>NW_026606716.1:0-367500 GCF_029890125.1 Rhinichthys klamathensis goyatoka
AGTCTGCGAAATAATCGACGATTAGTCGATTAATCGTTCTAATAATCGTTAGATTAATCGATTATCAAAATAATCGTTTGTTGCAGCCCTAAAGGTAAATGTTTCTCGCTTTCTTTATTGCTGACTATTTTACACGTTTTACAATACTGCCAAAACATTAATGCAGATTTCATAATATAAAAATAATTACCACACAAAATGATAATACAAGTAAAAAAATTGAATAATAAAATGACGGTATAATTAATAAAAAAAATGAAATTTGTGAGAACGCTTTTCACGATTTGTGCATCAGTAATCTCGACATTCAGTAATATAAGCTGACTTTATAGAAGAAAAGTAAATGTTTACTGGAAACCAAAGCCTCACCCATGAACACTGGCTGGTAATGGTCCTTTTTATTTAAAGTGGCGAAGAATTGTCTTGTATTAATCGGTAAAAACATCGAAACAGTAAATATCGCCAATGTGTGAGCAACTTGTAGCGATTAAAACGAGACCTTTCCTGAATTCCTATGTTGTCTATGAAAGCCTGTAGACTTGATTTTTATGTGAAGGACTATATTTTTCCCGGGAAAATGAGAATGATGTGATGTTTCCGCTCGCGAGAGCATCTCGTCAGCTCTCCGACACAGGCAACGAATGCTTATACAATGTTCAGGATGATGGCGAAAGAGCTATTTTGCACTGTAATGTCAATATGTCATGCAAAGAAAAGGGATTCATTCAAACTATAGTCTCATATAGTCAGACAGTGTAATTTTAATAGTTTTAAACTCTGTCATTTTTGTTGTGAGTTTGTTTTGTTAATTAATTCAAACTATAGTCTCATACAAGTAAACGCGAAAAATTAGAATATCGTGCAAAAAGTTCATTTATTTCAGTTACTCAACTTAAAAGGTGAAACTCATATATTATATAGACTCATTACATGCAAAGTGAGATATTTCAAGCCTTTATTTGTTATAATTTTGATGATTATGGCTTACAGCTTATAAAACCCCCCAAATTCAAAATTAGAATGTTGTGAAAAGGTTTTCATATCTGTAAGCCATAATCATCAAAATTTATAACAAATAAAGGCTTGAAATATTGAGTCTAGTTATTTTTGAACTAAAATAACTAGAGAACTGGATGACTAAAATCAGCTTGAAAATGCTATCTCTCATGAAACAAAGGCGAATTTAAAGGCACACTGTGTAATTTCATCAGCCAATCGTGAAAGTCTGGTGGTTGAAAGCTTTTTTAGTTTCTAGAGAGACAGCAAGTAGAGATTCACGAGTGCTTAGGACACAGTTTGAGCCATGAGACCACTGTATATTTGAGTGGTCTCAAGAGATTCACTCGAGCGGAGAGATTCGTGACATGGATGTGTTCTCGCATCACAATAACGCGCTCTCGACAGTTGTCATTAAAAATAACGCCGTAGAAACGGCCTCAAATTAACTTTTAAAAACGAGAAGAAAGCTGAGTATTTTCTGCTTAAAACTGCAGTGAACCAAAGACAGTCTCAAACACACGGTTTGAAATCGCTGGTGTTTCTGACGTCACACACTACCTTGCAACCAATCAGATCAACGTGTGATCGTCAACCAGTGGATCTCTGAGCTGAGTGAGTGAGTGGAGGCGGGGCTCATTTGCATATTCATATAACCACACATACTAAATGAGGCAAGGGTGTCGAGTTACATTCAAGATATTTTAAGACATGAAGAATGTGATCAAAGATGAATTTTAAGGGATAAAATTATTGACTACAGGGGGACTTGAAAGGATTTAGAGAGGATTTAAGAATAATATAATATATAATATAATATAATAATGGTGGTTATGACCCTGCTAGACACTATATTTCTGACAAACATAAAAATATGTTGCTGAAAATAAAATTTATTGTTTTTTTTTTATGGTAGGTCCAGTAAAAATACTGTCAAGGCAAGAACAAGCACTGACTCAGTGTCTCTCTCTCTCTCTCTCTCTCTCTCTCTCTCTCTCTCTCTCTCTCTCTCTCTCTCTCTCTCTCTCTCTCTCTCTCTCTCTCTCTCTCTCTCTCTCTCTCTCTCTCTCTCTCTCTCTGTCTGGATTAATTGGTGCTGACGGTGTGATAAGGGTGTGTTTCTGAGCGAGGTGTGAACTAAGTGTAGTAATGATTCCTCTGTTGTGTAGTTCTGGGGGGTGTAGCTTGAGTCGGGAATGGGGGGTGTAGGATAGCATGTGATTAATAGCTGGGAATGCTTTGAAGTGACACCCAAGCACAGCGGCACGCTGGGTAATGGCGCTAGTGCTACGTTTCGTTTCTTAGCCTTTATTAGCCTGCGTTTTCCCTCTTCCCTCCACAGGCGTCAGCTCTGTACAGTAATAATGGCGCTTTTATTCTTTCGTCTTTTCACACTTTGCTGCCATTTTCTCTGTCATGCTCAGTAAAGCGGCCGATTGTCTCCATTTTCTGGCTCCCGGATAGAGGGATGATGTGAAAAGAGGAAAATGGGTGTCAGGCAAACAGCTGACTCTAGTTATGTGTGGAATAGCATTCAACACACTAGTATTATTTTTGTGCCAACATACTATAGCACAGGTGAAACTCGAAATATTAGAATATCGTGCAACAGTTCATGTATTTCAGTAATGCAACTTAAAAGGTGAAACTAATATATTTAGTATATATAACTATATACTTTTCAGAGGGCCAACATTTCTGTTTTTAAAATCCTTTTTTTATTGATTTCATGGAATATTCAAATTTTCTGAGATTTCGAATTTGTGGTTTTCATAAGCTGTAAGACATAATCATCAAAATTATAACTTTTACACAATATTCTATATTATATACACTAGTATGCACAGAATACAAATTTCTTCTTATTTTCTAACTTGTGAAAAAAAAGAATATTATGAATATATTCCTAAATAACGTTCTTAATTTAATCTTTTGTATTACTGTTGTTCTTAAGACATCTCATAAGAAGCATTTCAATCCTTGAAAATAATGTTCTTGAAATCACTGTAAATAACCTCAAAATCCCAAAAGGAAAGATATTTAATGGTTGTTTCAAATTAATTGTTTTAATTAAGTATTGCAACTACTATTAGGTATGTTCGGGGGTTTTCTGCAAAAACTTTTTTTTTTTTCATCTACTAATTTTTCTTTTTAGTTTTTCAAAAACTTTCCCCTAATAATAATAATAATAATAAAGATCTTAACAGAATTATGACGCTCAAAATGTGACACCATAATAAATTGTAGTGTTATTTTAGCGTTAACTCCTTTTGTTATCAATTTTAACCCTGCTACCAAAGTTATTGTTAAAAATAATATGTATTCTTCTTTAATTTATTTACATCTATGTAATAATAATTAATTATGAACAGAAAAAAATAAGATGTTCTTAAGAATGTGTTTTTTCTTCTTCTTTTTAATAAGATTTTTTTATTTTCTCGGACAACACTAACAACTTTTTATAAACATTTATCGTTACATATCACATACACTGTAAACCCGAATAAGTGCGAAAAAAAAAAAAAAGAGGTGTTCAGGTACATACAAATTTAGTTAAGAAATTCAAAGTTTAAGTAAGCAGAACTGGAAGATTTCTATTTTGTACTCAATCATACATTTTAATTGCTCTTAACTTGAAATATTTGAGTAAACTAATTCATACATTTAACGTAAAATGATCATGTAATCTCAACTTAAATATTTTAGTGGTTTAGCTAATTCAGTAAACCTTTCTAATTGGTAACACAATGCTTTGATAGCATTAGCATAGAAATTGCTGAATGAGTACAACAATATAAAACATTTAACATTTATCTGTTCACATAATCCACTCGTCACCATGATGGAAACCCCTCAAAAACCCAACATAACAGAAACTCTTCTAAATTAGCGTAGCAAAACATTAAACGCTACTAAATATCCCACTTAACATTAATCTTGCACAAAAAAACATTATGTAACACTTACTCTCCCTTTCGAGTGTCATGGCAAAGCATGCTGGGAAACAGAAATCCCAGCCCAGTTTCACTTACATTTTAGTTTGTCTAAATGAAAAGAAACAAGTTCATAAAACTCAAAACAATGAAACAACTCAGATAACTTAAAATGTGTCAGTTTTGTGAACTCAAAAGAAAAAGAAAGTTCTAAACACTCATAAAAGTTGATTTGATTCAACTAATTTAAGTTCACCGTACTCAAACCAGTTCATTATTTCGAGCATCGGGGTTTACAGTGAACTGTTACACTTATTTTTCTTAAACGGTAGTCGTATACGGTTTCTGCTGTGCAGTATTCAGTAGTCAGTTAGCTAGTATGCCTCTCCAATCATAGCCTGGGTTTGTGAGGGACAGGCACTTGTGTGTGTGTGTGTGTGCGTGTGTGTGTGTGTGTGTGTTGCTTGGCTGTGAGTTGCGAGTTATGTATGAGTCTCAGGACAGTGAGATGGTGATAATTGCAGAGAGGTCAGGCTATGATTACAGGCTGTGTCTCTATTTCTCTGGCGGCGAGTCAGAAGCTGCTCAAGTGGCCTTTGCTGTGTAAAGATGGGCGTGTGTGTGTGTGTGTGTGTGTGTGTATTCGCGTGTGTCTGCAGGGCTTTGTTCCTTTTACAGGCTGTTTCATCTCCTCACTTTTCAGCTTGTTGTTCCGCTCAGTCTTGTGTAGCCAGACCTTTGACTGAATGGATAGAGGTCTGGTCCATATCGCAGCTTATTCTGGCCAAGAAACGCCCACTTAGACAGAACGATCCAACCCACTGAATTAAGAAAATAAAAAAAATTATGCGTTTAATATGGAAGCTTGTTTCCGCAACAGAATAAAAAATAAAAAAGGTAATTGCGAATTTTTACCTCACAATTCTGACTTTTTAATCTCAGAATTGCGTGATATAAAGTCGCAATTGCGTGTTATAAAGTAAGAATTGCATGATACAAACTTACAATTGCGTGATACAAACTTACAATTGCGTGATACAAACTTACAATTCTGTGATACAAACTTACAATTGCGTGATATAAAGTCAGAATTGCGTGATATTGCCTAAACCCACAATTGTGAGTTATAAAGTCAGAATTAGCTTAATATAAATACAATTCTGACCCATAAATTATGTTTCTTATGTTCAAATAGTGATAAAAAAGTGTATTTTTTAGCTGTGCCATAACGCAATAACTTTACCAATCAGCGATTGGCTCTTTTACTTTATAAGGCGGGACTTATTCCGTGCGTTTAATAGGAGTGGACCGTATTTCTATATAGTCTTTGGATTTCTCCAGGAAATGCGTGACTCGCTGGACCTCTACTTCTCGTAAACACTACTGTGTATTGTGCACGTTATTTTTTGACAGACACAATTGTCGTGATATTCAAATGATGTGGATTTGCAAACAGACGGATCGTAAGGAAATAATTATTTATGTTTTAGCCGCCAAGTATTCAGTGAAGTGAGTTATGATTTCAGTTCTAATATTCCAACCGACAACCGCCTATGTGGACGTGATAATGTGTGTGAGGGGGGAACTGTGTTTGAGTTTTGGGTAATTATAATACGTGCCGGAGACATTCGAAATGCTTTTTGCGTAGTTCCTTAACGAAGTTTATTTCATTGCTTAAAACAATGACAAGTTACTCAGAGACTGACATATGTTTGGTTTGTCTAAAATGTTACATTTTCAATTCGTTGACTTTTGAAATCAAGTTAATTTTCATCAAAAAAGTCTAAACATTGAGAAGATCTTCTTTAAAGTTGTCCATGTTCGTGATTGTGCAGCACTCACTCACAAAAATACGTGTTTTATATATTTACGGTAGAAAATTTACAAAATATCTTCATGGATCATGATCTTTACTTAACATCCTAATGATTTTTGGCATAAAAGAAAAATCGCAATGTGTTGTTGGCTATTGCCACAAATACACCCGTGCGACCTGTGACTGGTTTTGTGGTCCAGGGTCACATATGGACTGGAAACAAGACAAAAATACTGAGTAAGGAAAGCATTTTTTGCAGTGGGTCTGTTTATCAGTCGAGAGTCTAGACAACGCGGATGTAAATCAAGCGGCATTAACACGCCTCTCAGAATGAAACGCTTCACCCTGTGAAACTTTATGATATTCCATCAAATTTAGTGATCAGTAGTTACAGTGTCCTTGTTCCCTGCAGAAAATGCTTGTCTACGTTTATAGGAAAGCTGTAACTTTAATGTGAATTAGGACCTAAGCAGTAAAGCTACCGGGAATCATTGGCTTTACAGAGATTACAGGATCCTGAGTCATTCCTTAAAATTGTTTACATGCACTTCAACACTTAGTTGGACTAAAATAAAATGTGTCTTTGAAATGTAAACACATGAGCGTGACTGAAGCTGTACCAGTCATATTTTTGGGAAACCGCACTTACAGACCAACCTTGATAAAGTGATTGTAGATGTATTTAGTTACTTATGATGTTATGTTTACCCCATAGATGTCAGAATGAAGCTCAAAAATACACAAAACTAGCCTAATTATAACTTTAATATAAAGATGGAACCCCTATCATGATGATCATAACCCTACCCTATCAAATTGTTAATTTTAATTTATATACTTAGTAACAAAAAATATAGATCAGATTTGGTATCCAGTATCGTGGACTCGCTCTCTATTGTTTCATACAAACGCAGCGGCGGCCATTTTACGACTATTGTTTTGTACACTGTTGGAATATAGGATAACACACAGGTACAATTTTAAAATGGTTAAATCTGAAATCAATATCTCTTATCCCCATAATTATTTATGTGGTGAAATCCTGTGTGATTATAAGTGGTGTGACTGTATACCGTATCTCTTAAACGTCCGTCTAGTTTGAACTTGCCGCGCTGCAACTGCTCTCTCCGTGGAAGCTTTGCGTTTAAAGACCTAATAGAATATTTCAATTGTCTAATTATTTACTTATGTGGCAAGTAGGCGTGTAATAAGCGGGATGATGTACATCCACCCGGTTGTTATCTCAGAATAAACCCCTTCAGGCGGATGAAGACCTGATCCTGATCACCCTGTCGGGGGTTATTCTGAGATAACAACGTTGCTCTCTACAGCTGCCATCTTGTATGAACATTTTTTCCTAGTTTGTCACAAGGTATTCTGGAATCACCTTGCTTTAGTCGATAAATGTGGTGCTGCCTTATAATTTGTCTGAAACAAATGCACTCTCTGCAAGAAGCGAGCCGTTGTGTCCTAGAGCGAGACACTAAACACCTGGTTCAGAGTTCACGGTCCGGCTCTATGGCAACAAGGTGTGATTATTGTTGAAACAAATTCCACTGGCTTTGGTCAAGTGGTGATGCATAAAGAAAAATTGTGTGAAGAAAAATGACACATTTTCCCTTAGAGCAGGGCAGCTTAGCATGTGTCAGCAATGCAATCCTGGTGCGACTCCTAACATCTATAGCACTGCCAAAGCAAAAGAAGTTCGTAGGGAACAGAGGTATTTTATATTTATCAAAATAAAGGCCCAAGTCAACAATGACTAATAATTTAATGAATTTAGATGTAATTCTTGGTTTGAATTACTATATCACTCATTAAGGTAATAAACAGTAAACCTGTGTTTACTTTATTTTGCGCGTCCATCTCGAGCACAGTTGTGAAAGTAGACTCGAGCGTGGAAGGACCAATGCTATCTCACGACCAATTCGTACGAGTGAGTAAAATATGGCTGATTCGTACAAATTCGTACGACCTCACTCGCATGATTTTGTACGATTTGTCTAGTGACGGTTGGGTTTAGGGGCGGGGTCAGGGGTTGGTCATTCGTACGAATTCATACGAATTGGGCAACTGGTAAAATATGTACGATTTAGCAAAAATCGTACAAATTAAGAGGTCGTATGAATTCGTACGAATTTTACGAGGTGGCTAATTCGTACAAATTGCCGTGAGATCGAGTTGAAAGGACGAGTTTGACACACATGCACAATGCAATTGCTTTTCTATACTCTACCAGACGTAAGAGGGCAGCACTGAGTCGTGGCGTTTACAGGAGATTCGCTCGGAAGAAGAACAGTAGCGCAGCCGCCATCGCAAAATTTAGAAAAATAACCAAAACAAAAATGATGGAGAATGATTTGCCGTTTGTTTACTGTTCTTGAAAATCATCGTTGTTTTGTATCGCACTTTTCTTTGAGTGTGCATCACAACTGAGTATTGCCATCTAGTGGACGGTTCTGTCTTAACGTTCACCTTGCGTATGTGCACAGTTCGCGCATAAATTCTCACACAGAAAGTCAGAGAAACGCAGATGGTGGAAGTATACTTTGGGCTTAAATGCTCATTATTGCTTGCGTTTTGCTACACACTGTCTTTTTTAGGGTTCGTTTACACAACACTTGTTTTCAACTAAAAACTGAAAACTTTTTAAGCGTTTTGGCCGTTCATTTACACGGCAACGGTGTTTTGGGTGCCTGAAAACACAAACTTTTGAAAACAGTTGTCAAAGTGCACGTTTTTGAAAACCAAACCGTTATCGCCTCTGTGTGTAAACTACAAAAACGTGAATTTGTGAAAACTAGCGCATGTGTATTACGTGTTCAGTCTATAGGCGCGTAGTGTTTCTTTCCAAAGTAACAGCGCCAACCACTGGCCTGGCATGAATAGTACAGCGTTTTAGTCGGTTTAACAATCCGTGAACATTGTCATATGTCCACGAAAACGCAAAGGAAAAACTTTACAGTTTTTAGCACAACATTCTTGTCTAACCATAGCCTAAACTGCTAACAGCTCTTTATCTCGTGTCAATATGTGTGAAACATGCGTGCTAAGGCTAGGCCGTGGCGCTCCGACAGGTTTACTGCCTTTAAAGTTAAGCAACTCTTTAGGTGTAAATGTGTGTGTTTCAGGAGGTTGACAGTCACATTGAAGGGTGTTTGGAAAGCAAGTGCTTACAAGTTTGTCCATATATATACACACACACACACGCATAGACTTCGGTTTATCTCATCTCAGGCCATGTTTGTCAGTGAGACGCTGCTGAACAGATGGCCGTTCCTCCTAATGAACACTCGAATGAAGTCCTTCAGCTCTTTATCATCAGTTTAGCACATGGACGCGGTTAGTTTCGCTTCTATTCTGCCTTTTAGTTGAAACGTGGGCTGTTAAAGTAATGAACTGGACACCGTATTCAATTTAATTAAAAATCTGACTTAAGATGTATTGGATGCTAAGCTATACTGTTGAAGATGCATAGTTTAATATACATTACATTAAGTTCTTTTTGCTGGAATAATAACCATGTGTTAATGACCATTTTGGATAATTCAGTGAATTAAATGGGTTAGGGTTCTCCAGATATTTAATTGAACACTTCTCAAGTCACGGTTATATTGGTTATAGTCAATCGTTATAATAATATACACTCTAAAAAAACCAAACGCGTCCAAATGGAGAGCCAGAGAAGAACCATTTTGGCTTCCCCAAAGAACATGGACAGGTTTCATGAATGTTACATAATCATAAAAAACAAAGCATCAATGCCAGTGCTCGCGAGTGTGTAGTAGAATACACACAGTAAACCAACACATAAAAATGGATGTACAAGATCAACAAATGTGATGTTTCCAGTTGTAAGCATAAGCAACACTAGCTAAAACTAGCACACAGGCTCGGGCCTGTAGCCGTTCTTATTGATGAAATATATTTGAATATTATAAACGGTATTGCAAAATCTCTACCAGTTTACTCATTTGTACCATTGCACGATATATGCTGTGTGTATGCGTCACCTCCACAACTAGTTCCTGTTGGAGCTTGACGCTAACAATGGCGATGTCATGGGCTTGATTCCCAGGGATGAACGTGTGTAGCTTGAAGACACTGGAAGGGGCTTTTGATAAGAATATCTGCCAAGTGAATACATGCAAATGTAATGCATGTACAGTAGGTGCACATGTTTGCAATATGTGACATCTGAGTCTCTCACCTGAACATGTAACGGTTGTTTTTCATGTGACAGTGTGTGTGTCGTGTGTGTGTTTGAAGACGTGCCTCTCTGAAACACTGCCATAACTGTGAGTGATTTTATGAGTGTGCCAGAACACCCCGCCAACTCACGGTTTCCCAGCGGGACCGGCGGCCGTTCCAGCACGCTCCATCTGGGGAGAGAGTGTGTGTGTGTGTGTGTGTGTGTGTGCATGTTTTTCTATCCCGGTGGGGACTTAAACCTGAATGCACACAGACTCATGGGGAATTTGGAAACAAGCTTATAAATCATACAGAATGTGTGTTTTTTTTTTAACATGTAAAAATACAGAAAGTTTTGTGTGATGGGTAGGTTTAGGGGTTGGGTTAGTGTGTGTGTGTGTGTGATGGGTTGGTTTAGGGATAGGGTTAGTGTGTGTGTGGGAGAGAGTGTGTGTGTGTGAGTGATGGGTAGGTTTAGGGGTAGGTTAGTGTGTGTGTGTGTAAGTGATGGGTAGGTTTAGGGGTTGGGTTAGTGTGTGTGTGTGATGGGTAGGTTAAGGGGTTGGGTTAGTGTGTGTGTGTGTGTGTGTGTGTGTGATGGGTAGTAGGTTTAGGGGTTGGGTTAGTGTGTGTGTGTGTGTGATGGGTAGGTTTAGGGGTTGGGTTAGTGTGTGTGTGTGATGGGTAGTAGGTTTAGGGGTAGGGTTAGTGTGTGTGTGTGTGTGTGTGATGGGTAGGTTTAGGGGTTGGGTTAGTGTGTGTGTGTGTGTGTGTGTGTGTGATGGGTAGGTTTAGGGGTAGGGTTAGTGTGTGTGTGTGTGTGTGTGTGTGTGTGATGGGTAGGTTTAGGGGTTGGGTTAGTGTGTGTGTGTGATGGGTAGGTTTAGGGGTTGGGTTAGTGTGTGTGTGTGTGATGGGTAGGTTTAGGGGTTGGGTTAGTTGTGTGTGTGTGTGTGTGTGTGTGTAGTAGGTTTAGGGGTAGTGTGTGTGTGTGTGTGTGTGTGTGTGTGTGTGATGGGTAGGTTTAGGGGTAGGGTTAGTGTGTGTGTGTGTGTGTTATGGGTAGGTTTAGGGGTTGGGTTAGTGTGTGTGTGTGTGTGTGTGTGATGGGTAGGTTTAGGGGTTGGGTTAGTTGTGTGTGTGTGTGTGAGAGGGGTAGGGTTAGTGTGTGTGATGGGTAGGTTTAGGGGTTGTGTTAGTGTGTGATGGGTAGGGTTAGGGGTAGGGTTAGTTGTGTGTGTGTGTGTGTGTGTGTGTGTGTGTGTGAGGGGTAGGGTTAGTGTCTGTGTGTGTGTGTGATGGGTAGGTTTAGGGGTTGGGTTAGTGTGTGTGTGTGTGTGTGATGGGTAGGTTTAGGGGTAGGGTTAGTTGTGTGTGTGTGTGTGTGTGAGAGGGGTAGGGTTAGTGTGTGTGTGTGTGTGTGAGAGGGGTAGGGTTAGTTGTGTGTGTGTGTGTGAGAGGGGTAGGGTTAGTGTGTGTGATGGGTAGGTTTAGGTGTTGTGTTAGTATGTGATGGGTAGGTTTAGGGGTTGGGTTAGTGTGTGAGTGTGTGTGTGTGATGGGTAGGTTTAGGGGTCGGGTTAATGTGTGTGTGTGTGTGTGTTCAATCACCATTTGGTGACAGACAAGAAAATCTAAAAATTCAAGAGTTACTTAGGTTTTATCAAATTCATCGTTTGAGAAACATCTTTGTAGTGTTGTGAACATTGAATGCAGCAACGGACTGTGCATTGTTCAATTCACAAATGAATGACTCGTTCTGTCCATGCACGACTGAATCAGTGTAACGACTGACTCACTCACAGAACCACGACGTTGAAGTGAACCATGATGTGTCCTTTAGGTTCGTCAGACTTCAAGTTTAATCACCGACATGTTGTTGATATGACTGAGTAAGGATACACATTCATAACAGAGCTTTGTTGTTACTAGTGGATAAAATATTATTAGTATTAATATTATTTAGCTTATTTTGGCCCAATTTTATGGTTGAATTGACTGTAAAGAAGAACTTTGTTTGGAAGTGGAAGTTTAAGGTGACGCAAAAAAGTATTCATTTATAACTAAAAACAGGGCTGTCAGTCAAGTTATTTACATAATATGCCAATTAATCATAATTCACAAGTAATTACATCTATCAATATTGCAATGAAATCCCCTATTTGAAGATTATTTTAAAGTATTTATGGTGGCAGATAGTAAGTCGAAGAGACAAAATGAGGCTTTATAAGTAAATCTATTGTTTGTTATAATTGATGATTGGTCTATCTTTTCCATGTAGCCTGATTTGAAATGACTTTTTGTTGTATTAAAGGGGACATATAATGTCTCTTTTTCTGTGTAAAATAAGTATCTGATGTACCCAGAGTGTGTATGTGAAGTTTTAACAAAAAAATGTGCCGTTGTGTGTGTGTCCCTTTAAATGCAAATGAGCGTTCAAGAAGAGGGCGGAGGTTCAAGAGCTTGTGTGTGTGTCCCTTTAAATGCAAATGAGCTTTCACGAAGAGGGCGGAGCTTAAAGAGCTTGTGTGTGTGTCCCTTTAAATGCAAATGAGCTTTTACGAAGAGGGCGGAGCTTCAAGAGTTTACCGGCAACAACAAAACAGGACAATCGCATTCAAGTGTGCGACTTCAAAGGGCGTTTATGTGCAATTTTAACTATGAAACTTGTATACGATAATGCTGTTAGCATGCGAGGGCAGCATCAGTCAAAACGGGCAATGGTAGCATTAGCAACATTAGCCGCACAGAGTGCCAACAAGCTCTTTCAGAAAGGCAATTTTGGAAGGATTCACAACATGCGATGCTTTGTCTGGATCTGAAGCTTGCGCAGAAAGCGTTGGTATTGACCCATCTTTCAGAATCAATGTTTTTTAAAATGCAGCGTTGAAAAGACCCTCGTTTCTGAAGCAGTCTGCCGCAAAATGATTTGCGCAAACGTGTACGACTTTAGCGATTGTCTTCGGGACATTTCCTTCGGAAACCCCCATTTCCTCAGCTACTCTTTTGGCAACACTTATAATGCTTCTTGTACAACTTTTGATTTATGGTGATTATAAAAAATAGAATAGGTCACCTTTAAATGGCTGCGCTATATACACATGCTAAGTTAACAACTTTAAGTTAAAAAAAGTTAAAAACTAACTTTGTTACTGTAATCTCCTATTATCACTGTAAAGCTGTCATATTGTTAAAAGTGCTATATAAATGTACTTATCTTCTAAATGCTTCATTTTAGGAGCCAGTGGCTAGTCGTATTTTTAGTCTGACTGATAGACTTAAAAGAATAATCATTTTATTTGACACATTTGATGTCTTTCTCTTTTTTTCGGCTCATAATGCAGCGCTGTTATCATTCACAGTATCGTGACGATTTTACGAGAGCAGTTTCATGAGGGCTTTATGAAAGCCTGTGCATGTGTGTATGGGGCTTTGCTCTCTCATCTGTAAATGATTCACACCAGCTTTGTGAAGATGCTGTGTCTCAAAATAACTTGATTTTGGTCTGTGATGCCAAATCTACCGACTGCTTTTGCTGAAATCTTCTGTCACACACACACCGATTAAGAGAGAAAAAGGGGGGTGACAAACTAAACGGCCGCCTCTCTCATTCATCGCCACAGACTGCTGAAAAATAACTGCACTAGTATTAAGTCAAAATTATTAATTGTAATAAACTGAATTGGGTTTGTCCTAGAAAGTAAATGAGCAGCTTCTCTCGTCCCTCTTTATTTGTTCCCTGCTCTTTGCCTTTGGTAAGATTTTATGTAATATCAAAGACTGTATGGTTTTGAATCGAGAAAAGTGCAACGCTCCATGTGGCGGATAAGTCCCGCCTCCTAAATAAGAGCCAATCGCTGATTGGTAGAGACATCGCGTCACTACGGCATTAGCTTGATCCAGCCTGAAAATGTTCGTTTTCTGTCATGATTCGAACGTTTAGAAACTAAATTTATGAGACCGTTGTTGTCAGATTTAATTGGGGATTTCAAATATGAGATTTAATCGTAAGCTTGGCGAACATTTTCGGAGAATTTGATGTTTCCCCATTCAAAGAGATATGAGCTGCTCTTGCGTTTCTAAGATGGCCGCCGAGTGACTCGTCTTAAAGGGACTTTGGGAATATTCTTACGCCAGATGATATAGTCCCTGACGAGGTTCTCAACTGACAATTTTTGGTCACTGAAATGTTTTTGAATTGATGTCGCAACTCCCAGTAACATCTCAGAACATCATTTTTTTGCTTTTAAAAAATGAAACCCTTTGAAGAACATTTTTAGTATTGGTTATTAACCAAACTAGATCATATATATAGTACCTAAATGAGCCATTTCTTGTCATAACTTTTAGTGTATTTTGGCAGGACTGGAACTCTGTATCGATCAGTCAGCACTATTATATATAGATATTTTCTGGGATTTTCTCGATAACAATTATTAGACGATATTTTGCTGAGTGTGTTTGGTGTGTTGGTACTTTGGCAGGTTTAGGCCTGTCGTGGACAGCCGACTCCTAACGTTTTTGATATTCTTCTTCATACTCTGTGTGGTGGTCAGTTCACAGCAGTGACAGAAATATTTTTTTCCAATATGTTTCAATTGATATTTACCTAATATGGGCATTTTACCTCTATAAAGCCATTTTTTTTAAAAACCTAATTGTATGCATGCATCATCTTTTGTGTCAATTTCGATCAATTTAATCAAATTCAGTTATAAAAATAAGACACAATAGGGCTGTTACCAATCAAATGAAATCAGTATCAACAAAATTCATCTTTGCAATATTGATATTTAAAATGATTTAAAACAAGAAAAGATACTTAAATGTGAAATTTGAAGCCGCCAGTAAGTGGCAGCGAAGCACTGTTAATGAGCGAATCATTTAACGATTCATTCAAGGAAAGAAGCATTTGACTATCTTAATCTATCCTCGTCAACTGATCTGTTCAAAAAGCTGTTCACTCAGTAAGGAAACACTTCCGTGTGTGGGTTTGTTTTGAACTATTTTCGTTGGCGAAATAGAGCAAAAACAGGCAATATGGTGTCTAAAATGTAAGTCACTTAATATTAACTTCTTGTAAAAAATCAATATCGCATTTGTTATCATGCTGATATTTGGAGAAAAACTGCACTCTTGTGATATGTATTACTACTCCGGACTAGTCTAATCTACAAGACTAAGTCACGTAGAGTATGCATGCGCTCTTTGGGTGTGTGTGAGGGATACCTGATCATGTCAGATCGTTAAAACAACAAATACGATATATATCGCACACCCCTAGTCATCACCCAGACCCAGGACTATCATACATACCAACAGCTCCCTGTTAAAGTTTAGGCCTGAGTGATTTAGAGGCGTTTATCTACTATTTGAGTTCTCCTGTCACATTTGCAGTTTGTTTATACGTCAGGACATCTTAGATGACTAGTTCTGCTGCGTAGCCTTATATTACCCTTCACACTCGTACTGGCTCTCCACAGACACTTTTGACTTGACATGAAAGGCTCCTGAAACACGTTGTTCTGCTTTGCTGCGTGAGAAAGCTTGTAGAAAGAAATGCTACACCCCCCTCATCCTGCTCTCCATCTGATAGTCCCAGGATCCACACCAGCACCCTGGCTTTCCTCCCAACCCCTCTGTCAACACTCAACCAGGCCAGCTGACATGTTTAAGGGGAATAAGGCCTAGTGTAGAAGAGCTTCAGCAATAGATGCGAAGCCACACCTTCAAAGCTCGGCATTTACTGTAATGTCTGTGAGGGGAAACTTTGGATAAATGCTGGCAGTTTTGAGAAGTCGTCTGGAAAACTCATGTTCTTAGGGGCTGTGTTGTGCTTAGGGTTGGGGACCGTTACCATTTTTTACCGGTACCTGAAATTCGATACCGGTACCCAACGGTACCTTTTTTTGGTAATTTTAAAGTCCCCATGAATTCAAAATTGAACATACTTACTTTGTTTGCCTAAATTGATCGTTTTGTGGTGAACAATTCATCCATGCAAGTCAATCCACACAAACATTTTTTGGCTTCGTAATCTTTAATCAAAATATGAAATGTCCCCTCCCCTCTGCATTGGAGGACCTTCCCTGATGACGTAGGTTGAACGGTTTGGGCGTCTGCTTAACATCCGTAATCACGCCCCTCCAACTGACAGTAGACAGGCGGAATGAAAACACCTACTTTTCTAGATCCAATCAGGTGCTAGTTGGGAAAAAAAGCCACGCCCACCATTTTGCCTCATTTAGTATTCCGTTTCTCTCGGAAATACGTCACAACACTGGAGAAAAGTCGTTTTCAACTTCCGGTTCATGGGGACTTTAAACATTAAACCGAACTTTTATTTTGGCGGGTTGTGGTGAAGAACTTTGAGTCCGTGTGTTAATGATAGTTTTTCTTAAATGAAACTGTAAAATGCTGATGAACTTCAGTGACTCTCAGAGTGGCTCTGGAAATGAAGTTCATGCATTCATGTTCTCATATGATGAGACTGCAGAGGCTGAAAAACACAGCGAGCGTCACGCGCTATTTAGTCGTATTTAGTCTTACTCTCACGCCCAGAAGCGTTCTTTCAGGTACCGACATTTGGCACCGATTGATTTAATGTGAATTGGTACTTGGTAGTGCCGACGTAATTCGGTTGGTGCCATTAAAAGTACAGAGTTCGGTACCCAACCCTAGTTGTGCTCTCGGTAAGAGAACTAAAGGAAAGTTTTTTTTGAGAGAGTTTGCACATAGTGTGTGCATGAGATCTGTAGAACCACAGATTCAATCATAAGAGGACATTCATTTCCAATCCCTTTCATCAGACACGGATGATAGATGGATGGATGGATGGATGGATAATCTTCACATTATACATTAGAAATTGTGGTAAATGGTTAAATTGTGATAAATGGATAGATGGATGAATAGATAGATAGATAATCTTCACATTATATACATTGAATATTGTGGTAAATGGTAAAATCATGTGTTCTTGTGATGGTCAAAAACCTTGTGATGGTGGAGGTGTGTTTCTTGACACAATGACTTGGTAAGTCGGTGAATTGGTTCCCAAAATGAACTTGAACTGTAATCAGGTTTCTAAATGCACTGATTTCTGCCTATGACCCGAAACGCTGAGATGGTCTCTAGCATTCCCTTGGTCCTACAAGTGGTTTGGAAAATGCGTGGTTGGATGAACTGATTTGCTGAAATGAATCTGACTTGAGAGTCAACAAACTCAACTGGGTTATGAAGCTACCCAACACAATGTGACAAGCTGAATCACCCCACGCAGCAATTGTTGAATGGGGCAGATCTGGACTACAGACATGAGCCATAAATGGCCCAAATCTCAGCCAAATAATAACCCATAACCAGCCCTAAACTGGGCCAGACAACACTTGCTATGTGGGACTGGTCACTGGGACAGTTTGTTTGAGTTGTTTTGAAATGTCGATGCTTTGATTGCAGTGGAAACCTCCGTCCTTAAAGGTTTAGTTCACCCAAAAATTTCCATTACCGGAAGCCAGTGAATATAGTTTATAAAGATATAAATATATGTGTGGATTAATTTTTTTTTTTTTTTTTTTGGTGGATGGATGCACTTTTTTGGGCTTCAAAATCTAGGGTACCATTCACTCCCATTATAAAGCTTGGATATTGATATTTTTTTAATATAATTCTGATTGTGTTTGGATAAAAGAAGGTAGTAATATATTATACACCTAGAATGGCTTGAGGGTGAGTAAAGCATGGGATGATTTTCATTTTTGTGTGAACTATCTCTTTAAGCCCAGAGTCCAGATGTACAACATCTGTGTTTTGATTTCTCACTGCCTCAAGGGTCATCGACTAGAAATCTGTTCATTCTCAAAAAGAAACGTTGTACTAACAATTACTGAAAAGATCCCACAAGACACACTGTGTGAGTCCATGCTAGGACTGTGCGCCACAACGTCACAGTAGAAATGTGTCAACCGACACAAAGAGGCAAAATCGAGGAACGAACTAATGTGACGTCAGTTCGAAACAGCTTGACGAAGCAATCTTTCAGGAAAAGTTTTGCTCCCGCTGGTGAACGCTTTCGAACTACCATTGGTCCGTGGCGATCACATAATGGGTGGGTGTGGCTCTGAGGCTCCGCCTTTTTTCCTGCGTGGAAATCGCCTCCAATTTATTTCTTCTGTTCAGTCTGTTGAGGGTCGGCGTACGCGAGTTAATAACATGGTGGAGAGTCACTTTATAGTAGGAAGTGAAGTTGTACTTTTGATGAAAAGCGACACTGACACTGTTCGTCATCTGAAATACGGTAAACTGCTTGATTTTAAGCAATCTATTGTAAAAAGTGCTATTTACATAAACATGACGTGGCTTTAATAGAGTGCCGAATTGCAGAGCTTCCCATAATCAGATGCCTTTCTTATGCTTCCCAAACGCTTGTTGTTTCCTCATTTTTGTTGTTTATTTTGTTATTGAGATGAAAGCGTACAGCACATATGTACATGTTTATCGTCAGATGTTCGCAAGCAGTAAATCGCTATTCACGTTTTTCGAACTTCATTTTACCTCTAAGCAAAGAATGAACCTACCCCTACCTCTACCTTGAGTATATCTGGGCCTTTAAGTAGTACTATGTGAATTATATCATGTCTAATTCAATTCAATTTGAAACTCGGTAATTGAAAACAAGCTAATTATTCAATTCTAAGTTTTATCCAACCCAAGGCAAGCCAAAACATTTCTACCAGGTTCTTTGGCCCTTTTAATCCACACAAGCTCAACCGAAAGCACTTTTACAAGCAGCATTGCTTTATGTTTCTCTACAACTTCTCCTCTGTCAGCAGTCGTGACCTTCTAGCTCTTGTAAAGATTGCAGGAAAAACTCCTAATTTTGCTCATCCCCCATTGAAGGCCCGGCTAGGGATGATGTTAAACAGACTCTGGCGTGGCCCGTGGATGAACAGCATCTGTCCATAGGCAGCGTAACTCAAGTTTAAGGCAGACTCTGGCCGACGCAGCTCATGTTCAGAGTCGGCTGTGTGAGCTGGTCGACCTTTACTTGATCTCAAGACAATGGGTAGAGGAGAAAAGATAGAGGCGGGGTGTGTTCATGAAGGAACTCAACCTTAGCATCCTACCAACAAAGTTTCAATATCCTTGTTCTGTGCTTAGCCTAGAAAGCATCAGTAACTTTCCTTGCTTGCTCTTTACAAAATAAAAGAGTCCAGTGTTGAGAGGTTAGCCAGAGGTAATATACATATGGAAGTCTTAGTTGCTTAGTTTAAGGAGCAAAACAGCCTGTGTAATTTACGTTTATGGATTTGGCAGAGGTTTTATCCAAAGCGACTTATTTGGCACTTGGGCTGGGAGAAAAAATCGATTCACCCAACTATCGCGATTTATGATTTTAAAATCGAATCGAAAATACAAATTAAATTGCTTTATTTTTGTCCTTGCTTGTAGACGAGGTTGACAGAAGTTACCTACTTTCGTTCCACCAGAGGATGAAATGTGTCGTTATCTTTGAGTGTCGTAATATCCCAAGTGGACGCGTGGAAGAGACGTGAGACTGAACGCACTGTACAGTCTGTAAGTGTATGGTTTAACTTTTCCCGATGGTCTAGTGTTAAAAAAAATTGCAATACATTGCAAAATCGAATCGCAATACTGGTAGAATCGCAATTCTTAAAAATCGCAATACATATCGTATCGGCACCCAAGTATCGTGATATAGTATCGAATCGATAGATGGGTGTATCGTCCCAGGCCTACTAGACACATTAGCATGCGTTCCCTGGGAATCAAACCAATGATCCTGTTGTTGCTACAACCATACTTTACTGTTCGAGCTGCGAAACACTGTGAGAATCAGAGAGAGAGAGAGAGAGAGTGTGTGGACATTGATCATGTAAACCCAGTTATGGTTGTGTCTGTCGCAACAAGCCAAAAGCTCAAGGTTTGCCTGGTTTGCAATGTCCTGCTTAGTACTGTAGATACGGTAACTACTACACAACATTATTCAGCCACAAAGCCATTTCTTAATTGACAGACATTCAGAAAGTCATGTATTCTCATGAAATAACTTCCTATTTTATTATAACATTTCATTATATTGACACAAAGATGGAAGCATGCAGGTTACACACTTTTTTTTGGGCCATGCACCAGTTTGAGCAACAGCCTTTGAGATGAATGGGAATGCGAACGGATATCTCTCCAGGTATTACAGACCTTGCAAGAAACCTTGACGAACTTATTATAAGTGAAGTGTAGGAGGACAAACTAAAGCAGGACGTTACAGTTCTTCGTCGTACTGGGACTCTGATTTATGTGGATACAACAACACCGAGCCTCTCTCAAACTGATGAACGAGCCAAACCGGGGCCAAAGACAACGAGCGAGGCATTTGTGAAGGAAAAGGACTTCAAAAGATAAAGGGTTGATAAGGAAGAGGAGGAGAAGGGAGGTGAGAGGGGAGGACAGGGAGACGCAGAGAAAGAGACAAAGGGAATGATGAAGAGAGAAGAGAAACTGAGCAATGGAGTTGTGGAGGAAAAAGACACATGGACGAAGTTGGAAGAGGAAACATAAAGACATTGAAGAGTAAATCAACCTTGAAGATGGAAGTGGATTTATGCAGCGCCGCTTCATGTATCATACATTATCCATACAGCTGCCTCTCTACATTTAATAAACACTGAAGTGACTGGAGTCGGTGTTTGTACGCTCAGGTTAATCTTCTGAAAGTGGTCAAGAACACGTCTCAATCATATGTTGCTCCAAAATCAAAGGGAAAAGGAAATAATGAGAATTTTCTTTGCGTATGCTATATTTTTTGCACTGCCAAAATACAATTTTAATCCGTATTTTTGTATCGTTTCAATTTTTATGAACTATTAAGACTTTAAGGGATGTCTTGAATCACATTGACACTTTTGGATGTATCCCAGTGCGATTTTGGACCAATGAGATTTCGTAAAACACATAAGTAGAAGAAACCAATAAATCAGCAAAGCCCTGGTGCTTATTGAGACTAATTACAACTTTTAACCTGGACGTTTAAGATTTAATGGATGGGATATAGTGGTGATGACACAATGTTTGACTCATTTTGTCAAGAAAATGTGCTTAATTGACATGGAAATCGCATGACCCAGACATGAGGTCTAGCTAGATCCAACTCAGTTACATACGCACGGCAGGCTAAACCGTCTGGTTACCTGTTTTCTCTCGCTTATTGGCTGCAAAGCTGAAAAAGACCACCCAGTTTTTGACTGCAGGGGACCTTTGATGTGGCGAGGGCAAATGTGTGGGCCATGGGTTTGAAGCCCTCTTAAAACACACTTGCACACTTTAACAGCCTCCAGAGTGGCGTCAATGTATGTAGTCAAAGTCTTGAGTTACACACACAAATCTACTACTCTGCACTTTTCTCATTTGGATTATGTGGTCAATTTACTGGAAGAGAAATAAGTATAAAATCCGGACATTACGCTTCTACTGTCTATTTTTCAATTAAAGGAGCGGCAGCTGAAAATAGACAGTGTATAAAAAGGTATTAGCGTATGCCGTGTGGTTGATGTCCAGTGTTGCTAGCAGAAATACATAATCATGCTTCACTTGGTCTCCTCAAAGTTGCATTGGGTTTTCTCCTTGGTTTAGCGTAAAAGTTGAGAGGTCCATCCATCACGGTTTTCCATGTTCGTAGCGTTACTTTGTGGAGTAAATATGTTGTAATCTAATCTGTGTTTGTGTACACTGCTTTTAATTTTTTTTTTTATATAAATGGCGGGTGCTGGTGTTTCGTATGTGTTCAGCCAATCAGCGCACACTAACGTCACTGGTAGTTCCTATAGTGCTGGTTTAGACCCGACTCTTGAGTAGGACCTTATTTAGTTGAGAGAAATAAGTATGCAATCTGGAGATTACACTACTACCGTTATTTTTCAGTTAAACTCAGTTTAGGAGAGGCGAGCCACCAGGGGGGTTCACCGAGAACTAATGGTTCCCAAAGGAAAGTTCCCATTTTCCTGTTGTATTCGCACCGCCAGTAGGAACTCTGAAGCGACGTAAGCCGCGCTTGTTGTCGTGACTTTTGACGGCGGTGAGAACGCCAGAGCCACTCGCATTCTCTGTGTTCATTAGTTTAAGATCTGTCTAATAGTCCTGTATAATACGTTATTAGATAGAACTGTTATACGAATGAAGTAGACAGTAATGAAAAGGTGTATGTGTATTAGCGTATGCCGTGTGGATGATGTCCAGTTTTGCTAGCAGAATCATGTTTGGCTTGGTCTCCTCAAAGTTGCGTTGGGTTTTCTCCTCAGCGTAAAGGTTAAGAGGTCCATCTATCACTGTTTTACATGTTCGTAGAGTTCGTTTCTGGAGTAAATATATAGGCTATAACCTGTGTGTTTACACAGCGTTTTTAAAAATGGTGGGTGCTGGTGTTTCGCGTGCGTTCGGCCAATTGACCCTTCGCAGGGAGTTTGATTGACAGGCGATCTGACCAATCATCATCCGCCGAATCCACCATTTTTGTCCGACAAAGCAGTCAGGAGAGTTAGTAGATTAATGCTGGAGGATTTGAACTTTAAAAACTGTGTGAACTGACGTCTTTCCTCGGTTAAAACACACTCCTTCTGATGTTCACTCATGTTTATTTGATGCTATAAATGAAGTAGAAGGAAGAGATGATCGGTTCACGAGCAGCTTTAACTGAGGCAGCGATCTGTCAGACACATTAAAGAGCCACAAAACGGTATTTATTGTTTAAATTTCGTTAAAAAATGACTAAATTTAAAAGGTGAGACTGTTTCATATCAAAAGTCCTGTCTGTCAGTGTGTTGTCAGTGTCCTCTGCTCCGCGATGTGTTTTTCGCTGCGTGAGAACATGGTGTGTGTGAGAGCGGCGTGGCTTGTCGGACATAGCAACAGTAGCTAAAGGGGGCGGGGCTCTGCGAACGGTCAATTAGTAGGGATGCACGTAGAGGTGGGCGATATATCGTTTAGACGATAATATCTGTGGTGGCAATTTTAAAAAGTACAGTAACTTGGTTCATGTTTAAATCAATTGTCTCATATCTTTATGTACTAGTAATTCTATACAATGATAGGTAAAATGGAGCAAGTCAAAAGACCAACTGGACCTTCTTTGCCAGTTTGCACACATTTCTTTGAAGGATTGCAAAAATATCGTCTGAATATCGATATCGAGATATTGGAAAAAAATATCGAGATATTCATTTTTGTCAATATCTCCCACCCCTAGATGCACGATGATATCGGGACAAGATCGGTATCGGCCGATAAAAGCTTAAAATGACCATCATCGGCATCGGCCGATATGAATATTTCTGCCGATGAGCCTTGCCGATAGGGTGGCGTGTTTCCTATGCGCACGTGACGCGAACGAAGCATGAGCGCCAGCAACTTAAACTTCCAACTAGGGGTGTGCGTCTCACGGTTTTTGATCGTGGACGATTAAAATGTCTCCACGATCTGCTTTTGAAGAAAAAGCATAGTATCGTGCATTCTATCAGTTCAATTCTGGCGCCTTCATCTCAACATACTGTACAACGCGACGTACATTCACATCACATCACATGTAAACGCAGAGGTACACTCACGGGACACTGCAATTCACAAAAGTTCATTATTTGCATGTGCGTCAAAGTCTTGCTAGGTAAACATGTCATTCACGTGCTGATGCGCTGTTCTAACATCCGCTTTTCTTTTGTGCTTAAATATACTATGGAAGTCACTGGAGTACAGCAACTGTTTGGTTAGCCACATTCTTCCAAATAACTTTTATTTTCAACAGAAGAAAGAAACTTGAGAGAGTAAATGATGACAATTAAAATTTTTGGGAGAACTATCCCTTTAATGTTAATAAAAACAACAAAACACAGAGAAAATCACTCACTGCTCTTGACTGAGAACTTTAATAGAAGCTTTAATAAGCTTTTTTTGCACTTAAAAAAAATATACAAATATATCGGTATCGGCATCTGGCAAAATTAGTTTGAAAATATCGGCATATCGAATATCGGCCAAAATCCTATATCGTGCATTCCTATCAATTAGCATACACTAACCTCACGGATAGTTCTTATAGTCCTGTTTTAGACTGACTCTGAAGTAGGAGCTAATTTAGTTCTAGTAATTAAGTTACTAGAACTAAAATGGTTCCTAGTTCCTGCAGTACGAACACGCCAAAAAGCGAGTACTTCCACCATTAGTTGTAGGAACTATATCAAGGTTCCTCCGGTGCGAAAGCCCCTAGTATTTCCGAGGGGCTTCCTCACAGTTTCTGTATCTCTACTCTAGAGACTCTCTAAACATGACATTAATCAGAAACCAATGGATTGAGCAACAGCGACCCGGAACAAACCAGATCCGTTAAAATTCCCCGTGCTTTTTCCAAACTAGTCATGTGAAATCCTGTCTGGGTGGAATAAGTGGCTGGATACATGGGAGCTCTCTCAGTATTGAACACGATGACTCAGGCCCGGCTCAGTCCAAACAGATGGCAGCTCTTAACAATGGATCAGAGAGACTCAGATCTCTGTGTTCCTGGAGCCCCGACTGAGATGAACCCACACCACCTACACTCACCAGATCCAGATTAAAGTCAAGCCTGTGAGAAACACGTCTGACGGGAGTTTACGCTCTTCATCTCGCTCCACCAGAGCCGGGGTTGTGCAGGAGCATGAGGGCTTTCAACAAAGGATTGGCGTAGTTACCATTACTTGTACCCAAGTATAACACTCTGGTTCTCACACCACCAAAACCTTGCTCTGGGATAGTTGTCACCTTGTTTTTAAGGACTTGATATTAACATCTGTTTCAATCACTCAAAACACCCCGGATCACAGTCAAGGCTGTCTACTTACCTGTCAATCCACTGCGCTTAAACACATGCTTTAAACTTTCCCCGCCATGTGCTGCTCAATAGATAACTATCCAACACTTCAACTTCTGAAGTCTGCCAACATGCAGTGCAACACAGATCATGTGAAGAATGTCTAAAGTTAATGCAGCTGCTCGACTAAAGCAAGCAATGCCTCATGCGTGAAAAGCAACATTTTATATAGTCCTATTTTACATATGTTTTATCAACATGCAGTAAATGAACAAAATCACACTGAAATCCAATCAGAAGTTATCACAGTAATTAGCATGTTACAGGTGAAAACAGCAATCTCGCTTGACCACTTGTGATCGGATCGCATGAGGGTTAGGGTTAATATCCAGTTAAACTACCAAAAATGTGAAATTGTGAAACCAAGTTTGCAGATGTTAAAAAAACAAATAAATAAATTAAGAGCAGTATTTGTTTTTTCTCTTATTATAATGTTCTTTTTATTACTGTTGGCAACATATAGGTCTATCAAACTGTATTTACAATGGAAAACCAAATGCACAGATTCAAGATTTTGAGACATGCCAGATATTCAAATGTGTCTATAATGTAGAAGGACATTCGTGTTATTGTTTTATATCAGTGTTGAATGGATATTACCTGTACTTTTAACATCTTTAATGCACATCCGTGTGTGATATGTTGCCAGATCTGAGTCCAGTAGTGAGGAAGAGTGTGTCTCATTAGTCAAAGAGCCTGAAATAGGCTTTATGGGTCTGAGTGTCTCTGGAGTTATTCTCCATATCAGCACGGTTGCACCGGCCCTGTGGGGGAAGAAGCCGGATCCTCTCTCTGCTGTGCCAATGGGAAGCATCATGGGAAAGGAGTGGAGATTGGATTCATTGTAGGGAGATGGGCTGACGCAGCTGTGGGCGGCTCTTTATGTGTGTGTGTGTGTGTGTGTGTCTGGGAACGTGGTGTATGAGGCGAAACACTGCTAAATTTGGTATCACTGAAACGCTCTGAATTTTGAAATGGTCTTGATGAATAATGTTAAGAGGTGAGAGGCATAAAGAAAAACTATTTTTATTTCTTCACATTAGAATCTTTTCAGAGCAAGTGTATTTGATATGCTTTAATATACCAGTGTGAATAAGAGAGAAAAGACTGAGTAACATCAAGTACTAACTGAGCACAGCATGGGTAAAACATTGAGTGATACGCCACCAGTCAAAGGTTTTGGATCGGGAAGATTTTTTATGTTTTTAAAAGAAGTCTCTTCGGCTCACCAAAGCTGCATTTATTGGGTTAAAAATACAAAACTGTAATATTGTGAAATATTATTACAATTTAAATCAGCTGTTTTCTATGTGAATATATAGTAAAGTGTAATTTATTCCTGTGATCAAAGCTGAATTTTCCTCATCATTACTCCAGTCTTCAGTGTCACATGATCCTTCAGAAATCACTCTAATATGAGGATTTGATGCTCAAGAAACATTCATGATTATTATCAATGTTGAAAACAGTTATTTAGATTTTTATTTCAGGATTCTTTGATTAATAGTAAGTCCATAAGAACAGCATTTATCTGAAATAGAAGCTTTTGTCACATTAAACACTAACATTCAAAAGTTTGGGGTCAGAAATAATTGTATTTAATTATTTGTGGGAAAGAAATAAAAGAAATCAATAACTTTATTCATCAAGGATGAATTAAATTGATCAAAAGTTACAGTGAAGACATTTATAATGTTACAAAACATTATATTTCAGATAAATGCTGTTCTTTTGAACTTTCAATTCATCAAATAATCCTGAATTATTTTTTTATAATAATGAATGTTTTTTTTATGCATCAAATCATCATATTAGAGTGATTTCTGAAGGATCATGTGACACTGAAGACTGGAGTAATGATGAGGAAAATTCAGCTTTGATCACAGGAATACATAACACTTTGCTATATATTTACATAGAAAACAGCTGATTTAAATTGTAATAATATTTCACAATATTAGAGTTTTGTATTTTTAATCCAATAAATGCAGCCTTGGTGAGCAGAAGAGACTTCTTTTAAAAACATAAAAAATATCACTGATCCAAAACTTTTGACCGGTGGGTTTTTGCCCAACCCAGTCGTGACTTGACTAGGATCATTTTGATGTGAGCTTGGATTATATATTCTCTGCTCACAGAATAATGTAATCGGTCCATCGGCTCTGCATTAAACATCAGACACTTTCTATAACCGGCTGGGATCTTGTTACTTCACACTGCATTTTTTACTGAGGATAGAAACATAATTTGCTGCTGGAGAGTTAAACTCTAATGGTTTTCCAAACACCATTTGAATTACATTTATTAAAATCCGGACTTCCATGATGACAAGAATAACATCTCTGAAGCATGTGTGTATCCAACATCCCAAAGGAAAAATAATTCTCTTTGGATATGTCTTTAGAGATAGATTGTGCTAATGGTGTAGACGGCTCCATTGATGATAATAGTATCTTTCCAGTTTAGTGTTCCTCGCTCAGTGTAGACGGGATGGTAGGAGTGGATTTTAATAAAGTGAGAGTGGGATGAAAGAACAACATGAGGTGTTTGGAGAGAAAACAGTGTGTAGCGGGAGTCCAGTCCTCTCTGTGCCAAATGGCAGGAATCTGGCGTGAATCGCGGCTCCTGTGAGGTGATGTATGTGGGTAAGCTTTCGGGAGAACTGACTTGGGTTTGCTTGGCTGAAACTGTAATAACTCTGGCCAATGGATGCTGCGCTTTAGTGTTTAAGACTGCACTCATGAGGATAGTTCATCCAAAAAAAAGAAAATGAAAATGCTGTTATCATCTATTCGTCATCTTGTCAAAGTCTTTATTCTTCCTTGGAACATAAGAGGAGTTATTTACCAGAACATCCATGCTATTTTTTTTCCACACAACAGGAAAAAGGACGGGACACAAAAAGTAGGCCAGACAACTCATACATTATTTCCAAAGCCATTTGATAAAGAGTATGACTGATAACAGATCTTTCTGTCGAGTTGTGTTCGCAAGCGGTGTAAAAAATAAATGGTCTGATCAAAGAATGATTGTCAAAAAAGCTTCAGACTCAGAATCGTTCTTACAAATCATTCTCTGAATCTATCAAAGCGGTTATGAAATTAACGTCAACTCACTGACACTAGTTATATTTGCATGCACTTAAGGCGTTCTGAGACATCATGTAAACATTAAATGTCGTTTTCCGTACACCATTTGAAACATCTGGGTTTCTGATGGAGAATTTGGCTTAAGTGATCATGTAAATGCATGTTTTTGAAAAGTGGGATAACTAAAGTAACTGAAAGGTGTGGAGATTGGTGCTTACTGATAGAGTCGCATGTATATGGGGGTTAAGAATACACTGCATGTAAACAAATCTAATAAAAAGCGGTTTTCAGGTGTGATTGTAAATAATAGTCACTGAGTGGATAATTAACAAAAGAGTTGTTTTTCTTTTACATAATTTAAATACAGTTAGGGATGCACCGATATGAAAATTTTGCCCGATACCGATAACCGATAATTCTTTATATTTGAAAGCCGATAACCGATATATTGGCCGATAAATCTAAATCAAATTTTTTATATTGGCTGATTGGCTGATTCACCATTAAAATCCATGTGCCAAACACACAATTATAATGATTTTCTCATTATAATTGTATGTAGCCGATATCCTTTTCGAAGTGATTCTAATCAGATTTCAAGCAATTTAAATCCATCATGTTGAACAGTGCATCTGAAGTGTCTCAGCTGAAGGAAATAACACATTATTTATCGGCTTTAATATATCGGCCACATTTTCTTATCGGGCCGATAACGATAACATTAAAAATGAACATATATCGGCCGTATACCGATATTGTGACCGATATATTGTGCATCCCTAAATTCAGTAGTATTGATTTTTCTTATTATGCAAATATTCCTAAATGTTCCGATAAGTTAATCACATAAAATGTTGACTTCTGATCTAGCTTTCAAGTCTCATTCACACTTAGTCATTTAAATCTTATGCTCTTACAATGTTATTTTTGGATGTGGGAGAAAGAAATCGACCAGGATTAACTTCATCTTCTATTCTGTTGATGAATTTCCAAATTTGGAGCACCTTAGTCACCATGGTAACAAGGCGTGACTCAGCACCCCCCACCCCACACACACACACACACAGTCACACACACACAGCATTTCCATTTAGATGTTCTCATACTCTCTCCACTTTTTTCCAGTCTATTATTACCCACTTTCAATACTCACACAGAAACACATGCACAAAAGATTGTTTCCCATAAAATAAAGTATATTTGGCATATTCTTAAATAAATCTGAAATAAGCAACATGTTAAATTAATCTTAAAAAAAAATATTTATATATTTGCATTGGCGGAGAACGAAAATATACAAATGAACTTGAAACATGAAAACTTCTTGTTTACAGAACTGTCGTGAAAACATATTGTTAAAGTACTAGTAGCATCAGCTCAGCCTCTTGCTATGGCTAAATGAGCCACGGATATACTACTACGCTTCATTTTACAAATAGTTTCAGATGGAAATGCCACTTCAGTTGTGTGGAATGATCCAAATAGACTCAACGTACACAAACGATCCCAGTCCACGAATCCTGTGCTCTTCTTGAAAGCTATCATTGTTTGAGAGAGGCTAGACTTGCTGCCACGGCTCACCCGTTATTTACCGTTCCCATGAAACACGTCCGCTGTGGAGCTTGCAATTCAGGCAGCCATCCATTAGCCTGTTTGTCTGAGTTTCGAGCCCCTATCAGT
Organism: Rhinichthys klamathensis goyatoka; assembly: GCF_029890125.1. NCBI lineage: Eukaryota > Metazoa > Chordata > Actinopteri > Cypriniformes > Leuciscidae > Rhinichthys > Rhinichthys klamathensis. The sequence goes on from NW_026606716.1 coordinate 29,617, forward strand.
GAGCGATCCATGTGCAAACAGACGTTTAGAAATGATGGATAGTTTTGAGGTTGAGGTACACCCCTAGGGTGAGGCTGACCAAGCAGGTATGAACACACATGCTCCCACAATGCCTTTATCAGACTGACAGCTGTTTCTTAATATGATTTCATTTCTGTCACACTCGGTTTAAACGAGTTTAGCTGGTGGCTGTTTGGTCTCCCTCCTTCCCTCGCTTTTCAATGCCTTTATCAAGCTCAAACCATCCCTGGTTATTTAAGGCTACGTCTACATTAATCCGGATACAAACGTTTTCGTTTAAAAACACTCTCCGTCCACTGGGGGTGTAACGGTTCACACAATTCACGGTTCGGTTCGATACGACACAGTGGTGTCACGGTTCGGTACGTTTTCGATACAGCTAAAAGAATTTAATGCCAGAGAAATTTCCTTGAGTTTTCCCACATCTTGAAACTTTTAGTTTTACAAATGGGGGTAATCTTTGAAGGATGAACAAATAAAGTTTTGGTCATCACATTTAAAAATAACATTTGATATGATAATATTTGAGTTTTGAAGTGCTGGAAAAAGATGTGTGACGTACTTGAAAGTATTTTACTATTCCTAGCAAACTTCCATGGTTACAGTGAGTGTTACTACAGTAAATCCATGGGGAATGTTGCTGATTTGTGGACTTATAGCCTATAACTAGATCATTCATGGCACAATTTCTGCTGCTTCACAATTTCTGCAATTTCACAAGCGCTGTTTGATCCGTTAATAACGGAGAAATTCTCACTAGATCTCGCAGCGACGTTATTACTTCTGTGGCGATTTCAAATGCTTTCTTTACTGGATCTCTTAGTGCTGTGTAGTAGCGGTGTCGCTGTCGCTTGATAAAGATCGTCTCGGGCTGCACTGATATTGATGGTCCAAACTGATAAACGGTCCGTGAAGCACAAAATAATGAGTAGTGCAGTTTCGTTCCGCTTTCATTACGTTTGCCATTTGATGTTGAGCAACGTTGTGGTGGTCTGCTAGGAAAAATAGTCCAACAAAACGTTCGGTTTGTAATGCGTACCGAACCGAAAGCCTCGTACCGAACAGTTCAATACGTTACACCCCACTACACAGTTCAATACGTCCACACTAGCATTTTTTGGCGTTTCAGTGTGGATGAGAAACTTTCGGAAAACGCCTGAAAACGTTAAATTCACCTTACAGCGCATGCGTAAAACCTCACAAAAGCTCACTGAGATGATATAGACGGAAAAATAAATAATAGTTATTTTACAATTCTTCTGGACTGATCTTTGCAGGACTGTGATATGAAGAGACATATTTTAGCAACTGTGTGAAAGTGAATAGCACATAACAGGCACAATACCGTAAACATGAATATCTATTGGTACAATATGCGTCACATGACTAAACTTATGCCTTACTAACTAAATTTATCCACTTTGGAGGACATTTTCAAAAGGTTCGTTTTCATTAATAAAAACGCCGTCTCAGTGTGTACGGAAGGCCAAAACACAGAGAAAAAGATGCGTTTTCAAACGAAAACGTATTAGTGTGGACAAGGCCTAAAGCAGGGGTGTCAAACTCAGTTCCTGGAGGGCAACTGTCATGCAGAGTTCAGCTCCAACCCTAATTAAACACACCTGGACCAGTTAATCAAGGTCTACAGGATTACTGGAAACTTTCAGGCAGGTGTGTTGGAACTGGTTGGATCTACACTCTTCAGGACAATGGCCCTCAGGGAGTGAGTTTGACAACGTAATTTAAAGTTTAGTTACCTCAAAAAAAAAGAAAGTTGTGTCATCATTTACTCACCCTAATGTTTTATGACTTTCTTTTTTCCATGAAACACAACAGGGACATTTGATAGAATGTTTACAGAGCTATTTTCCATACAATGAAAGCAAAAGCACCATCAAGCATCAAAATTAATATTTATTAGAAATCTTCCTCCCCACCACTATAACTCTTCAATCTTATTTATTCTTCAGCATATTAAAACTGTGAACGTGAGAACCTGTTGTGTTGGGCATCATTGAAGTCAAACCTGCCATTACCTATCCTGATGCACCATGTTTCTGAATGTTTAATAATATTTACCAAATACACTTGCTATTTGAAGAGATTTCAACACAGAGACTTGTGTTGACTCACTGAGGTTTAGTTGGATTTATTCCCATCTTGTTGGCTCAATGAAAGCAAACAATTAGGGTTAAAAAGTCTCATTTGTTTTGGTTAAAGCTACGTGTCAGTTCTGTTTACATTAGACTAGAAATCTTGGACAAGAAATAATTGTAACCCTCTTTGATTTTGAGTTTTGTGGCTAACCACCAAGCCACTGTACAAACACTGGCTGCCACTGCACACACACAGACACACCACTTCCTGTGTCCTTATCGTTTTTGACACATTTTTTTTTAACTTTATCCTACTCTTCTCTAAGTATACACCCCTCTTGCTCTCTTTTTTTCTCCTTTGCAAACACCCACGGAGAGTTAGAAGCATGTGCAACCAATCCCCCTCTGTCTTTTCCAGTGCTTATTTCGTCCTCTTCCCACATGAGTCCTGGAATCACTTCAGTTTGACTCACTTTGGTGCTGGTCAAAGTAGGACCGCTGTCTGGCCAACCCCCTCCAATTTACATGCTCACCCACTCACCAAGTCTCACACACACACTCATCCAACTTGGTCCCTGAGGGTCCCTCCACTTCCCGCTCTACACGTCCCTCCAGCGCTGTGAAACAGGAGCGCCATCCCAGTTGTCTACAAACCAATAGGAATGTTTGGCTACCAATTCTTCTAATGTTTTCAAGATGGCTTTGACTCTTATAAGGAAATCCCCCCAGTTTAGTAGCCATTTGAAATTCCTGCTCCTTTTTTACAGCGAGGAAGTGTTTTCTGAGTCACGGGGCGAGAGCCAGTTGTGCGCCCCAGTCTGTCTGAGGCTTGGGAGTTTGAAGGAGCGATTGCCGTGTTAGCCGTCAGTACGTGAGGATTGTATAAGGTGTTGAGGCTCTTAAGAGAGTCTGAGGTTCTGCTTTCTTGAACTCCACTTCTAACATCTGTTTTCTATAAAAGATAAAGAACAGAGGACTCAAGTGACCCTTAACAGGATGTTTTTACTTGGTAAGTCAAAATGAGACTCTTTCCTCACTGCCGACATGCTTTTTCTGATAACTGTGACTGTAGTGTGTGGTTTACATGGAAATGCAGTGGTTACTGAACCAGGGCAGCTTTTTCTTTAGGACTCTTACTTCTCACTAGGCACTTCCATGTATTACCGGAGGGATGGTTAAGTGATTTATATTTACGCTCTAATTTTTGATTATTCCATAATTTGGAGCTGTTTGGATCATTGTAGGTGACACAGTTGCTCTGTTTGATGTCAGTCAGCATGCTGTCCTGAATTACTCTGAATTACTGAATTATTGTGTTAACCACTTCTAGACTCTTTTAGACTCTACAGAGGAATAAGCAGTAATTCAAGTTTGAACAATGTGTGTGTCTCTGCGTTCAACAGTGATGTGGGACGATTGCATAGTTAATATGAGCAATCCAAGCAGCGAGTCCAAACTGACGATGTCATGTCTAAGTGTTACTTACTGGCTTTAACACAGGCCTGCGATCAGTTATTGCCCTTGAAGGCTTCGCTCCACCAATTGAAGATAAACTGCTCAACTTTCATCAGATCAGTGTAAAACAGCAAGTTACCAACACCCCAGACCGGCTCAGCCCACAGAGCGTCTGGTTTGGATGAGGCCATGCTGTTCTCACTCATCTCTTCACTTCTTACCATTCCTATGACAACGGCACCATTAAACGCCTCCCACTGAGCCGACTGGGAGCTGACTGGGATCTGAATGAATCTTCCCGCCTCCGTTAACGGGTGGCAATGCCATGGCATCCGCTGTGGCGGCACATGAGATCCAGTGTTTACAACCGGTTGTGCCAGGACCCCGCCGGCTACGACATGCCTGTGGGTGTATGTGTGGATCCCAAGGATTTGTGGATGTGTGTATTAATGTGTGCATTAATCTAGGCAGCCCGACCATGCTCTTTTAAAAAAAAAAATGATATAATAGGATTAATCTCCATTGCTGTAAGGGATCGGCACAGATTAGGATGCACATGATCTGATTTTTCTTAAGCCTTCATGGAAGCACCAGACTGGCATTACCTAAGATGTAAACATTATTAGGTCAGGGAAAACAGAACATTACGAGGCTGGCTTAGCTGAGAAGAGCCCTGGTTTTCCCTTTAATGACCTGCTAAACAAACACTCTCACGCCCTAGATCCACTCTAGCGCCCAGTTTGGTTGGTTGGCAGCCACCCCTGGTCACTTGTTTACACCTCTACCCATCATCTCTGTCCTGTCTTTCATCTGCCCCATGAGTGGGTGGATGTCCAAAGTTTGTAATTACCATACTCCTCCTCCTAGTTCCCAAGAAGGCCACTTCCATTTCCCTCCACCTACAGCTTCCTGGGCGCTTATCTGTCACGGGATGAACTGCATATTGGAAAGTTGTTACATTAGTGTTTTGGTCTTTTCTCCTTGTGATCACAGTTTCTTGCCTCTGACATCAGAGTGGTCGTGTTTTGCTCTGTCACATGGATGGCATGCTCTCAGAGGGAGGTGTCTGGTAACATCAGACTTGCACTGTCCCATGTGTTTTGTTTGGAGCCTTGCCTGTTCAATTTTGGGTTTGGCTGTATGAGTAAATTATTAGCACATAAACTTGGTGTATTTGTGGGATCAAACACTCGTGAATGTTTAAGTAAGCCTGCAAATATTTGTAGTTGACACTGGCGCTCAATATTTCCGTAGTGAATTGTACATTATTTCATCACTGAATGAATGTTATAATGAAACTATTATATTGCAGAGTGATACATTTCACTATTGGCAAAAAGTCTGGTCCAATTTGTAGATTATTCTGATCAAAGACATGAATTTCCATCCATTCAGGCCAGGGTGTTTTCCTGCCTTAGGGTCGTGGGGATGCTGGAGCCTATCAGCATCTCAGGCCAATGTAGGTTTGAGGAAAACCCAGTATTTTGTTCTTCGTGTACATGTATGCTCTCAATATAGCAGCCTCAGTGAGCAGTTTGTGGGTGTCCTGTGTGAGCCTTTGACTATTTTAATCAGTACTCCCAGCCTTGCCAATCCTGTGTCAAACTAAAATTGACTGAGAAATGTAATTTTACACAATGACCAGTAGGACGCGTGTCTGCCATTCACACTCAAGCATGTGTCTGATACTGTGGATGAATTTATAGGAGTAAAGACCTCAGACCATCAAACTGGGAGCTCAATTAAAATCATGGTTAATCAGTGTGTCTTTTTCTATCTTTATCTGTAATGAATAATAGCCCATCAATCAGTTACAGGGGCATTGCTCTGACTAATCAATTACTCATATTTGTCTAGCTAAGTACAGGCAAATGCAACGGTTGATATAGGCTACTTCTAGCAGCTATTTATGAAGGGAGACAAACAGTGAGAGCTCAGAAAGTACTCACTACATTTGTAGTCACCATTTGTAAAATTTTCTTGTGTAATTATGATGATGTCTAAGGCCAAGACGTTAGGATTTACGATGTCAGACTGAAGATGTAGAGTCAAAGGTTAAAATGCTGATTTACTAAGGCTGTAAAGTGTTAGCTTTGCAAGCACATCATCATGCTGATATTCTCACCATATCAGTGGTTGAGAATGTGTTTTTCCACATTCTTTGGACCCACAGACAAGAAAAAGAAAGAAACATGGAGACTTTCTGGAGGGTGTCAAAATGATGCTGTAATCCTGAGGTCGAAATGCAGCTGCAGGATGGTGGAAAATAACACAGGACAGAAGAAGGTACAACAGTGGAGAAGGCTGGTGATTGAAACGAAGAGAAAAAGAGCAGGGTTCAGGGCAAGACTAAGGGCACGAGAGTGAATGACAAAAAAAGGGTAATGGAGAAAGAGGGAGGAAAATTGGGATGGGAATTCACAGGAGAGAGAAAAAGAAAGGCTGTGCATTCATCTGTGAGATGAGGTATCTGTCGAGTGATGGCTTGACGTATCCCGGCTCGGACTTTGATGTCTCGGGGTTAAACTAGATTATGAATGTGTGTATGCTGGATGGGTGGTGTCCACTCATGGTCTTGGAAAGTGAATGAATCTGGCAGGCATTAACAGCTAACCTCTGAGCTAACCATATGCCTCCAGGACACAGGGGAGTTTGTGTGATATTTGTTGCTTAGAAAGTTACTCAATAACTAGTCTCAGCTTCAGACACACACACACCATTTGTGGCATATTATATTACAGACCTTTAAGATATCTTTGTTACATTTAAAGATATCTTCTTTACTTGTTAGAAAGTGCCTCAACTTTCGAACAAGTAAAGAAGATATCTTTGAGTGCTTTTTGAGATTTATGTGCCACTAAAGCGAAAGTAAAATAGTGAACAGTTGTTGGTTAATGAATATGTTGGACTGATGGCGCTTTCCTGTCTAAGTTGCTGGTTCTTGGCCAGAATACACACCAGTCTTTCCTTACCCTGGTCTTGGAGCCACACCAACGGTACATTTTGGATGTCTCACTTACCTGACACATCCGTTTCAGGTCTTGAAGTCTCTGCTGGTGAGCTCATGAGTTGAATCAAGTGTGTTTGATTAGGAAGAGTTCAAAAACGTGCAGTGATGGTGCCTCCAGGAACAGGGTTGGGACTTTATCCTGATAATCAAATTCTGTATAGATAGATGGATAGATGCACTTTTATGATGGTTAGATGCACTTTTATGATGGTTAGATGCACTTTTATGATGAATAGAGGCACTTTTATGATGGATAGATGCACTTTTATGATGGATAGATGCACTTTTATGATGGATAGATGCACTTTTATGATGAATAGAGGCACTTTTATGATGGATAGATGCACTTTTATGATGAATAGAGGCACTTTTATGATGGATAGATGCACTTTTATGATGGATAGATGCACTTTTATGATGCAATAGAGGCACTTTTATGATGGATAGATGCACTTTTATGATGGATAGATGCACTTCTATGATGGATAGATGCATTTTTATGATGGATAGATGCACTTTTATGATGGATAGATGCACTTTTATGATGGATAGATGCACTTTTATGATGGTTAGATGCACTTTTATGATGAATAGAGGCACTTTTATGATGGATAGATGCACTTTTATGATGGATAGATGCACTTTTATGATGGATAGATGCACTTTTATGATGAATAGAGGCACTTTTATGATGGATAGATGCACTTTTATGATGGATAGATGCACTTTTATGATGGATAGATGCACTTTAATGATGGATAGATGCACTTTTATGATGGATAGATGCACTTTTATGATGGATAGATGCACTTCTATGATGGATAGATGCATTTTTATGATGGATAGATGCACTTTTATGATGGATAGATGCACTTTTATGATGATAGATGCACTTTTATCACGGATAGATGCACTTTTATGATGGATAGATGCACTTTTATCACGGATAGATGCACTTTTATGATGGATAGATGCACTTTTATGATGGATAGATGCACTTTTATGATGGACAGATGCACTTTTATGATGGATAGATGCACTTTTATGTTGGACAGATGCACTTTTATGATGGATAGATGCACTTTTATGATGGATAGATGCACTTTTATGGACTTCAAAACAGAAACAGCCATTCACTGCCATTATAAAGTTTGTAAGAGCCAGGACATTTATTAATATAACTCTGATTGTATTCGTCTGAAAGAAGAATGTCATATACACCTAGGATGGCTTGAGGGTGCGTAAATCATGGGCTAATTTTAATTTTTTGGGTGAACTAGTCAGCTAAAACAAAGTCTTTGAATCCAACTGGTCACCATCATGCCAAAACCCAGTGTTCACACGCCAGTCAACACACCCTAACTTCTCCACTCTCCTTCTCCTCTCTTAAAACAGGCAGTGGACTCATGGGCAACTCCTCGGCCTCCTTCATGGGGACGTTCCTGGCCAGCAGTCTCGGCTCCCCCCCCTCACACCCCCCACACCCCTCCAGACCTCCGTCTTCTCCCGCCTCTCCTTCTTATCGTGGGGGTCCTCACTCCAGCGCCTCGCAGATCTGGTTCCCCCACTCGCATGAAGGTAAGATGGCTCAGTTGCTCTCACCTGCTTGTCTATCTGTCTGTCTTATTGTAGTAAGGGTATAAAGGGGTAGGAGTACATAAGTTTTACTTCTTCCTACTCCTTTTTGTACATGTTAGAGTTTTTTTTTTTTTTAAGTATTGGAAAGTATCTGTTTTTTTGTCTCAGATTTTTTTAAAATTGTATTTACATGTTCAAAATAAAGAAATCAATCAATCAATATGTGTAAGGGCTGCGCGATTAATCGATTAACCGCACGCGATTTGGCAAAGGCTGCGATTTATTTTATGCACAGTACAAGGTGCAAGTTTTGGAAAATTTCGACAAATTTCGTTATCATCTCCGTGTAAACTTCAAAAACGGGATAATGTGAGAAATGTTGAAGGTGTCTGAATACATTTTGGTTTGACTGTATTTGTCAAGACTGCCAGGTCATGCAATCGACACATTTGACACCCCTGTATTGCTGGATCATGTTTCGATCTAGACCCTAATGGCTCAGATCTATTCATTTTGACCTGCAATAAAAAAGAGTAGTGCTTGGTCCGATCACGCCACGTTGCTTCATCTGAACGCCAGAGGGCGTCTCACACACACACACACACACACCAAATATCCCCCGCAGAAGTACGATAACACACATCATTCCAGGAAATCCCCAAGGGCATCATACTATCGCTGTAGTTGAATAAACAGAAGATCGAAATGCTTGATTTTTTTAAATGTTGTCTTATTGGACAAGATGTTTATAAATGCTTCTCATGTTCGGAAAGATGTTTGACGCGTTTTGCTTTTTCAAATGCACATAAGCGACTCGCAGTGCTTTCAGAGCTGTATGTCTCTGACAAGCTGCACATAAAAAATGATCCCAATAAGCGCGATTTCATGTTAATTGTGATTAATGGTGTGTCATAATATGTGTCAATCTATGTATTTGTGTCTCTGGACTTTCTCATCAAAAGGAACAGCTCTCTCTGTTTCTCTGCTCTGTGAAATGTCCCGTCCCAGTTGTTTTTTTCGACAGTGCAGAAAGGGGACAAAAGTTCAGCCAAAGAATCTTGTGGTCTGTGATGTGCATCAACAAGAATTTATGCGCGCACAAAACATTCGAGAAAGAACAAGAACGGTCAACAGCATCGTGGGTTTTCCCACCGCACCTTATACTAGCTTGGCCCGAGCTCGAGCCACACCCAGCCGAATCAAGAGCTAGCGACTCTCCAGATCCCTACAGATGACAGACTAGCACAACTCCACAGAGAGAGGAATATAGAGAGAGACTGCAAGAGTAAGAGATGCCCAGGCATGCCCAATGCCAGTCTGCACTTATTCACACACAAACCCCCCCGGGCCACGTCCAAATGTGCCAAACGGTCATAAACCATTAGGAGTTCATCCGTGTACTGTTTGTGTGATCCGCTAACTCAGCCTGCACTTTCCCCATGCTAGTTATCACTACACCCCAGTCTATTTCCTCTCCCTCTGGTACGGCTGAATACATCCCTGATCCGTTTGAAGTTCACACTTTTCTTTTTGAGCTTATCTATCGGCATAAAATCAGGTCCACTTTTGAAGCGTTTTTCTGGCCGAGAACCACCGACTGTACAAAGTGGAGGCTGTCTGACTTTAGTAAAGCTCAGTTTTGAGATTTAGGGACATATTAATGATCTAGGACTGAACGACGTATCGTTTCAGCATCGTTATCGCGATGTGCGCTGTCAAGTATAGGGATTGATCCGAGATCAGTGCGGTCCAGCTGCTCCCCGTTTCAGAACGCATGTGATTCACAGATTATTTTTAATAAGTTTAACCATCATAGAGTGAGAGTTTATCATTTGTATGTGTTTTAAGTGGTTTCTGTGCTGAATTTAGTTCCCTTTCTCTCTTTTTTAAAGCTTAAACGGACACGTGCACGCAAAAATAAGTCAAAATACCCGTCTCGGCGAAGTCTCCTCGTTAACGCGGTTGGTTATGTGTTCGTAAACGGATGCGTGTCATTTATATTAGGACTGCGCATTCGTCTTAAAGTGACAGCAGCCTAATGTACCCGCAGCTGTTTGTGATAGCAATGGTGATCAAACTACAAAAGACTTTTGTAGCTTTAAAAAAGATAAATAAATTGTATTAATAAATGAATTATACTTGTTATATTTCATTTAGACAGTGAAGACTGTTATTTTACATTTGATTATTCCAATTTTTTTTTTTTTGCCTGAATCTTTCTTCTATTGTATTTATCTATGCTTATAATTTGCTTATTATTTTCTATGCAGATTCACTCCCCTTTAAAAATAAATAAATAAATGATCACCCCAATTATTGTAAAATTAAACAAATAGAGCTATTCAAATCATCTGGTGAAATTGTTTTTATATATCGCAGAAAAACTAAATATCTTAAATAAGTTTTTTCCAATATCGTGCGGCCCTAAAATGATCCCACAAACGTCAAAAATCACGGCAATCCTTTTTTGTCTTTATACAGAAGCCTGGTAAACTATCACTGGCCAATAAAAACCTGTGCACCATGACACCATGCACATAAACATAGGTGTCCCATCTGGTAGAGGACTATCTCACAGAAGTTGCCCATGCATTATATACGCAATGATACAAAACGAGAAGAGACGCGAACCCAGAGACGTCCGTTCGTGGTCTGCTCCTGTGATCACATCGATCATTCTCTCAAAGAAGCTGGACAGTTTTAATACGGATGATGATAATGGTTACGTTACTAAGTAATAAGGCTGATTATGAGTGGGATTATGATAGCAAGCCATTATCTGTATTGCAGTTTAATTGTGCAGAACGCAGTGTGAAAATGATTGAATCCTGGCTTGTCATCAGCATCACTCAGCTCTTTCCTCTTTAAGATAATTGCAAATTGTCTTTTCTCCAGTTTGCATTAAAAAAAGCAAGTGATCAAAATGAGAAGCACAATTACCCAGCCTATCCTCCGCACCCTGTGGGGCCGAGTCTCCCGCCAGAACAGCATAAGAGTGTCTACAAGAGCACTTCGACACGGCCTATACCTTGTGCTTTGTGTCAACTGCTTATATGACATCATTTATTTCCGAATATATTGTTTTTTTAATATATATATATAAAAAAAAAAAAGAAAGAAAGTCAAATCTGATTCATTGTGACAACTGATATTATAATTTATGGAAAAATAGCAATATTTTATTTCTGTTTTATGGTTTTCACCACATAACTTACCCGTATTTTATACGCATGCTGGAATTATCCTAAAATATTTTCTAAATCAGTATTTTTTTTTCTTTGTATAGTATAGTTAGTATATCAAAACATACTTAAAACAAGAGTAATTCACTTGGCAAGCAAATTTTGTATGATTTGTTTTCATAGGATATATATTGAATAAAGGATTTTTTTTTTAACCCCACAGGCAAATAGGAATAAACACTGTGGCGTGTTATTATGCTAAAACATTTTCTAAATCAGCTTTTTTTTTTCTTAGTTGTAAGTATATCAAAACATACTTAAAGTAATTTACTTGACAAGCAAATTTTGTACGATTTTTTTTCATAGGATATATCTTGAATTAAGTTTATTCAAGCATATATCTTAAATAAAGGATTTTTTTTTTACCCCACAGGCAAATAGGGATAAACATAAATTAAAAAAAAATGTAAATGTGATCAAGCTTAGAACTACAAAAAAATATTTGCCAATTTACAGCAAGTCTTTAATAAGTTGTATTAATCTCCTGATTACTGTAATGCTCAAGGGCACATCATATTATAACAAGAGAAATTCAACCTTTAGTTCAAATACCACAAGAACAAATCACTAAACTTTTATTTAAAACAAGCAATTACAGTAAAGTTAATTTAGTAGTAAACATCAGATTAGCTTGTTATTAGCTCAGTAAGAACAGAAAAAATATATTTCTACTTTGTGTATGACATAAAAATACAATAACACCGTAACAATACGTAGCAAAATACACAATCTGACGGCATAAATGAGATTTTAAGGAGTGAAATGTATTTTATTCCTTAGAAAAACAACTGATTTTCCAAATTACTCAATTACACAAAATCATATTTTAGTACTGAGGAAAAAATCCTCAAGTACACCGCTCTACATCCAGAACTTAAAGTCTTACTTTAAAGTCTGCAAAAGCTCCCGTCTAAAACACTATCTTTACCCTGGGTTGCTTTTGGACTTGACTCTCAAAGGACTATATTAATCTCTTTATGCAGGAGCACATAATGCCATAACTGTGCTTATTAATTCAACAGCACACATTCTGATAACTCCAGCTCATGAACATTTATTTTGTTGGAGGGGGGAACTGAAATACAAAAAACATAGGGGAAGCCTAACGGGCCCATTGCCAGCTGGGCTGTGTCCAAATGACAGCTTTAACTGTGCCAAACAGAGGCTGCCATCCTCTGCTGTCCTGCTTTCTCTTTCCTACAGCATCTCTGCTCTCTGAAACGCTGCTGGTTCTTGTGCCAGAGCCGGGGCTTGGGTGGGGAATCTGCAAACATCTCTCAAATATTTCTCTAACAGCTTTTTTTCTTCTTTTTTCTACTGGCTCAAGAGCCAAATAGTGACATAACAATCCCATCTTTGTTGGAGAGTCTTTCAAATTGGGATATTTTAACATCCAATGTCATTTGGTTCAGTGTTGTTATGCCATCACAAAATGCGTTTGATGCCAAAAAAGAAAAATCAGAGTTTTGGTGTCAGTACCTCATTAAACTACTATATTTAATCTTGAATATAATGTATAATAATGCAATGGGGGATAATGCCAAATGTCTGATGTTACCAGTAAAAGTGGCCGACATTATTTTAAATATATCTAGTCAGTGAAAGAGTGCAAGCATATTCATCTAAAATAATCCTGTGTTTTCAGCTTCAGAATCATGAATATTGTTATTCTGGTGTCTCTATTGTCCTGTGCTTTGGGTTTCAGCACCAAGTCCAAGCCTATTCATTCACACACACTCAATGTATAACCAAATTTAGCATTTTAATCAACAGTACATTATTTGTTAACCTTTTATCACATGTCTTGAAGTATCGCAATAATATGGTATCGTGAGTTCAGTATCGTGAGATGTATCGAATCGTGACATGAGGGTATCGCTACACCCCTAATAACAATCACTTCTCACACACATCATTTATCTTAATAATTCTAGACAATTCTCCATCATTCATCATTTGACATGAGTTGTATTGCCACATTAGCAAACGTTTAGCACGTGTTGATTTATAAAGTGATGGTTGCTGATGTTGTCTAATGTTAGCGACTCTTTTGGACCCAGGATGAAGCAATTTCCATCGGGGAAGCCCATGTTCAGGCACCCTTGGTGATGGCTGTCTCTTTATAGCCCTCATGCTTCACTTGTTTCATCTCTCTCAATCCAATCATGTCTTTTCTCTGTCTGTTGAAGACCCTCTCCTCCCCCTCCTCCATTGTTGTCAGGCTCCATCACTTCCTTTCAATTAGCAGTCCTGACAAATACGTTCACCTCCTCCCATCCTCCTGTCTTCCATTTCTGTACTACTCTGTCACTTCTTCTCAATTTGCAATCTCGACAGGCAGCTTTATCTGCCCCTCTCTGTCTCTCCTTAAACAATTTACCCTGGGCTATTTACAGATGCATACGCTTGTATGCGCTGTCATGTGCAGACGCCGGGAGAACGATCGGCTGTCCGTGTGAACAAGTAGATTGAGAGATAGGATTAACAGGAATGTGCGAATTGTGTACCATTAGCATTTGCAGAAGTTCCAGCTCTCTTTAAAGTCAGCTTTATTTGCCTGGGAATTAGCTCATATGATAGTGATCTTTTAACTGGTTTGAATTGGTATTGGCCACAACCCACAGGCTGTTAAGGTGGAATTTGAATTGGAAACGACAGGATTTACTGAATTGTAACTTGAAGAAATTCAGCACAATCACAAAGTTCAACACTCAAAATAATGAAATGGTTTGTTCACCCAAAAATGAAAATTCTGTCAATCATGTTGTTCCAAGACTTTAAGACTTTCGTTAATCTTCTAAACACAAATGAAGATATTTGTAATTAAATTTGAAAGATTTCCGTCCCTCCAATGACAAACTACCACTTTGTCGCTTCAAAAAGTTCATAAAGGGATCATACAATTAATCCATATGAATTGAGCGGTTTAGTCCACGTTTTCTGAAGAGACAAGATCACTTTATGTGATGAACAGATTGAATTTAGGTTTTTATCAAAGGAACCAATGTTGTTATGCATCACGTTTGAGCTTCAGCAAGAACCAATGAGGTTCATTCTCATGTTACGCAGCACGTTTGAGCTTCTGCAAGAACCAATGAGGTTCATTCTCATGTTACGCAGCACGTTTGAGCTTCAGCAAGAACCAATGAGGTTCATTCTCATGTTACGCAGCACGTTTGAGCTTCTGCAAGAACCAATGAGGTTCATTCTCATGTTACGCAGCACGTTTGAGCTTCTGCAAGAACCAATGAGGTTCATTCTCGTGTTACGCAGCACGTTTGAGCTTCTGCAAGAACCAATGAGGTTCATTCTCGTGTTACGCAGCACGTTTGAGCTTCAGCAAGAACCAATGAGGTTCATTCTCGTGTTACGCAGCACGTTTGAGCTTCAGCGAGAACCAATGAGGTTCATTCTCGTGTTACGCAGCACGTTTGAGCTTCTGCAAGAACCAATGAGGTTCATTCTCGTGTTACGCAGCACGTTTGAGCTTCAGCAAGAACCAATGAGGTTCATTCTCGTGTTACGCAGCACGTTTGAGCTTCAGCAAGAACCAATGAGGTTCATTCTCATGTTACGCAGCACGTTTGAGCTTCAGCAAGAACCAATGAGGTTCATTCTCATGTTACGCAGCACGTTTGAGCTTCAGCGAGAACCAATGAGGTTCATTCTCGTGTTACGCAGCACGTTTGAGCTTCAGCGAGAACCAATGAGGTTCATTCTCGTGTTACGCAGCACGTTTGAGCTTCAGCAAGAACCAATGAGGTTCATTCTCATGTTACGCAGCACGTTTGAGCTTCAGCAAGAACCAATGAGGTTCATTCTCGTGTTACGCAGCACGTTTGAGCTTCAGCGAGAACCAATGAGGTTCATTCTCGTGTTACGCAGCACGTTTGAGCTTCAGCGAGAACCAATGAGGTTCATTCTCGTGTTACGCAGCACGTTTGAGCTTCTGCAAGAACCAATGAGGTTCATTCTCGTGTTACGCAGCACGTTTGAGCTTCAGCGAGAACCAATGAGGTTCATTCTCGTGTTACGCAGCACGTTTGAGCTTCAGCAAGAACCAATGAGGTTCATTCTCATGTTACGCAGCACGTTTGAGCTTCAGCAAGAACCAATGAGGTTCATTCTCATGTTACGCAGCACGTTTGAGCTTCAGCAAGAACCAATGAGGTTCATTCTCATGTTACGCAGCACGTTTGAGCTTCAGCGAGAACCAATGAGGTTCATTCTCATGTTACGCAGCACGTTTGAGCTTCAGCAAGAACCAATGAGGTTCATTCTCGTGTTACGCAGCACGTTTGAGCTTCAGCGAGAACCAATGAGGTTCATTCTCATGTTACGCAGCACGTTTGAGCTTCAGCAAGAACCAATGAGGTTCATTCTCATGTTACGCAGCACGTTTGAGCTTCAGCGAGAACCAATGAGGTTCATTCTCATGTTACGCAGCACGTTTGAGCTTCAGCAAAACCAATGAGGTTCATTCTCGTGTTACGCAGCACGTTTGAGCTTCAGCAAGAACCAATGAGGTTCATTCTCGTGTTACGCAGCACGTTTGAGCTTCAGCAAGAACCAATGAGGTTCATTCTCGTGTTACGCAGCACGTTTGAGCTTCAGCGAGAACCAATGAGGTTCATTATCATTGTTCTCGTGCATCAAACAAGTATGTTGAGCTTCTGTGTATGTTTATGCTGACGTTTATATGTAAATAAAAGCCTAAATTCAATCTTATAACTCTCTACTTCCTCAGATTCCATTTTTAATTTGACATCTTTAATTCAAGTCAACAGCCTTAAGCTATCACCATTTGGCCACCATTGGATCCGTGAGCAAGGCATTTAATCTCAGGTTGCTGCAAGGGGACTGAACCTGTCATAAATTCAAGGCACCGTTCTATGGCAAAACCAATGATATGGTTTTCCAAATGTATTATGGTCCTGGTAAGTTCTTTGTGTGCTGTTTATGTGCAGTGAGCCTCTTCTTTTTCGCTGATTTGGAGGAAAGTGTCAGGTTTTGCCTGTGAATATCCTACAGTGAGCTGCAGTAGCATCTCGCTCAGATAATAACAGTTCTCCGTGTGCTGAGTGAGCTGGTGTCAATCACTTCAGACAGCTGCCGTTTCTGTGAGTGCAATAGTGTTAGCAGCATTAATGTCAGCACTAAGCAGTAAAACCTTCTTCGTCTAGCCCGCTGGCACAGCACCTTCCCTTGTCCTGCCCAGATTAACGGCTGAATGTGCAGTGCAATGCCCAGCGGTGCCGCTCACGTGCCCTGAGAGGCAACCAGCCACTATCGGGCCCAGCCAGACGTCACTGTGAAACGGGATTACGCTGCCAAGTGTCACACATAGAAACACAAAGAAAACACAGAAACAGCTGAAGACTGATTTGCATAACGCAAGCTTGTATCACACTTTTGCATAACCCACAGAAGAAATGTATTGTTTAAAGGGGGCCTTATTTTTTCCATTCTCAAATGAATTGGCATAAATGAGTCTGTTTATTAATGCTGACGGGCAGTGAGAATAAAAAAACGAGCTTGCAATTATCACCTTCCTCTTTGCGTCTAAAGAAAAACAAGCCTCCATATGATTGGAAGGGTTTTTATAATCTTTAGTCAGAATTGTATAATAGGGATAGTTCACGAATTTTTTTTTATTCTGTAATCGTTTACTCATATCGTTCCAAACCTGCAAGATAGAGCTGCACGATTAATGTTTAAAAGATCACGATCTCAATTCAAACACCCACGCGATCTTGCTCCTAAAAGACACCGATTCGGCTATATCCATCAAACCTTTGAAATATTAAACAGTAATTTCAACCACACAGTATCATTTCTGTTACAATAATTCAAATTATCACAGATGGACTGGGATGAAAGTTTATAGTTCAGATATAAACACAAATGAAAAAAAGGTTGCAGCAGGTTAACTGATTAACTGTTTTTGGTGCAAAAGAAAATATTTTCTGTTTCTCAGTAATGTACTCATACATATTATAAGTAGTTTAAAAGTCATAATAAATCAGAGCACTGTAATTGTCTTAGAAAGTCACAAGGCTAACATTTATCATATATTTAAAGGTTACAGGGTTGTCTTCTTGCCTTTACTAAGCTTCAAAGGCTTATGCTTAAAAGGTATTTGGTTTTCCTGTAAATTCTGTCCTCATGGCTTTGTTATGCTAGTGGCAGATTTTGGAGAGTTGAGACAGCTGAAGTAAAGTTGATCTTTGGCCTCTTTCTTAAATCTCCACATGTTCTGCTGTGAGGACTCTTTGCTTATTGTTTTACTGTGTTATCTCTTAACTCAGCACTGGGAACTTGGTGAGATTTGCACAGTGTGAACCATATGTTCAGGAGACAAAATTCATCCATTACTTCACTTCCCTAGACAGAACTCGTCGTCTTGTTTGCATTGGAAACCCAAATAGGAATGGCAAATATGACATCCAAAGCCTGTGGTTATTGGTGAATATGGAACACCAGCTGCATTGGAACTGGGGGATTAGATCTGGACCAAAATGCTTACGGCCAAAAAGAAATGTGGCTCAGTGATGATTGTCTTGTTATCAGAGATTTCCTTCCCTTATTGCTCTCTCTCCATATCACTCTCACTCTCTTACTTTCACTTCTTCTTTTGCTATGTCTACAATTCTCTCAGCCTTTATTTCTCTCATTTTATCTCTGGACCTTTCCACTGATGTTCACACCCTATTTTTTTCTTTCCCTACAGCAGTCCCAGGGTATCCTCGCTTCTCAGGGAGTCTAGCCCACACCTTTCTTCCCATAAGCCATTTGGATCACCATGCCAACAGCGGGGTCCTCTATGGACAGCACCGTTTTTATGATACACAAAAAGGTGGGCAAAAGTAATTTTTTAAAACAATTACATAAAACCTTTCTACTTCTACCTTTCCATCCTACCTTTCTGCAACTCAAACTTCTCTTTGTTTAGTCTCCAAATATGATAGTTCCAACATAGTTCCATAAATTAACCCTAAAGGAAAGCTTAAGAGGACTAATTTAAA
The DNA here is from genome assembly GCF_029890125.1 of Rhinichthys klamathensis goyatoka. Classification (NCBI taxonomy): domain Eukaryota; kingdom Metazoa; phylum Chordata; class Actinopteri; order Cypriniformes; family Leuciscidae; genus Rhinichthys; species Rhinichthys klamathensis. The sequence continues at coordinate 48,044 of NW_026606716.1, forward strand.
TTATTAACAGCCATATCCAATCTGTTTCACAGAGAACTTCTATTTACGAAGCCTCCCGTCCCAGCCCCCACTCATATCAGCCAATCACAACATCCAGCCAATGTCAAGGGCAGGATCAGGACAACCCCAGGGCTCCTGCAGCAGGGACAGGGATGCGGGGAGTGGGGTGATCCTACACAAGGGCCTTAAAGATCCTAGCTTAGACAGAGGTGTGGTTTCAGCTGCAAAGGATAAAGACAGGTCTAGTAGTAAACATGATTCTAAAGACCGCCATCACCACCAACTACCCCATCATCACTCCCATCAACCCCAGCTCCACCCACAACATCCAGTCACTATGGAAGAGATGAATGCCAGGGGACACAAAGCCACTCTACCTATGGAGTACAAGGAGCATCCACAAAGCATGGGAAAGCCTCTTAGTGCCTGTCTGCTCAATGGAAAGATGCAAAATGGGGACCATGGGACTGGGGCAAAGGGCTCCATGACTTCTTGCATTGGGGATGGGGTGGGTAGAGGTAATGTAGGGTCCAATAATGTCCAAAACAGACATTTGGGTGGTGGCACTAACGGCCGCTGTGGTAAAGAGGCAATAAGTGGGGAGATGCGGATCAGTGAACAGACTCCCACGGACTGTCTTGAGCGAGGTCAAACACTGCACCATTCTTTGTCCTACTCAGTGCCTCCTCCGCTACCCATGGCTTCAGCTGCTGGAGGGGGGCATCCTGGTGGTTTCCATTGTCTACAGCTCCATCCTGGCCACCCCCATCATGCACACCACAACCGCCACTCACACCATCACCCTGACTTTTTCTGCCCTCCACCGCCAGCCCCCATGGGAAATACTTCCTTACATGATAAAGGGATCAATAGTGGTGGTTGCAGAGACCCCAAAGTGACTGGAGCCACGTTTGTACCATCTGTTAGCCACCTCGGGGAGAAAACCGGAGGCCCCTTCCAGATGGGCGGCTCTGAGTGCCAGGGGGTTGGCGGCGGAGGGAACGGTGTCAAGGACAAGGCAATGGAAAAGGCTGGCAATGGGGGGCATCATGGTAACTGGCCGAGGAAACAACAGCAACAGCAACAACCTCCAACCCAGCAACAGCATTCTTACAGAAAAGCTGAAAAAGCCCCTGACTGGATGCATAACCACAACCACCACCATCATCTACAGCAGCAGCAACAGCAACAACAACAACAACAGCAGAGCCATTCCCAGCAACACCAGACTGTGCGCTCCCGCAGTGCTGACTGCATCAACAGTATGGAAACGGACATCTACAGATCGGCACTGACTCAAGAGACAAAGGCTGTCCATCCTTTACCCAATCAATCCAACACCAGTTCCCAGCCCTACAGGGATTGCTCACACTCGGGGCCTCCAACCATTCCCTCACCTCTTGCTGGGAAGAACATGGCCCAGCACATGGGTGGTGGAGGAGGACATGGAAGCTGCTCCATGCATCGAGATGGACAAAAAGTTGCCCGCATTCGTCACCAACAGCACAATAGGGCTGGTCCGGATACCCCTGGCACTGACATGGCCCAGGCTAATGGAAACCAGGAGATGAAGCAGAAAATGGAAATACCTTACGGCTACAACAACAGTTCACACCATCACCCACATCAGCAACCATCAGTGCTGCATTGGGACATGCAACCTCATCACATCCACTCTGAAGAGAACCAGCACAAAGCGTACATGGAGCCTAACAGTGGAGCTACCAACAACAGACCGCCTACACAACAGCAGCACCAGACAGCAGGAATGGGCCCCCCTCCTCCTCCGCCCGTTCATCCAGCTCCTCCTCAAAACCAGCAGGAGGTCGCAAGCTCACAGGGAGAGACTAGTGCTATGAAGAACCTTCTGAAGTACAGCAACCAGCAGCCTCTCCTGCTGTCCCAGAAGAGCCCGTTTGGAGGGCTCGGGAGCCTCAAAACTGGGCCAAATGGCACCAGTTGCTCTCTTCAAGGAGGCAAGCAGACCCTACCCTCGAGGAAAGCCCAAAGCCATGAAAACGAGCGAGCTGATTGCGGAGGACGTGGGCGAGAGATAGGAGAAGCCCCACATGTTGAGGGCGAGGTGCGACAGCCTCCGGTTGGGATTGCAGTTGCTGTTGCAAGACAGAGAGACCCCCCATGCCAAGCATCGGGCACCCATCCCAGCGCTCGACAGGGGCGGGTCCACTCCACCATGAAAGGTAAGCTTGACCTTTCTTGATCTGTCAGGGTCTTCCTAAACAAACAGCAGGCAGGGAAACAGAGCAGTTTGTTTATTCATGATCTCTGGAAGACTTCACTGATTAAAAATAAATAGCAGAACTCGCCAAGACCCAAAGTGGAAACAGCTTTTCCCTCTCTTACTCCTGAAAGAGAGAGAGCACACATGCCACTGTAGAGAAAGGCTGCTCGACAGCTGTTTGCATGCAAGAGAGCCAATGACAGTGAGAGTTGCAGATGAGAGAAAATCACTGGCTACGTTTACATGCAACCAAATAATCTGTTAGTAATCAGATTGACGGCTCAATCGGACTGAAAAGCCTTCATGTAAACACCTTTATCGATCCGATTGAGCTCGTCCTGAATGAAATTTCGATCCAATTGAAAGGGGTGGTTTATTCCTTTTCTAATCCGATCGAGAGAACATGTAAATGCTTGATCGGATTTAAAACCGAAACTGAAAGGACTGCGCATGGGCAGTGACGTTGAAATAGCGTAGGTATCCTGAAGCAGGACAACGTCCCACCAGTCCTTTTTTTGGATTCTCATCCACAGATGACTGGGCATTTTTACTGCGTGATAAATATAAGCAGCAAGGCACAACTATTCATATACTCATTGTCTCCAAATTATGACCAGAAATGGATAAATATTAAGTCTGCTGTTTAAAACAAATAAAGAACCAATGTAATGCAATGCAAACAACGGGAAACTCTGTATATTCTTGCAGTGTGTGCATGTAAAATATCTATTCCGATTTGAAGCTTGTGACACATAAAAATGCGCACATCAACCCGATTACATGTTTAATGTTCATGTAAACACTACATTCAGATTCATCAATAGGAATGAATTCAGTCCGATTGAAACAAAAGCTGTGCATGTAAACGTAGCCATTGATGTCAATGTATTAACCATTTTGTAGGCACTCCACGCTCCATGTATCCTTCAGATTCACCAGGAGAGGAGGAGAGGAAAAGGACAAGTGTAGAGCACATGGGCCACCGGTGCCTAGAGAGAGAACGAGACGTGTTTATCAGGTGAATGATCCAACCCCCCCCCCCCCCCCAAACACACTTCTTTTGTCACTTGTCACATTTGCTCAACCCCTGACCTTTTACCTGTCTCCAATCTGGCTTTGCAGGGATAACAAGGAAAGAGTGGAATTTGCACACATCCATCCCTCTAACAGTTGCCATGGGGACCTCACTTCTCATATCATGGTGCCAGGTGGCACTTCAATGCAGTCAAGCCAATTAGGAGACCCGGCTGCTCACACACACTCTGCGCACCACCACTGGATGCCACGCACAGGCAGTCCCTCCCTCTGGATGACCGGTCACTCCTATGGTCAGTAATGTTGAGAACACAATGAAGTGGGAAAAATACATTTTAGTCGTCTTTTTCACTTATTTTGCTTTATCTGGTGCTCTAATTCAAGTCAAGGCAAGTTACGTTCATTGCGCTTTTTACAATACAGATTTCAAAGCAGCTTTACAGTGATAACAGGAAAGTAATACAACAAAGTTTGTTTCTAGAAGAAAATAGCGTCACAGTCCAGCTTAAGTAAGTTAAGTTAGTCACTCCTATGGTCAGTAATGTTGAGAATAGAATGAGAGCGTTGAAATGGGGAAAATACATACTTTTCCCCTTATTTTGCACTGTTTATTTCTGCTTTACTGATATATTTGACATACTTTTATGTTTAAAACAAAAAAACAAAACAAATCAACTTTAGCCCTATTCGGACTGTAATTGTTTCTCATGGGGTCGTAAGGTATTTTCAACATTTACAGGATTAGTCTGTGATTTTATGGCCGTTTGAATCCAGAATGTCAGTGTTTTTCTCCCTCCACCTGCGTAATAATCCCTGGCCAAATGACCTACTGTTTTTGCCAAACACCAAGTTCAGTTGGTGAATTAATTGCCGTCCGAATCCACATCTCTGAGTTTACTAAAACAGATCACTTCAAAATTCACGGTTTAAATCCTTTTTGATCACTGCCGAGCACTGTATAATAACTGTTTCATTGTAATTTGCATGCATTATAAAATGTATACTTTTATTACTGAAATGCTGGAAAGTATTTACAAGAACAATATTTCCACACGGCTCCACCTCAGCGAACAAAAAGGAGAAAGAGGTAAAAAACATGTAAACATTTGAAATAGGGGTGTTATTGTGGCAGCAATATATGATAACATTTTATTGCTATTATACACACCATTAAAAATACAAACTAAGCAGCTTTATTTTTACCTCATGCAAATAAGAGGCTGCATTAACTTGTTTCCACTAATTTCCATATTTATTTAAAATAACATCCTTTTGAGATAAAATGCAAGATTTCAAATATAGTGCATACTCGCATCTAGCTTCCTATTTTTAAAAATGAGATTTAAATAATGAAATAATAAATAGAACATTATTTTCCTATTATTAAATTAAATACGAATTTATGCGTATTATTCCATATGACATTTTATTTACAGCAAACAATCATCCAAAAGACCACGTTTGTGGGATTACAAAACTCGCTCCTCCACCGTCAATAAATGGCCTGAGTTTAGCACTGAGGTGCCATGCAAACGTTTTTTTTTTTACAGACGTCCACATGAGAAACAGTTGCCGTCCGAACAGGGCTTTTGTTGTATCCTTAAAGTTGTCTTGTGTTTCTGTAGGTATTGGCCACACAGCTCTCCATCAGAATCTCCCCCCTGGGTTTTCGGCGGCCATGCCTGCCCCTCTTCAGCCAGTCCTGCCCCTGCCCCAGGACCCCTCTGCCCAACTGGTGGTGCTGCCCAGTGAGCCTGCCACACACCCAGCCTCACATCTCGGTACGTACCATGTTTTCTACCTCACTGCAAAAAATGCTTTTCTTACTTAGTATTTTTGTCTTGTTTCCAGTCCAAATATCTTAAATCAAGATGCATTTACTTAAGTAGTAAAATGCCATAAGATATTAAGTCTTGTTTTCTAGGGGAAATAAATACAAATTAAGTGAGTTTTAAATGATCTGCCAATGGGGTAAGAAAAATAATCTTGTTTCTGTTTGAATTAAGATTATTTTTCTTACCCCATTGGCAGATCATTTTGCTCTTTTTAAACAAAAACGTACTTAATTTGGATTAATTCCCCCGGAAAACAAGACATAAAATCTTATGTCATTTTACTCATCTAGTAAATGCATCTTGATTTATGAGTTTTTTGATATTTGGACTGGAAACAAGACAAAAATACTATTTTTGCAGTGTATTCTCCTTCCCCTCCATATGCTCAATTTATTTGACCTGCTGCGAATGACCCATTTGTCAGATTTAGCATTGATTCTTTTTGTGAGGCTCTCATGGGTTCCCTCCTGAAGATTTTACTGTCAGGTTGCCGAGCCTGAAAAATTATGCTCTATAACAGTGTTTCCACTCAGGTTTCAAGGTTATATGTCCATTTCAAGTGTTTACTTATACCTAGTGCATACTACACGACTCAAGCTTATCACTGACGCTCTTGCAGTGTGCACACTTCTAAAACATGCTTTGACTAGTCACAGGCAGACATTGACTTGTTTAAAGGCCCCCTGAAATCAAAATTCAAGTTTTTTAGCTTTTAGTATGAATATGTTAGCCTTAAGGTTGTTAATAAGCTGGTGTGCTCCAAAAGAGTGACAAAATTTGCATTTAGGAGAAATAAGCATTCAAAACTTAGTCTCTCACTTCCGCTAAAATGGATCAGGGATTTTTATGACTTCAGCTTCTCATCACATCTTCTCTCCAATCAAATGCTCTCTAGAATCTGAAGCTCCGCTCCCTCTGCTATAAACACCCCCTGGCCGAAGCGAGCGTTGACACACAGAGCAATATGGGTTGGAGTGTGTGTTCGGTTGCTCAAACGCTCGAGTTTTACTCGGTTAAGTTGGTTAAGAATGAAATGGCTAGACTTTATTCACTTCTACTGTTGAATCCAGCTTATCATCAGCGCTCGGATTCGCTTCCATGGTGCCGTCAAGTACGACTGCAGTCTGAGAGGGAAACTAAACGCTATTGGCTGTTTGAAAAGTGGGAGGAGCCATTCAATATGTCCCGCCTCAGTTTCCTGTTTCAGTGGAAATAATGTCAACGCATCAAACAAAGGCACTTCAGTGGGTCTTTAAAGTCTAGGCGACTTTTCTCCAGACAACTGACAACTGACTAGTTGGAACAACATTTTGGAGAATTCTGTTTCTTTAAACATCTTAGTGTATTTGTGACTCAAAAAAGTCCTGTAAACTAGATGATACGGATGTGATTTTTTACAGAGTAGTAAAGAACTGAGATCTTTACCTGGGATATTAAAATGTCCATATCTTTTTTAAGATAAAGATAAAGAGCTGCTATGAATAACGGCCTATGAGATTGCTAAGAAGAGCGAAAGCGTGCAAGTGATGCACTGAATCGCACAAACAGTTTCCGGTCGACCACCTGCTCCACTCCCACATGGTCCGGGTCGGGATGCTCTCACCATCCCCCTCAAAGCTATTGCCATATGTGCTCAAAATAAGCTGAAGTAACATAAGTCTTTTAAGTCTACACAGGCCTCTGCTCCGCAAACAGGCTGTGAAATCGAATTATTTTAATGTCTGAGGGTACGTTTACACGTCAACGATGTGCTTAAAGCAGAGACATTTTTCCTTTGAGTTTGCCGCGTACAGACAACACCATTGTCAAAACGATCCCCATTTACATGGATCCGCGAAAACGGCTAAAAACCCTGAATTCTGCTCCAGCCCAGTAGATGGCGATGAAACCCTATAGACTGAACACGTAATACGCATGTGAGATATGCAGAGATTCACGTTTTTGCTGTTTACATGGAGATCGTTTTCAAAAACATACACTTTGAAACAGTTTTCAAAAGTTTGCGTTTCCAGGCACTCTTTTCACCGTTGTCATGTAAACGAACGGCCAAAACGCATACTTTTTTTGTTAAAAAACGGTGTGGTGTAAACAGCCCCTTAGAAGGCACACTTTCCTTCTGTTCTCCACAGAAATATCAGCTCAAAGGGGAAGTGCATCCACAAAAGCCTTCCCCCGGGAAACATTAGTTAAGCTGGGTTAATGTCCCAGAGCAAAGGTCCGAGACGTGTCAAGGCAAGGACAGGGGTGGGTGAGAGAGGGATCAAGCTGAACATGCACATTAATGAAACTATGTGAAATGGGAAAAGTAGAAAAACATATTTGACTTCCGGAGGCTGAAGATGTGTCACTGTGGATGTGCACGGATGGCTTTCTTTTTTTTTTGTTCCTGCCAGGGGAATGGCAGGAGTTTATCCATGACATGGGAACTAAGAAGTCGCCTAGACTACATGTTAGAGTATTGGCCCATTGTGGTTTTCAGGGAAGGGGATTTTTCAAGGGAAAGGGAGTGAATATAGTTTGTCAAATGATTGTGTAATATTTATTCTAATGGGAACTGCTTCCATTATGTTGACTTTAATTTTAACCAAATTTTTATTGGTGTAAGCATATATCATGCTGTGCTCGCAAGGCTGCACATTTGGGTTGGAGACATCTAGTGTGAGAAAAATTGAGGGAGGAATGCAGTTAAGTGTGAGAAAACGAAAGTGGTGAACAGGGAGCAAGACTCCAAAAAGAGCGTGGGATTGCTGGTTGACGGGTCTCTCTGGAACTCAGAGTTACTTTTATTTATTTATTTATTTATTTAAGTTAGTTTAAATACTTGGACTGACATTGAATTTTTGAAATATAAATGAAGCGATAATTCACCCAAAAAATTCTGGCATCATTTACTCACCCTCATGTTTGTTCCAAACCTGTATGAATTTCTCTCTTTCGTGGAACATAAGATATTTTGAAAAATGTTTTTTTTTTTCATACAGTGGAAGTCAATGGTAACCAAAACTGTTTAGTAATCAACATTATTTAAAAAATGTAACAATCTTCAAAAAATATCTTGTGATTTTTTTCGTTTGTTGGCTGGTTAATTGGTTGGTTGTTTGGATGGCTGGTTGGCTGGTTAATTGGTTGGTTGGTTGGATGGATGGTTGGCTGGTTAATTGGTTGGTTGGTTGGATGGCTGGTTAATTGGTTGGTTGGTTGGTTGGATGGCTGGTTAATTGGTTGGTTGGTTGGTTGGTTGGTTGGTTGGTTGGTTGGTTGGATGGCTGGTTAATTGGTTGGTTGGTTGGATGGCTGGTTAATTGGTTGGTTGGTTGGATGGCTGGTTAATTGGTTGGTTGGTTGGTTGGTTGGTTGGTTGGATGGCTGGTTAATTGGTTGGTTGGTTGGATGGCTGGTTAATTGGTTGGTTGGTTGGATGGCTGGTTAATTGGTTGGTTGGTTGGATGGCTGGTTAATTGGTTGGTTGGTTGGCTGGCTGGTTAATTGGTTGGTTGGTTGGTTGGCTGGCTGGTTAATTGGTTGGTTGGTTGGATGGCTGGTTAATTGGTTGGTTGGTTGGATGGCTGGTTAATTGGTTGGTTGGTTGGTTGGTTGGATGGCTGGTTAATTGGTTGGTTGGTTGGTTGGATGGCTGGTTAATTGGTTGGTTGGTTGGTTGGTTGGCTGGCTGGTTAATTGGTTGGTTGGTTGGATGGCTGGTTAATTGGTTGGTTGGTTGGATGGCTGGTTAATTGGTTGGTTGGTTGGTTGGTTGGTTGGATGGCTGGTTAATTGGTTGGTTGGTTGGATGGCTGGTTAATTGGTTGGTTGGTTGGATGGCTGGTTAATTGGTTGGTTGGTTGGATGGCTGGTTAATTGGTTGGTTGGTTGGTTGGTTGGTTGGTTGGATGGCTGGTTAATTGGTTGGTTGGTTGGTTGGTTGGTTGGATGGCTGGCTGGTTAATTGGTTGGTTGGATAGCTGGTTGGCTGGTTAATTGGTTGGTTGGTTGGATGGCTGGTTGGCTGGTTAATTGGTTGTTTGGTTGGTTGGTTGGATGGCTGGTTAATTGGTGTGTTGGTTGGTTGGCTGGCTGGTTGGCTGGTTAATTGGTTGGTTGGTTGGATGGCTGGTTAATTGGTATGATGGCTGGTTGGCTGGTTAATTGGTTGGTTGGTTGGATGGCTGGTTAATTGGTTGGTTGGATGGCTGGTTGGTTGGTTGGTTGGATGGCTGGTTAATTGGTTGGTTGGTTGGATGGCTGGTTAATTGGTTGGTTGGATGGCTGGTTGGTTGGTTGGTTGGATGGCTGGTTACTTGGTTGGTTGGTTGGATGGCTGGTTAATTGGTTGGTTGGTTGGTTGGATGGCTGGTTGGCTGGTTAATTGGTTGGTTGGATGGCTGGTTGGCTGGTTAATTGGTTGGTTGGTTGGATGGCTGGTTAATTGGTTGGTTGGTTGGATGGCTGGTTAATTGGTTGGTTGGTTGGATGGCTGGTTGGCTGGTTAATTGGTTGGTTGGATGGCTGGTTGGCTGGTTAATTGGTTGGTTGGTTGGATGGCTGGTTGGCTGGTTAATTGGTATGATGGCTGGTTGGTTGGTTGGATGGCTGGTTAATTGGTTGGTTGGATGGCTGGTTAATTGGTTGGTTGGTTGGATGGCTGGTTACTTGGTTGGTTGGTTGGATGGCTGGTTAATTGGTTGGTTGGTTGGTTGGATGGCTGGTTGGCTGGTTAATTGGTTGGTTGGATGGCTGGTTGGCTGGTTAATTGGTTGGTTGGTTGGATGGCTGGTTAATTGGTTGGTTGGTTGGATGGCTGGTTAATTGGTTGGTTGGTTGGATGGCTGGTTGGCTGGTTAATTGGTTGGTTGGATGGCTGGTTGGCTGGTTAATTGGTTGGTTGGTTGGATGGCTGGTTAATTGCATGATCTCTAAGTGAGACCCATATATTAACATTAATACGAAAATTTCAGACTCAGTGTGCGAGGCAAACACTTGTGTTTCTCTGATTAGATTTGATGGAGCAGTCATTTGTATGAAGATACCACACCAAGTTTTGCTCCATCCAAGGATGTAATATCTTTATTAAACAGATGGTTCTTTCCAAACCACATTACCTTTTGTTTTTGTGCTATTCAAGACTAGATTTAAATCATTAAAAGCTTCTTGAAATACTATTAAAACTATCCTGTACCCGTTTAAAAACTAAGTGAGACCCATATATTAACATTCTGGGGGCGCATTACAGAAAGATCCTAACTTTAATAATCCTATCTTCTCTGTTTGGTAACCATGGCAATTTCAGTTAGGACCTCATTTAGGTTTTTTTTTTTTTTTTTACAAAATTACCTTTCTTAAGTGCAAAATCTTATCTCAACTACAGATAGGAAAAGGGTATTACAGAAGCATCTTAACTCCACAAAAAAAATCCTTAACTTTAGGACAACCCTAATGGTGTCCAACCCCAAGTATTTAAAAGCCAACTATAAAAATCACATAATAATAGCCCTGTCTGAGAATGACGTCACATTTATTTAATGATACAAGATGAAGAACAGCGATGTTTGAAGGGGGAAAGACTTTGTGAACACCCAAATGATGTGCTGCACTTTGACGACAAAACTCTGACAAATAATTACAGACTAATATGAAATTAAAAGGATTAGGCTTTGCCCTTTCTACCAAGCTTATCAAAACTTCACTTAATGAAAACCACCACTTTGTTTCTTCATTTTAATCTCTTGAGTTTTTTCCATTTTACTTCACAGCAGCTGTTTGCGTGTTGTTGGTTGCTTGGTAACAGACCTGAGAGTTGATGGAGGGGTTTAAGATTTCCTAACTACAGATAAGATGAGGTTTTATAAGATAGGATAAGAATCCTAAATCAACTTAAGATTTGCTTCTCTAATACGAATGAAGAACTTAAGATAGAAAGTTTCTGTAACACTCCCCCTGATCTCTAACATGGCCTTCCACATGATAAGACTAACACTTGTGTTTCTCTGCTTAGATGTGATGGAGCAGTCTGGCCTGTGGCCCCCAGTCTACAGGGCCCGAGGGGCCCATTCCCACATGCAGCATCCCGCTGTGTATCCTCGCTCGCAGTTTCTACGCCAACAGGAGCTTTACGCTCTCCAACAACACCAGCAGCTTCAGCATCAGCAACACCCGAGCCATCACACGCCACCACCTCCATCACACAGAGCTGCAAACACCACAGAGCTACAGCAGAGAGCCAGAGTCGACCACAGCCAGGTACACACACACACAACCCCTCGTAGAGCTAGGGTTGGGGATCGTTTGAATTTGAACTATTATGATTCCAATTTCGATTCTGCTTATCGATTCCTAATTTCAATTCCAATAAGGTTAAACAAAAAACGTATATCATTCACATTTAGTCTTATTGCAAAACATTTAATTAGAGAGCCAGAGTCGTATAGCTCCTCACACAACCCCTCGTATAGCTAGGGTTGGGTATCATATTGAATTTTAAAGGTGCATTGTGTAATATTTAGGAGGATCTGTTGCCAGAAATACAATATCACTTTCATAACTATGTTTCCAGTGGTGTATAAAGACCTTACATAATGAACCGTCATGTTTTTATTACCTTATGAGCCATTTCTGTCTACACACACCGCGGGTCTCCTTATATCGACATGTTTCTACAGTGGCCCTAAATGGACAAATGCGTTTCGTCACTATGTTGTTCTTCGTGCAAAGAAGCGAGTTAAAGTCAGTGAATAAAACACTGACACAATGATGAACAGGTGACAATAATATTCACAATAACATATCGTTTTACTGAATAATAAAGTAAACCTAATTTCTTAATTCATCATTGTAAAGAAACCTCATTGCTTAACTGGCTACTCTCTGCTGTCTCGACATCACTTCCTGTCACCCACCGTAACTTCTGTTGGGTGCATTTCACAACCTCACCACTAGATGCCGCTAAACATTACACACTGCACCTTTAACGATTCCAATTTCAATTCTGGTTATCGATTCTTATCGATTCCTAATAATTTAGATTCCAATAAGGTTAAAAACAAACCTTAGATATTGTTCACATTTAGTCTTATTCCAAAACATTTAATTGCAGCTGAATATCATGAACAAAAATCAACAGGCAGAAGAACACTTACACAAGGAGCGTGTGCCTGTGGTTTAAAAGTACTATAGAAAAACAATTAGCCTAACTAATACAGTATACATGTCAAGCATTATTAAAGACAAGTAAACACTCAGTAATTAAAAAAGAACAAATAAAAAAATAGCAATAGCAACAAATTGAACAAAGATACGATTGAAATAATCAGTGTTGTAAGATTTTCAGGTATTCAGGCACAGAAACTGCAATCAAATGTAAAATAACACTGCACTTTATAAATAAAATTCACATTACAAATGTAGTTACAAAAGTTATTCAGTCAAGAACGAGTGAATTTTCTCTTTGTCTTTTGTTGTTTGAATAGTGTTATTATAGACGGCTGCGCCTGTCACTTTAAGAGTTGCCCAATACACTTATAGAGTCGCCTTGTTTAAAGTCATATCGAAATGCTCACAAAGGAATCGATAAGAGAAATCGAAATTAAAATGTTATAACAAGTATCCGATTCCTGACGTCAAGTTTTGATTCCCAAATAGCCGTTTTATATCAGACTGTACAAAATGCAGTGGTTTAGAAACAGCTGGGCTTTCAAATGAGCTAATGTTTGACACCTGATACTGAGAGAGGATGTGCTCTTTTCCATGAAACTACACAGTTGTTTTTGTGTGCAGGGGAGTAAACAACATTTGGAGCCAATAAATCATGAGTTTTATTTTAAAAAAATCCCACAACTGCTCCCTAGGATCCATAACTTCCTCCAAGAACCAGTTTCATTCTACACATACACAACTAAATGCAGTCTGCCATGAACTGTGGCGTGATCGGACCAAGCACTACTCTTTTTAATTGCAGGTCAAAATCAATAGATCTGAGCCATTAGGGTCTAGATTGAAACCTGATTCAGCAATACAGGGGTGTCAAATTGCAATTACATTGATGTGTAGATTGCATGACCTGGCAGTCTTGAGAATATATGTCAGTTTCCTTTAATTAACCAAATTGTCCAGATCTCATTACGAGGCTTGAATTCTCTTTCCTTTCTGACTTTCCGTCATTCCTTTTCTTCTGGAAACAAACTTAGTTGCATTTATTTTCCTGTTATCTCTGTAAAGCTGCTTTGAAACACTCTGTAGTGTAAAGAGCGCTATATAAATAAATGTGACTTGACTTCTTTAATGCATAGGTGCAAAAGAAACCAGAAGAGCAGAGCATGGATCTAGAAGACATCCTATCAGATCCAAGGACTCCCAAACCTGCTAAATGCTATTCCTACGGCCCGTCCAACCGGGCCTCGTCTCCTCCCAGGGGATCCACTGCACACCTGTCCCCTTGCTGCCGGTCCCCTTGTATGCGACCTCACCCTAAAAGCACCCCCTCTACTCCCTGTCCCGCCCCGAGTCCGGTCGCTGTGACGCCGCGCTCCCCGGCCATCAGCCCTTCCCCATCACAGCTGCCCAAAGCTGTGGAGTCCCAGGAGAAGAGGGTGGAAGGCCAGCCGCCCCAGGACTATCCTCAGTCCATGGAGCCTGGTGAGCAGATATGCTTCCTTACATAGTAATATAAGACTCTATAAAATGCAATGCTTTTACTTGTGTGTATAAGCGGGATGATGTCCATCCGGCCGGTTGTTATCTCAGAATAACCCCCGACAGGGTGATCAGGATCAGGTCTTCATCCGCCCCTGAAGGGGTTTATTCTGAGATAACAACCGGCTGGATGTACATCATTCCCGCTTATTTGCCACATAAGTAAATAATTCGACACCAAATATTGTGCCGTTCAAACTAGACGGACATTTAAGAGATACGGTATACAGTCACACCACTTATAATCACACAGGATTTCACCACATAAATAATTATGGGGATAAGAGATATTGATTTCAGATTAAACTGTTTTAAAATCGTACCTGTGAGTTATCCTATAATCCAACAGTGTACAAAACAATAGTCACAAAATGGCCGCCGCTGCGTTTGTGTGAAACAAGAGAGAGTGAATCCACGATACTGGATGGCATAATTAAATAACTGTACACAAAATATTGATTTTTAATATTTTATTAGCTCACAAACAGCAAATCTTTCACGAAGAATTACCGTTCCTAGCAGGCGACCCGGATGAGCCTGTGTTTCTGTTTTCAGAGGTCGTTATCAGGGAATAACATATCGCTGGATGGCACTATTGACCAATCAGAATCAAGTATTCCACAGAGCCGTGTGATAATGACTTGTAACAGTCTTGTGTGTCTTCTGTCGCTGTTTTGAAGCTAAAGCTCTGTCTACACCTGGTGTTAAGATGCGTTTTGGTGGATCGGATCACAAGTGGACGAGGGAAACATTCCCGTTCACACTTGGTGTTTTAATCCGTCTCTTCTGTCCACTTTCAAACACTTCTGCCTGATTTCGTCGAGGGGAGGGTCTATGGGCGGGTAAATGTATTTTTTTTTTTCAGATCTTTGATCTAATGGACAAAATAAACTTGCGCAATTTACATATGAACGCGTCCAGAGATGACGAAATAACACACGGAGAGCATCAGCTTCAGTTTCTGCTCTGACAGACTCGAGACCAGTCGAACTTTGTGAGTGTGTGTTAGAAATCAGGAATGGTGAGAGAACATTGTGTTTGGTATGTTTTCATCTTCAAAACAAACTTGGGTCTTCATCTGTCAAAGTTTAACCCCGTCTGGCTAGAGCTCTTCTCATGATGTTCACTCATGAGGTCAGTAGACGGAGAGAAGACGATCTTTGAACACATTCGATCACATGAGCGTTTACACTACGAAAGCAATCCGGTCGAATGTGTTTTCAACTCCCTCCGGAAGTGGCTGAAAGTGGACAAGCTCAAAACGCTTCAGACCTCAGTTTACACCTGTATTTAGCGTCGTCCTGCTTCAAGTCATCATGCCTCAAAAACATACGAGCCACATGTTGGTTGTTATTCATGCTGAGCCCCTCATGCAGAAACAATCAGGGCTTTTTTTAGACTCTGTGGCTCTGTGTGGGCGGCTATATAGGCAAGAGCACGATTGACTAAAGCTGCTGATAAATGCAGAAAATGTCCGCCAGCGCCATCACATCAGTAAAGATGGAGAAACACCTCGTCCAGACTCACCCCATCCCCCAGCCTACACCTTCTTGATCATCATTAACACCTCACTGCCGCAGCATGCCAAGGATCTCGCCGTGTCAGAGAGAGAGCCCTGCTTTACCTCAGAATTACCCCTTTAACAGCTGCACTTCTTAACAAAGAGCTAAGATCAAGGCAGAGTGGCACTGTCATGTGGAATACAATGCGTTTTTGTTCAGACCTCTGGCGCAAAGCTTGTTAAACAAACAAGTCATCCTTATAAGGTTGTCAAAATTGTAAAACAAACCAGTAAAAACTGAAAAAAAAATAAAAAAAAATTGAGTGTTCATCAATGGGGACAAGAGCCTTGGACTTTTGTCGCACTTGAACCACGAATACACAACAAAACATTTTTAAAGGATTCGAGGAGTTTTGTGGTTGAAATGTAAAAAAGTAACAAATCCTTCGCTCGCGGGTCAATTTGACCCCCTTAGGAATGAATGGGATGCGAGAAATGCTTCAGGACACATAGAAAAACCTAAAAATGCTCAAAAATCAAACTAAAAATGCTAAAACTTTACCAAAAAATATATTTTATTTTATAATGTCTACATGTGTATCTGAATGCATCTGAAGCGAACTGACTTTAGGACCCAGAGGAACAGCTCATTTGCTCCATATAGAGATATAAGGCCATCTTGAGTCATGAAATATCATGTTGTATTATTATTTTTCCACGAGACGTCGGGAAAGACTCCCAATGTAAGATATTATGAGCTGAATTAAAAGGGTTATGCATGAAATTGTATGAGATATTTTGAATTCAAGTTGAATGTGCTTAAATTACTATGTATTATTTATTGATCAAATCGAGTAAATTAAAGGTAAAAAAAAATGCTTTATAAAATATAGAAAAATATTATCAAAATGATATAAAATAAGCTTTCTGGACAAAAAAAAAAGTGTCATTTTGACCCGCGAGGGAAAGATGTGTTACAAAATCCGAAGGATGAAGATTAAACAGGTTGTCAAAAGTGTAAAACAAGTTTTTGCGCTGATATTTTTAAAGGCTTTGTTCTTGACGCATCTGAGCTTCATTTATGTTCCCTGTCACAGATTTGCCACCTGGATATACCTATCCAGAAATCACCATGGGATACAGGAACGGCCCCAGCGCTCAAGATGTACAGCTCGCAGAGCCCGCGGATCTCGAGGACGTTCAGACCCGACCCGTTGAACACACTCCTCCAGCTCTTTCCAGCTTGGGAGAGGGCCTAGACTGCCAAGCAATGGTGAGGCCTCTCCAAGAGCCAACGATGCAGGTCGACGCCACACGCCCGGCCGAGGACCAGCCCGAGGGTGTGTTTGAGCAAGGGGACGATGTGGAGACGAGATGCTGTGAACCCGTACAGGCTAATCAGGAAAAGGAGCGCGTCGAGATCATTTGCACACCTGTTGAAGCTTCAGACTGTGAAGTAGGACCTACCCTGTTATCTGAGGAGGAAATCCATCAAGAGGAGCCAACTGTTACCTTTGAGGAAGGAGTGGGTGAAGATATTCTTCAGTCTTCCAGTCTAGAGACACTAAAGGAACCGGAACCATTACCACAACAACCATGCGTCTCTGATTGTTCACCAAACGCCATCGTCCAAGCAGAGGTTGCTGTGGTTGATGAGGAGGATCACAAGGAAATCTGTGCCACGGTTGAGTCTCCAACTTGCTCCCAGAGTCCCACGTCGAGTTACTGGAGTCTGGAGCTCCTGATTGCGGCAGCTTTCTGTGGAGACTGTCCTCCTCCCTCTCCTCCCGTCTCCTACCAATCCCCGGGATCCTGCGTCCCGCTGAACTCGTCCTGTCACGGCATGGAGCTGCTCAGTGAGCTGGCGGATCTCGAACTGCAGCGCTATCACCAGAGCTGCAGTAAAACTCCAGGTATGTTTGCTGTGAGAGAACCAGTTTAGAAATTACCAGTCAAACCAAAGCTTATTCAGACACCTTCAACATTTCTCACACAGTTTATTTGCTATAGTTTAGAAAATGATAATGAAATATGAGCAGAACTCAGAGTTATCAGATCAGTTGATATGTCAGTGGTTTTGTCCGTCCTTCTGTTAGACTCTCACAGATGAATTATGTTGAATATCTGTCAGCTGTTAAATTTAACTACACAATTAGATAATACCAGTTTAGCTCAACCGATTACCAAGCAATGCTTCATGTTGTTCAGTCTGTGTGTAAAAAGAGCATTAGCAATTAAAGAAAAAACACTTCAGCAAAACACGATCAGCTCAAAGTGTCGGAATAATTATTGCTCCTAAATTTGTATAAATGTTACTGGTAGTCACTGTATGAAGAGTTTCTGGGTATAATATGTCACAGTTTACTTTATTTTGCTCTCCTCACTTACATAAATGAACTATAGTGTCCTGCACACACTAGTAAAAAATGATATCTGGTGTCTGAATCATCTTTGGTTTGACTTATTTTTGTTGCGTTTCCTTTTCTCCACCAAAAGGAGAAGATCAGTGGATTTTCGACCTGCAGAGTCTGGCCACGCTGGCAGCCGCTCGCGCTCTTGAGTTGGGCTCTCAGGACGGCGGCGCCACAGATGTGGAGATGCAGTTTCCGGCTAGAAGATCTCTCAACTTGCGCAGAAAATGCAGCTGGACACCTCGCCATGAGCCGGTAACACACCCTTGTTTTGTTCTCTCGTGTACATGTTTTTCATGTTGTTCATAATGTGTTACATATGCTCAGTTTTTTTATATACTGTATCTAACAAATATGTTTTCTTCATCCTACTTTACTTGCGTTCTTTCTCTTTAGTACTTTTTTGTGTCACAAGGACTGTAACAAACTAAAATTTCAGAAAAGTTTTAACTAGGGATGCACCGATATGAAGATTTTGGGCTATACCGATAACCGATAATTCTTTATTTGAAAGCCGATAACCGATATATTGGCCGATAAATCTAAATCCAAATTTTTATATAATTTTTGAGAGCCTGATTACAAAAACAAGTCTCACCATTAACCCTTTAGAACCTGAAGCTAAAATAGGTGTTTTTCACACATTTTGATTTTTTGACTGTAAAATTCTAAAGTAATGTGCTATCTTCATGTGCAAGGTGTCATCTTTTTCAGAAAAAGATTAGCTTTCAACAAATTACAGTTATTGACCATTATTGTGTGTGGTGAGTTTGTAAATAGAATTTAAATAGACAAAAAATTAAAAAAACGAGAATACATTTTCTGATTTTTAAAAAACAGAAAAATCACAAACGAAAGGAACTAACACTTTAAAGTTGAAAAATGAAGTATAATACATCAGATACAAGTCTTTTTTGTGACATTGGGTTGCACAGTTTTCATTTAGGACACTTTTTTTCATACACACACACATACACATGCGTACACCACATGTAAAGATACGTGAAAGAGTAACGGCCATCCGCCTCCCAAGTTTAATTAAAAATCATCCCAATCCCTTCTTCTGCTGTCTACCACTTCTTTCGCAATGTATTTGTTAGTTTCTTTTACTATTTTATGCAATCCAAAACACTCTAACCTGCCGCGCTTCGTATCTCTCTGTTCAAATCCTTCCCTCCCGCTCTGCCAGAAAGCTGCTGTCATTTGCTGACGGAATTACCATAATAAGCCGTATATTGCCGAAAAGCGCATGTTGTCCACTGTCAGGGGCAATTTCGGTTTACCGATATGGTGGCCGATATATCGAGCATCCCTAGTTTTAACTCAGGGCTAGAAGCAAAAGTCTGTCCAGAAGTCATCCGAGGTTGGAGCCGCTAACCAGCGACTAAGGGAAGTGTGTGCTTGTGTTCCTGTAGGTGTGTCCAGTGAAAGGTGTGGACAGTATGGATGGGCAGGAGTTGGAGATGCGTGTGAGGCTGGCAGAGCTGCAACAGCGCTACAAAGAGAAGCAGAAAGAGCTGGCCAAACTCCAGAGAAAGCATGACCACCAGTAAGCCTGAACTCAAAACTCAAAATATTGACCTTGCTTTAGGGGATCTGTGTCACTTTTCAATTATATCGTACATTTTTGTCGGTAACACTCTACAATAAGGTTCATAGTGGATGTATTAACTAACATGAGGAATACATTTGTTACAGTATTTAATCATTTTTGTTAATGTTAGTTAATCTGTTCAAAGTTTGTCCATGTTAGTTCACAGTGCATTAACTAATGCTAACAAATACAACCTTTGATTTTAATAACGTATTGGTAAATGTTGAAATTAGGGCTGGGCGATAAAACGATAACGATATGTATCGCGATAGACACGTGATCGATATCAATAAAAAATGTGTTCGATAAAACGTTCGATATTTTTTTTCTTCGTCGGAAGAAACCACAGGTTGCGAAGCAAGTTTGGTTGCATTATCAAAGGCACGCGCTCTCTGGTAACCTAGCAACGTAGGGAGTGACACGCTCAGGCAATCATGTAACGTGTCAGTTTTGTTGCGCCATATCGTTGTCTCGTGCTGCTGGGTTCCTCTTCAGTAACCGGCGATTGATAAGCAGAAAATGAGTGCCCTTCATCTGCATGCCATGCAGGCTAGAATTGCGAAATATTATTGGATAATTCGCTCTATTCGCGTTTGATGTGAACACATCATAATGAACAGGCTGCGATGTCAAGATTTCAATGCTGGAGTGTGTGTGTGTGTGTGTGTCCGACTCCGCGCGCGAGAGAGAGAGAGAGAGAGAGAGACACGCGGGCGCGATCGAACAGTGGAAACATAAAAACATACTCCGTCATTTTGTTAATAGGACATCATTCAGTCTGCAAAGTGTTTACTTATATTTGTGTAGGCCTATACTCGCAATAAAACACAACATTGTGCTTTTGTCACACTGTATTTCTTGTCAAACTGTAACCTACAACTGTCACACACCGTTTTAAAAGCAAAACATATTTATCCAACCCTTTTTAAAACAGTCTGTGTGTTCCATCTTTTGGACATTCATCATATCGCATTGGTTTTCATTTCTTGTCCTCAAAACAGAGCACTAATCTGTTTATTTTTTATTTAAGTTACACATTGATTAAAAAAGAAAGTGAAATATGTTGGTAGATTATTTTATACGGAAATCAATTATTTATAATTCTGGTGAGAATAAAGTTAGGGTTAATTAAAATTAAGGAAAACAAATATATTGATCTGAAATATAGCAAATTAATTTTAAATTCATTCAGGTACAATTACCAAACATATCTCATATCTATCTTTTTATTAGTTTAATTAATAAACCAATTATATAAAACTATTATCAGTGCACTATAAATAAACTGGTTCTATGCCTTTATTAATAAAACTTATTTAAAAAATACAAGGCTTAAGACATTTATAAAAATGCCTAATATATTTCTGTTTTGCTTTTTACTCCATTGTACCGAAATCGTACCGAACCGTGATGTCTAAAAAAAGAAATCAAGCAGGGGGCACGTACGATCACAACCCCCCACCACCCCTGTCCCGCCGCACCACTGTCACCTTTTTTACTCTGAGGAGTTTGCAGGTCTGATTGTGAATTTAGACTTATGTTTACATTCTAATTATTTGAGTTTTCCATGGTTGTGTTGACATTTCTGTCTTGGGATTGTAATCAGAGGAAGGGTAAGTTTAAAATAAAAATGTTTAAATGTAATATATTTTTTCTCCTGGTCCTTATTTTAAATGGGTCATAAAAAAATCAATAATTATTGATATCGACCGATATGAAACACTGATATCGTGATACAGTTTTCAGCCATATCGCCCAGCCCTAGTTGAAATTTATATTAACTAAGGTTAATGAATGCTGTAGAAGTATTGGTCATTCTTATTTCATGTTAACTAAGGTCGTTAACTAATTAACCGTATTGTAAAGTGTTACCAAATTGTCGGATCCCAGTTTAAATGCAAACACTCCTAGGCGACAGGCGTAGGGCTGCACGATTAACTGTGTATTAATCACGATACCGATATTTGCCTCTCTCGATTATTTATTTTTAATAATCATCGCGATATTTGCCCACAAAACGCGTTTTTTCATTTAATTGATATTTGCGTTATCTTGCATTGGTAACAAGTCCCCACTAGCGTTGATGTTTGTGGTTGCCAGATGTAAAGAGCTGAAATCCCCCAAACTGTGCTTTCCAATCAAACCCTCAGCGATTTATTTGGAAAATATTTAAACTTAGATGTTTACCTTATTGTTTGGGATTATGTTTGCAGAATTAAATGAACAGTAATTTGGAAATCACGAGGAGTTTCACTGTTCTATCTTTTGAAGTTTAAGGTTTTACCACTTTTCCTGATGTGAATCAGTTGAAAACGACAGCCAGTTTTCAGTCCATATCAACAAGTAGGCCGTCGTTCTTTGCAGTGCGAATTTGCAGAGCGATCTGGATGTGTAATTGGTCTAATTTGCAATCGCATTGTGTCGCTTAGAAGATCTAATGTGAAGAAAAGCGCTTATCAAAACCATGCATTTTGTGTTGACTTGGCTGATGAAGTTATCATAGTTGGTTAAATGAACCGTTTGGGGGAAGTGTAGCTTGGTTAAAACGCGCTAAATGGTCGTTATGCCTTATATATAATGCTAACCGTCTCATGTCTGATTAATTATCGCGATTATAATTTTGAGCAAAATAATCGTGATTATCAGTTTAACCATTATGTTGTGGTTGCCCTAGTCATAGTTATGAAACTCAATAACCCTAAGACCATTTCATGCTGAAAATATTCAAAGGGTCATCATTTGCACAATAACATTTTGACACGAGTGGCAAAAGTTCATTATGTTTTCCTCCAGGAAAGAGGAGACTCCTCGCAGCCCAGCACGTCGAGGCCCTGGTAGACCACGCAAACGTAAATCAGTCCCTGGTCTCGGCTCCGGGACCCTCAACGACCCTCAGAAACGAGTAAAGTAAGTCACTGCTGTTCTTCTGTCCCCTGAGCATGCCTCTCACACACAGCAGATAAACCCCACCGCATCAACACGACCCAGCAGGCCTCGACTCAGACCATATCAGGAACCGGAGAGCTCATCTGACCTCATGAGCGAGTCCAGTTACGCTCCTAATCAGGACTGGGCCTGAACTGCATTACATGCGTATAGCGGTGTGCTGTGTCTCCTTTCCAAGGTTTCACTGTATGTTTGCATGATTCAGGCTTTTAGACACTATCTTAAAGGTGCAGTGTGTAATATTTAGGAGGATCTGTTGACAGAAATGCAATATCATATTCATAACTATGTTTTCAGTGGTGTATAAAGACCTTACTTAATGAACCGTCATGTTTTTATTACCTTATGAGCCGTTTCTGTCTACACACACCGCGGGTCTCCTTATATCGACATGTTTCTACAGTGGCCCTGAACGGACAAACTCGTTTCGTCACTATGTTGTTCTTCGTGGAAAGAAGCGAGTTAAAGTCAGCGAATAAAACACTGACACAATGATGAACAGGTGACAATAATATTCACAATAACATATCGTTTTACTGAATAATTAAGTAAACCTAATTTCTTAATTCATCTTTGTAAAGAAACCTCATTGCTTAACTGGCGTCATCACTTCCTGTCGGCCACCGTAACTTCTGTTGGGTGCAGTTCACAACCTCACCACTAAACATTACACACTGCACCTTTAAATCTCTGTGTGTGTGTGTGTGAATAAACTTGTTGTATGGGTGCCAATGGCAATGTCAATGGCGGACTGTTGGGGAAGGGGGTGGATGTAATGAGAGCACAGTGTGTGTGTGTGTGTGTGTGTGGATTCTCCCCTGATCTATTTCTCTGCCAGGAATGTGACAGATCCCTGTCGTTTAGCACTCGGGTCAGCGCGGGCCGGTTCACCACGACTCGCACACTTACACTGCAATTAATTCATGTGTGTCTGGGTGTGCTAATGTGTGTTTATGAATATAAGCTGGCAGCTGCTTTCTGTCTTAGGCATTTTTCAATTTAATGTGTTATTACATATGGAAATGCTATTAATGAACACCACATAATATACGTGTATTATTTTGTGGAGCTGTTTAGGATTAGTTACTACTATTGTAATTAACTTAATGAACATGTAATAAGCAGCATTCCCCAAAGATGTACCATGGTAACCATAGTTAGATCAGATTACCATAAATCTGTAAAACAATCGGGTAACACTTTGTTACGTGTAGTTTCTATAGTAATAACTATTAATTATTCATAATTACATGCAACTAACCATAAACCAAACCCTAATCCTTTAGTAAAGGGTTAAAAAAAAATATTACACTTTATTTTAAGGTGTCATTGTTACAGTGTAATTATATATTGAAGTACTATATATTACAACTACATGCACTTACTATAGGGTTAGGGTTGAGAGTTAGTTGCATGTAATTATGCATAATTTACTGTTATTATAATGGTAAGTACATGTAACAACAAACGACACTGTAAAATAAAGTGTTACGGAATAAAGTGTAACCAACAATTGTTGTTTCTATAATAACCCTTGCAAAAAATACTTTCGCCGCAGTAATTTAATACATAGTGGCTCTAAATGATTACCATATTCAGGCAGAATTGTGTTTGATAGACAAGCTCAGTGAAAAAATGAGTTGAGAAACTCATTTAATACCAAACCTTATCAATAATAATAGTTTAATCTAATTCAAAAACGACTGCATGTTTAATATACGTGCACTATGCAGTTTTCTCACACCAGTTTCACGGTTTTAGCTTAGCATGGTGCTAACATGGACTCCACTGGAATCGATCATGAGTTGAGTCTCCATGTGTGTTTCTTGAGAGTTGTTTCCAGCGCTAAGCTTTCCAAAGCAGTCACTCATGAGCTTCTACGGGAGCTGGTGCGCTGCCTATGTGTATTTTGGTAGCAGAACTGTGGGGTTTGTATGGATGTAGTCAGGATGAGTGAATGCAGTGTGTTCCTCGATGCCTGCGGAGGATCTGTCAGTGTTTAGAGGTTTGAAGAGGGTTATTGACACTCCAAACACCCCCTAAAACCTCTTTCTCGTTGTGTTCTCTGTCATGTCACCTCGTGTCTGTTTCCGCTCGCCTGGCTCTGCCCTCGTGCCAACCAGCCGCTTCGATGCGAGTCCACATGACAGCGACACCCAGGGCACTGTGTGTGTGTGTGTGTGTGTGTGTGTCTAGCAGCGTTTAACAGGCTGGCAGTCTCTGATCTTCATTGTGTTAAACATCACACTAGATTTTCTGCTTTTGAGCTTATCCACCGTGATATTATAATGTTATAAAATATCATTTATTAATTACGTTGGTCGGGATGGCTGGCTGATATGGTTGTCGGGATGGTTACGTTTTTCGGGTTGAAACAACACCTAGTCTTTTTCACCGCAACTTCAAAGGAAGCATGTTGTGGATCCCTGAGGTAACGTTAATACTTCTCACCGTTTATTCAGAGGGAATGAACGATTGTCTTCCATATCCATTTTCATGAAAAGGGGCTTGACTTGTCCAACACTGCTGGATGTTTCTGGACCTCGGCGATTAACTTCCCCACAATGTCGTCTGCCATTTTAAATGCGCGAGCCCTGAAATTCGAGTGGGTTCTGATTGGCTGTCAGTGTTTTATCGTTCGACAGCTGGAAAATATAATCGTTCTGAATGTGATCCCAACGATATCGTTTCTCTATATCGTTATTGTTACAGCTGTGGTGTGAACTTTGCCTTTCTTTAATATGGAGAATGATTTTTAGAACTATATCGTTATCTTTATCGTTATCTTTATCGTTATATTTATCGTCCTTGGTGTGAATGGGCCTTAAATCTCCATTTTGCCTCCGTTGTACACAAACCTCTGTTGGGAATCGCTGGTTAAGTGGAATCAGATTCAGAACCTGAATCCTTAAAATCCTTTTAATCCTCATAGCTAATTTGCTGTTTTGGTTTGTTGTATGATAGTGTTTGTTGTCACTGACTCTGGGTATTACAGTGTGACACTATTAGCAGGCGTTCAGTGTTTTCTCTGGTGAAGGTGACGCCATGCAAAGACATTGTCACTTGCTGCTTTTCATTTAGCCTCTTGTGATTGAGGGCAGTGGGTCAGTATAACTCTAGCTCACATCCTGTGTGTGTGTCTGACACTGTGTCTGTGCTTCAAATCCCTTACAGTGTGTGTGTGTGTGTGTTCGAGAGAGCTGTTTAATTAGCCGCCTTGAGCGCGCACCAAGGGGAGGGTCCGTGTCACGTTGTGTTTGTCAGTTCGTTGCGCGGTGCGGTCTACCTCACGGGGAAACAACACACACTCCATTGCTGCCTCTGTCCCCTTGCCTGTCAATCACCAAACAGCAACATATACACACTCCATTCTTGTGTGCACATATACACACTAGTATATTAGCGTCAATAGCCACTGATGCATTCCCAGCACAAAACCCAGCTGATCTGACTTTGTCCCGCAAGGAAAGAAGAATCGCAAGAGATCTCTTTAATTTCCCTAGACACCGATGAGTTTAAATGAAGATCAAATGGAGACATTGACTTTTCCTGGGAAAAAGACCCCGGTAATTTCTTTTGAGTTTGAGAAGAGATCTAAATGATGTCCCAAAGTGAGTTCAGATTTGTCAAGTTCAGCATCGGAAATCTCAACATGAACTTAATAATTTCTCATCAGATTCTGTAGAGATCTCAGCAATGATTAGTGACACTCTCACTCTTAAGGTCCTCGCACACTGAGTCCGAAATTTGCGTTATCCTAAAAATTCGTCACGCACTGAAACCTCGCACACTGAGTCCGATGCGTATTGATTAATCCGTTGCGGAAGAAAATCGTAAAACAATACAAAATGGAGTCTTCAAGCAGTGAGGATGATTTTGTTGTTCTCTCTCTTATTTAAAAAGAGAAAAGGGAAGAGGAAATATTGGGTCAGTCCATCCAATCCTGAGATTGCGTAGAGAGGAAGGAGAGTTCACTGAGGGCCTATCCCGAGCGATCCAGAGTTTACATCAGGATGTCATTGGCTCAGTTTGATGCTTTGCTAGCGATACTATAGCCACATAATAAGCCAAGACCACCAATTCCCATGAACCATTTGATCCTGAAGAGTTCTGGATTTTGGCGTTCGCTTGTACGGTGGCTCCGAATGGTCAAAACACCTCTCAAAACGAATGCGAAAATGCAGAAAATCGAATTTTTTTATGACGGAAGAAAGTTTCGTAGACACTAGTATGTAAATGTGATTGACACAACGTGAGGTCGTGTTTATTTTTTAACATGCGGACCTTTACACCGTGTCCTAGTATGTTCAATCGTGTGTCCAAGTTTCCATTGACGAGATTACGTCGTTTGTTTGCACTCGCAAGATTTTACACCAATGCCGTACATGTTCACACCAAGGACAGTAACAATAACGATAACTAGTTTTGATGATCGTCATAATTCTGTAAAAATAGGAAAGTCCAAACCACTTGCTATGGCGATAACGAGGAATGATATTCTTGGAATCGCTTTCAGAACGATTTTTACAGCCAATCTGAATCCACTCGAATTAAAAGAGCTCAAGCTTTTAAAACGGCCGACGACTTATAATAGCGCTCTTATAATAAACAGAACATTGGTATATGGATGCTAATGTAGTTATCTTTATAGTAACCGTTCTTGGTGTGAGGCAGAGTTGATGCTTAAATGAAACACAACTGAGATCTCCATTATGTCTCCTGAGCTTTTAAAAAAGCAACCTCAGAGCAAACCAGCATTTCCCCCTGGGATTACATAAGCAGAAGCACATTACAGCAAACAAAATCTCAATTAGGTTTCCACAAAGACAGCCTCTCCAGAGATGTCTGACGGCGATTAGACGGCCCGTGTGAGTGACGGCACACTAGCGCTCGGCTCTTTTGCTGGAGGACGGAAGGGGGTCTTTTGTCCTGTGTGCCGTCGGTCTTGCGTTCGGTCTGTCGGGCAGGTTTCCAGGGAAATTCAAGGGCATTCGCTCCGAGCCTGCGTTCAGAGCCTTGCTGATATGGAAACACGACTGCAAGGGCTCTGATATTCACCAAGAACAATAGCGTCAAACAGGCAGTGCCCTCAAATGCCTCGCTCTGTCTTTTCAAAGCAACCGGCCCCTTTTTGTAGCAGAAATCTCCCCTGATAATTCACACTGGGCTTTTTTTATGCCCGTGAACAGTGGCGGGACGGCTGTCTGATCACAGTTCCTCAAGCGTGGGGTGTGGAGAACATGCGTTTTTCTTCTTCACTGTTTCAATACTCATCAGAGGAAGAGCAGGCGGCGGTTTGTTCTGATCTCTTCTTGTTTACTCATATATACCGACACTCCCTGAGCAACTTTTAAGTGAACAAATCGCTTGTATTTTTTTTTTTAAGTCTCCTGTGAAGCACCTGACTTCAAGACTGATTATTGCACACGCACACAGGAATATAATGTGCTTTCTGAAGGAGAATTTAATTGGTTGGACCTGCTGAGCAAATACACTCATCACTGAAAAAGACTGTTTTAAAGGTGTCCTATAATGCCCTTTTCACAAGATTTCAAATGAGTCTTTGATGTCCCCAGAGAGTGTGTGTGAAGTTTTAGCTCAAAATACCCCACAGATATTTTTACATAGCATGTTAAAATTGTCACTTTTTGAGGGTGAGCAAAAACACGCCGTTTCTGTGTGTGTCCCTTTAAATGCAAATGAGCGGCTGCTCCCGGCACAGGGGGCGGAGCTTCAAGAGCTCGTGTCCTGAAAATCTCAAAAACTTTTAGCCTTTTATGTTCAAACCGGAGTCGGACAAAGATGAAGAGACTCAAGAAGAAGTGACAACATGTAGACAACATTTCTGAATGGCTAGTTGATAAATTTATGAAGCTGATGTGTTATCTTAGTCATTGATTAGCATATTCTGTCATGATAATCTATAAATCGTGTACCGGGGGCGGGGTTTATGTAAATGTTAGGGTGTGTGATGTCACTAACCCGTGAAGAAGCTCATTGTAGTTCCTACCAGCCGTTTGTTGTAGCCCTAAAAAAGCCATTTCTGTAAAAGCAAATATCTCCCTTTGCTTTGAACTTTGAGCGCTGTAACTTTGCAGATGTTGTTTATGCTCCAACAGCAACATTACACACTAACTAAAGCTAGAAAAGTGAAATCATAATCAACCACCAGACTGTGAGTCCAAATCCGATTTTTGTGCATTTCCGATTGAAATCCGATCAGAATTAGCTATTGTGAACAGCAAAAAAATCACATGAAATGCGTTTTTTACATCCATATGTGGTTTGAAATCCTATTCAAATCACATTTCTGTAAACCCGTTTCTGTCTGACCGCTCTGATTTATGTGGCTTTCTCACGCCACGTAAAATGTAAACGTTAGGGGTGTGACGAGACGCTTATCTCACAAGACGAGACTAGACACGAGATTGGGCTCACGAGAACGAGACGAGACGAGATTTTTGCACAATTTTTCAGAAATCCTCAATGACAAAATTCATGGCTGGAAAAATAGTATGCAGGTGCATTTTTCAATGTTTTAACTAATAATCTTCTAATGCATGTCATTTCAGGTCTACTTTATGAGTATGAATTATCAAATGCATTGAAAGAAAACAATATTCAAGCAATGTAATAGGTTTTTATTGACTGGCTTTTCTCCTGTATAATTTCACATTAGTCTCTTCAGACCTTACTGTAGATTTAAGAGCTTTCAGAACTTCTGATTGAGGCTGTGTGTGACCTCCTAACTGAACTCCTTTTAACACACATTTAACAGAGAAATAAAAACCGTATAAATAACAAAAATAAATAACTGTTTTCTCTTAGTCTTATTAAGTGCAAACAATAAGTGCGAGTGCAACCATAATCAAAGTTAGCACACAGACTCTTTATAATTGTTGTGAAATTGCGGTTTTATTTTGCACCGGCAGTTATAGGGTTAATGCGGTGAGTTCGGAAAAGGCCGAGAGAAACGAGGCTGTTTGTCTCTACAGTTGTTCTTGCGTTCCGATTATAAGTTCAGAAACGCAGCCTCCCTTGTCTGTTGTCCTTTGTACGTTACAGTGCTCTCTCAATATTCGCAGTGCCAACAGAGACCAGAGCCGCAAATAAACAGTCCAGAGATGGGTATTGGGAGACGGATTATTTTATGTATGCAGCCTAATTTGTGCGCAATGCACATCAGGGAGCTTGTGTTTTACTTTCACTTACAAATTCGTGACCGCGCGTATAGGGAGCAGCGGTGCTGAGCGCGCATTCTACAAGATAAGACATTTACCAGACGTTTAGTCTGTTGCGCAACGAATCCTCCGCCATCATCACGCGATCAGTGAACTGTGATTCGTGCTGCACTGATTGCAACGGCAATGACTAATTAATGGGGATATCGCGAGACAGCTTTTTCACTCGACGAGAAATCTCGTCATATTTAGTCTCGCGAGATCTCGTGGCACGAGATCTCGTCACACCCCTAGTAAACGTCAAACGTCGTTATAGGAAAGTCGCTGCCGAAACTTTGTTGAAACGAAGCCGTGTTGTTTCAAAGTGCCGGACGAGCAGAAAAGATCAGATTTCCAATCGGACACACAAACAATCGGATTTGGACTGACAGTGTGAACGTAGCCTCAGTTTAACACAGAAAGAAAATGGCTGAAGAGTTATCCTAATTTGTGTATGCTAATGTTAAAATTCAAGCTCAAAAGCTTCAAAATAAAATAAACAATAGGTTGTTTTGTTGTCATTAGTGCAGAAATCAGTTTTATTAAATGATAATAAGACTTGATTTGGTCACAAAACACTTTTGAACTAATATACTGAGTGAATGATTCAATGGCACAAAAAGACGCAGGGGTTAATGACGTAACGGATATGCATAAATGGATTACGGGAAGAATGCAAATATCCAGCACTGCTGAGCGGCACTGTCTGTAACAGCCTCGTCTGCTGTTTGATTGACAGGTTGGTGGGGGCGGGGCTAAGTCCACTAGAGGAGCACCGGGGAGCTGGAGACTCTCAGAAGAAGAAGAAGAAACTGTCCAATCGAGGGTTTGGCCGTCTCAGCTCTTCACAGGTCAGTGTCTTTGTCCTTTCTTCTCTTGCTCCCATAGGATTGATTTGGAGATGTGAACCAGGGTTTGAAATGAACACCCGCCAAATGCGGGTAAAAATCAACTGTGCTGTCAAATCACTAGCCAATTTGACGGGTTACTTATTATGTTTACTCACTTTGCTGGAGAAGTTTGTGTACGGTAAGCCAAATCTCCCAGATTTAGTGGAAATACTCGTGAGTCCTCATGATATTCTAGACTATGTGATACAATTTTCAAAAGTCTTGTGAAGAAATAATCAATATGTGTTTTGTGGCCTTATTTCAGCAACTTTCATTTTTATTTTATTCAATAACCACGCATAAACATTATTCTCTTAAAATTACAAACATGTACATACATGTTGCTCAGATATCATGGTAGCCCCGTTTGTGCTATATAGAGTGAATTTACACCTTTGCCATTAACATGTTTATAAATAACTGAAAAAAGCACAAATGTCAGTGCATGTCAAAACATCCCAAGGGCCCCAAAAACACTCTGGTCCCCAGAGGGTTAAACACAGTGTATTGCGCAGAATCTGCTCATATCTGCTTACTTGAACACACACGTCACTGCGCAGCAAATAACGGCACGCTTGTTCATTTGCATTGAAGCAATAGTGAAGATTAAAAAGCATGTGGTTAACAGGAAAGACTTTATTTTCCAACATCCTACATTTTCATGATGTTCTTTGTACTGTATTGATCTTTCCACTTAAAATAAATTTTTGATGAAAAGGATGAAAGAGGAAGAGATGGATGACAGGATTTAGTTTGAATAAGAAATTTAGTAGCCAAATTGGCCGGTGAGTGAAAAAGTTAATTTCAAACCCTGATGTGAACAGTGTGATTTGTAGGGTTCAGAAAGTAGCCCAGAACAAGTCTTGATGTTGGCCTCATAATGTCTATTGCTCTCTCTCAGATGAAGTCACAGTGTTATAGGAAGAATAGCACCCTTGATCAACAGATAACTCACCTCAAGCAGAAGGCGTCCGGTGGACGACACACTCCTGCTTCCAGGGACCCCGAGTTCTCCTTGTCCTCTAAGAGCCTGTACTCGGGCCACAGTAACTCTAAGAGGGATTCCTCACGGCTCAGCGGAGCCAACGAGTCCGAGAGCCTGAGCGATACAGGTAAAACTCATCTTCAGTGGTGGCCCTGGGTCATATGGCTTTAACAGACAAAGCTAAGATTATGTAACAATGAAGAACTAAACATCACCATCCCAGAATGGCAGGATAACATTTCAAAAATAGAAGTCAGTACAATCTACAATATAATTGTACTTTTTTTTTTTTTGTCATTTAGAATTTACAGCTTTTTTAGCGATGCAAATATGAAAAATTTGGCCGATACCGATAACCGATAATTCTTTATATTTGAAAGCCGATAACCGATATATATTTCGATATATCGGTATGCATCCCTACAGCTTTTTTAGCAATGCAAATATAAAAAATTTGGCCGATACCGATAACCGATAATTCTTTATATTTGAAAGCCGATAACCGATATATTGATATATAAGTCCAAATTTTTATATAATTTTTGAGAGCCTGATTACAAAAACAAAAGTCTCACAATTAAAAGCCATGTCCCAATCAAACAATTATGATGTTCTATAATTAATTATATGTTAATTTTATGTAGCCGATATGATATGACTGTTGCACTGAACCGTATTTTTATTTGTTGAAGTGTTTCCAATCATATTTCAAGGAATTCAAAACCATCATGTTGAACAGTGTGCATCTAAAGTGTCTCAGCTGAAGGAAATAACACATTATTTATCGGCTTTAATATATCGGGCACATTTTCTTATCGGGCCGATAACGATAACATTAAAAATAAACATATATCGGCCGATACCGATATGGTGACCGATATAAAATGCATTCCGACTTGTAATCATCTTAAAAATGCAACATCACACCACAAGATGCCAAAAGTGCTGAAGTCTATCTGTCGGGTACTTGAGTAGTCAGAATAACCAAAATGCACAGTCTTAGTATTGAAACCTAAATTATGGACTTTTGCGAATTGCAAATGCAACCAATGACATGCTTTGTTTTCAGATATAGTATAAAGTTGTGTATTCATGGAAGTGATTGTGTCTTGCGCTCTCTCCCAGCCACGAGTGGGGACAGCGGGACACAGGAGTGCTGGAAGAGGCACGAGCCAGTGGCGGTGAAAAGGGAAAGGAAGAAAAGTCCCGGATCAGCAGCTGGTTTGCCAGGGTCCAGGATCCCGCAGGCCAGGGGCGCGGGAGTGGACGAGGACGGAGAGACGTCTCCTCTGGAGAGCGAGTCCTCTGAGCAAGGTGAGAGTCTCGTCTCGGAAGAGTAAGAAAAGCTTCGGCTCTGTTTACACCTGGTGTTAAGATGCGTTTTGGTGGATCGGATCACAAGTGGACGAGGGAAACATTCCCGTTCACACCTATTGTTTTAATCCGTCTCTTCTGTCCACTTTCAAACACTTCTGTCCTGATTTCTTCGAGGGGAGGGTCTATGGGCGGGTAAATGTATGTTTTTTTCAGATCTTTGATCTAATGGACAAAATAAGCTAGTCCGATTGCTTGTTCAGAGACGACGGAAAAACACACGGAGAGCATCAGCTTTAGTTTCTGCTCTAAAACCGCAAGACCAGCCGAACGCTGAGTGTGTGTGTTAGAAATCAGGAATGGTGAGAGAACATTGTGTTTGGTATGTTTTCATCTTTAAACCAAACTTGGGTCTTCATCTGTCAAAGTTTAACCCCGTCTGGCTAGAGCTCTTCTCATGATGTTCACTCATGAGGTCAGTAGACGGAGAGAAGACGATCTTTGAACACATTCGATCACATGAGCGTTTACACTACGAAAGCAATCCAGTCGAATATGTTTTCAACTCCCTCTGGAAGTGTTTGAAAGTTGACGAGCTCAAAACACTTCAGAGCTCAGTTTACACCTGTATTTAGCATCGTCCACTTGTGTTGATCTCTTGCATATTTCTTAATTGCGTGCATGTGCCCTTAGCGGCAGTGAGAAAAGTTTGTAGTTTGCGAGAGAGCAGTGTGTGTGTGTACATTTATGTGTGTGTTATTCTCGTACTTTTTGTTTGGTCCAGGAAGAGATTGTCCTGAACCAACATAACAACAAATAAATCTTAATGTGTGATTTATATGAAATAGTTAATAACACAATAATAGACAAGCCTGGGAAAAAATAGATTTGCGAACAGTTACAAAAATGTACTGAAATTGCAGGAAAATGTGTGCAGACTTTTGTGTTTAACAATATCTGTCAGTAAACGTTTTAAATATCAATAACTTGGCTGATGGAAATCCAGCAGAATATGAAGTTGTTCGCATGATGTCTAGTTTCCTTGCTACTTAAACGCCTCAGAAACCCTGACAGCAACACCACAACTCCTTATTTCATATGGTGTACAAATGTTTGCACAGGAATATTTCCAAATCAGATCAAGATGTAGTTGTACTGCAACCATTTCTTTCTAGTGATTCCAATATATTATGTTTGGATATTCATAAATATTAAAGTCATATGTGAACAGCCACACTGAAATGCTTTTTCACGAAACAGAGGAAGAGGAAGATGAAGAGGAAGGCAGTTACGCCAGCGAGGAGGGCCGCGAGATCAAGGTCTCGGCGCTGAGGGATCTCTCGGTCACCGGCCCGTCCCCTTTCTCTGTGGTCAAACTGGAAGCCAATCAGAAGGCGAAGATTAAGCGGGAACGACAAGAACTTTATGGTAAAGGCCATCAAAAAGTCCAGTGGTAGACACACCTCAGCTGTGTTTCTGCTTTCACTTTATTTTGATGGTCCCTTTAACACATTATATAACTATAGTGTACCAGTACTATAAGTAACGTTGCATCTACATGTCTACTAACTCTCATTAGAGTATTAGTCGAGTATTAGTAGAGTATTAGTCGAGTATTAGAGTAATAGAAGAGAGTATTAGTAGAGAGTATTAAAAGAGTATTAGTAGAGAGTATTAGAAGAGTATTAGTAGAGAGTATTAGAAGAGTATTAGTAGAGAGTATTAGAAGAGTATTAGTAGAGAGTATTAAAAGAGTATTAGTAGAGAGTATTAGAAGAGTATTAGAAGAGTATTAGTAGAGGATTAGAAGAGTATTAGTCGAGTATTAGAAGAGTATTAGTCGAGTGTTAGAGTATTAGAAGAGAGTATTAGTAGAGAGTATTAAAAGAGTATTAGTAGAGAGTTTTAGAAGAGTATTAGTAGAGTATTAGAAGAGTATTAGAAGGGTATCAGTAGAGTATTAGAAGAGTATTAAAAGATAGTATTAGTAGAGTATTAGAAGAGTATTAAAAGAGTATTAGAAGAATATTAGTAGAGTATTAGAAGAGTATTAAAATAGTATTAGAAGAATATGAGAGTATTAGTATAGAGTATTAGAAGGGTTTTAGAAGAGAGTATTATTAGAGTATTAGAAGAGTATTAGAAGAGAGTATTAGAAGAGTATTAGAAGAGTATTAGAAGAGAGTATTAGTAGAGTATTAGAAGAGTATTAGAAGAGTATTAAAAGAGAGTATTGGTAGAGAGTTTTAGTAAAGTATTAGTAGAGAGTATTAAAAGAGTATTAGAAGAGTATTAGTAGAGAGTTTTAGTAAAGTATTAGAAGAATATTAGTAAAGTATTAGTCGAGTATTAGTAGAGTATTAGTCGAGTGTTAGAGTATTAAAAGAGTATTAGTAGAGAGTTTTAGAAGAGTATTAGAAGGGTATCAGTAGAGTATTAGAAGAGTATTAGTAGAGTATTAGAAGAGTATTAAAATAGTATTAGAAGAATATGAGAGTATTAGTATAGAGTATTAGAAGGGTTTTAGAAGAGAGTATTAGTAGAGTATTAGTAGAGTATTAGTAGAGTATTAGTAGAGTATTAGTAGAGTATTATAAGAGTATTATAAGAGTATTATAAGTAGAGTATTATAAGAGTATTATAAGAGTATTATAAGAGTATTATAAGAGTATTATAAGAGTAATTAGAAGAGAGTATTAGTAGAGTATTAGAAGAGAGTATTAGTAGAGTATTAGAAGAGAGTGTTAGAAGAGTATTAGTAGAGAGTATAAGTAGAGTATAAGTAGAGTATAAGTAGAGTATTAGTAGAGTATTAGAAGAGTATTAGAAGAGTATTAGAAGAGAGTATTAGTAAAGTATTAGAAGAGTATTAGTAGAGAGTATTAGTAAAGTATTAGAAGAGTATTAGTAGAGGATTAGAAGAGTATTAGTCGAGTGTTAGTCGAGTATTAGTAGAGTATTAGTAGAGTATTAAAAGAGAGTATTGGTAGAGAGTTTTAGTAAAGTATTAGAAGAGTATTAGTAGAGAGTATTAGTAGAGTATTAGTAGAGTATTAGTAGATTATTAGTAGAGTATAAGTAGAGAGTATTAGTAGAGTATTAGTAGAGTATTAGTAGAGTATTAGAAGAGAGTATTAGTAAAGTATTAGAAGAGAGTATTAGTAAAGTATTAGAAGAGTATTAGTAGAGAGTATTAGTAAAGTATTAGAAGAGAGTATTAGTAGAGTATTAGAAGAGAGTATTAGTAGAGTATTAGAAGAGAGTATTAGTAAAGTATTAGAAGAGTATTAGTAGAGAGTATTAGTAAAGTATTAGAAGAGTATTAGTAGAGGATTAGAAGAGTATTAGTCGAGTATTAGTCGAGTATTAGAAGAGTATTAGTAGAGTATTAGTAGAGTATTAAAAGAGAGTATTGGTAGAGAGTTTTAGTAAAGTATTAGAAGAGTATTAGTAGAGAGTATTAGAAGAGTATTAGAAGAGTATTAGTAGAGAGTATTAGAAGAGTATTAAAAGAGTATTAGATGAGTATTAGAAGAGTATTAGTAGAGAGTTTTAGTAGAGTATTAGTAGAGTATTAGTAGAGTATTAGTAGAGTATTAGTAGAGTATTAGTAGAGTATTAGTAGAGTATTAGTAGACTGGTAGGGTTAGGGTTAGAATAAGTTAAGACATGTACTTGAAAAGTTGCTTATAGTCAATATAATGTCTTTTAGGGGAGCTTAACAATAAAGAGTTAGCAGATATTAAGCAGAGAGTCTACTAATACTCTAATGAGAGATAGTTGACATGTAGTTGCAAAGTTAAGCTGCGTTTCCACCGAAATTACCAGGAACAATTTGTCACTTTTTTTCCACCAGACCTGGCAAATTAGTCCCCGCTGGATTTCATCCTCTTAATTTAAGCTTAATAAAGCCTGAACCTCGTCGTCTGTCGTATTTTTTAAACTCCATTGTTGATTCGAATAGCAACTCTTACTGCACGCACCGCAACAGATTTAAAAAAATGGTGGTTGAAATAAAATGCTGTGTTGAGTCAACCAATCAAAATGCGGCATGAGCTCGACCAATCAGCAAGTCCCGCCGCTGAAAGTTCCTGAACTGAAAAGTACTACCTCCAGATAGTTACCCAGAACTTAATTTAGACCCTAAACACACCGGGTACCAGCCCAAACCCCCTAGTTCCTGCGGTGGAAACGTGGCTTTACTTCCAGTCGACAGAATGTTCAAAAGGGACCATCAAAATAAAGTGTTGCCGTGTATGTATGTATTTATTCTAACTCTATTTCTATCTGGTGAAACCCGTTCAGGATCTCAGTTTCGTGCCGTAACAGAAGGGGACGTGAAGGTGAAGCGACGGGCCCCCTGTAGACCCGTGCCCGTGCCCAAGCCTCTCGGGGTCAGGAGGAGGCCAGGCCGGCCCAGACTGCAGGACAAGCACTGGCCGGGTCACTACAGGAAGACCAGCAGCCTCCTCTCGTTCCCCAGCAGCGGCAGCGAGAGGCTGAAGAGAGCCACGAGGAAGAGCTCCATGCTCAGAGCCACGGTGAGCAGCGGCCACTAGATGTGTGCACACTTACGCGTCTCGCAGATCTTCAGCTCGGTTAAACAAACATCATGCCGCTCTCTCCACAGGGGTGGATGGTAATTACGGGTGTCACAATATATTGCCATACAAAATACAACAATGTGGATAGTGAGAATATGTAGTGTGGATAGTTCACCCAAAATAAAAATTACTGTGTGAGGGAAAAAAAAATCAAGTTTACAGAGTTTTAGTGTCAGTACTACATTAAACTACTATATATAATGTTGAATATAGTGTATAACAGGGGTCTCCAACACGTCGCTCGCGAGCTACCAGTAGCTCGTGGCCTGATTGGAAGTTGCTCGCCAAGGGGCCGTTCACATATCGCGTCTTTTGCGCGCTCAAGTTCGTCATTTCAAATGTAGGCGCGTGGGCAAGCGCGCTCATAATTGAAGCGACGCGCTCATTTTTTCCAGGCGCAGCGAGATGAAAACACCTCAAATGCCGCGAGCGCACCGCAGGTCATGTGACAAGATCCAACCAATCAGCTTCACCCTTTCCGTAACAACATTGAAAGCTCAGTCAACATGAATTTTACTATTAATAATAAAAGATAAGCTAATGTGCATTGTAAATGTCCGTAATTTATCTTTTTTTACTCATTCTTTTTATAAAAATGATTTAAAGGCTGAAATATGTGAGGTTTATCTTTTTATAAAACCTTTTTTGTCAAAACTTTATTTGAACTTGTACATGTTAGTAGATAACATGTTGCAAGACACTCCTTTAAAATCTGGCCATCATTTTTAATGTTATTATTTTAATGTTTATTTAAACAAATAGAGCATATTGATGCTATTTTTTTGTTATTTGCTGGTTTTCGACATATAACTTGGTGAATTGATTTTATTTAGTAGTATTTTTTTAACAGAATTCTGTGATAACCGTGATCATTTTGGTCACTATAATCATGAAAGGAAATTATAAGTGCAAAGTATAATATGCAAAGTACAATTTTCTATAAAAAATAAATAAATCTCTGATTCTGTTCTTTTCTCTGACATTTAAGGGTGACATATATAGGCCTAAAAAATATTTTAGGTCTAAAACAGTTTGGATAGCTGTTAATATGAGTTATGAGACATTATTTAGGAGATTTAAGTATTGTATTACATGAGTAGCTCTCGGCCACTTTCATTTTTAAAAAGTAGCTCTCAAATGAAAAAAGGTTGGAGACCCCTGGTGTATAATAATGCAATGGGGGAATACTGATAATGCCAAATGTTACCAGTAAAAAGTGTCCTACATTATTTTAAATATATCTAGTCAGTGAAAGAGTTCAAGCATATTCGTCTACAATAATCCTGTGTTTTCAGCTTCAGAATCATGAATATGTTTATTCTGGTGTCTCCATTGTCCTGTGCTTTGGGTTTCAGCAGCAAGTCCAAGCCGATTCATTCACACACACAATGTAACACAATACATTTTTTGTTAACCTTTTATCACATGTCTTGGAGTATCGTAATAATATCGTATCGTGAGTTCAGTATCGTGATATGTATCGAATCGTGACATGAAGGTATCGCTACACCCCTAATGTTGAGTAGTAGAGAATATTTGTATACAGAGATACACACGTTTGCATGTAACGGTTTGACCTTCAATAACTTAAAGGCATAGTTCACCCAAAAATGAAAATGATCCCATGATTTACTCGCCCTCAAGCCATCCGAGGTGTATATGACATTCTTCTTACAGACGAACACAATAGCCAGGATAGTTTAAATGCACTGTATCTCCGATTGTGTTCGTCTGAAAGAAGAATGTCATATACACCTCGGATGGCTTGAGGGCGAGTAAATCATGGGATCATTTTCATTTTTGGGTGAACTATCCCTTTAATAATTTGTGGTTTTGCATTACGAAGAAATGCCAAGACGGTACACCACTCAGAAGTTGAATTGCGATTATATTACTCATTTTGAGTGGTCTAGTTTTACTTCTATAGTACTGCACTAAATGGAATTGATTCTAATTTCTAGTTTTTTTGTTTTTGTTTTTAAAACCAATGCAAACTTCTGTGAAGTTGTTAAGATAAGACCTATGGTTCTTAATTGATAGGAGACATGTTTAGTTTGTTTACTTTATTTTGTAATGATTTAAAAAACATTAACATTTTATTTTACAGTGTCCTTGTTACACGCCACATTTAGTAACCGTAGTAATAACTATACATTATGCATAATTACATGCAACTAAGCCTAAACCAAAAGTACATGTAGTTAAATAACATTACTCGGTACTTAAATATATAATTACACTGTAACACGGGTCGGACACCTTAAAATAAAGGGTTACACTTTATTTTAAAGTGTCAATGATACAGTGTAATTATATATTTAAGTACCAAGTAATATTAATCAACTACATGTACTTACTATAGGGTTAGAGTAGGATTAGGGTTTGGTTGAGAGTTAGTTGCGTGTAATTATGCAATTATATAAATAACAGTTTAGATTAAGGCATTTTATTTCTTAATGTATTGCAGAGCTATTCAGTTGTCAAGCATATACATTCAATTGATTTTAATAATTTAAGGCACTTGAAATTATGTGCCTGTCTCTAGGAAATGTATCACACCAGTAATAGGTCAGATTATCAAACTTAAGTGATTTGGATCCAGTTCAGGGGCACAATAGACTTAATCAGGACATCTTTAGTTTCAACATATTTTGTTTGCTGCATATTTCATATACAGGTGAAACTCAAAAAAATTAGAATATCGTGCAAAAGTTTGTGTATTTCAGTAATTCAAATTAAAAGGTGCAACTAATATATTTAGTATATATAACTATATACATATGCATGATTATACCTTTCAGAGGGTCGACATTTCTGTATTTAAAACCTTTTTTTTAAGTTGATTTCGTGTAATATTCAAATTTTCGGAGATTTTGAATTTGGGGTTTTCATAAGCCATAATCATCAAAATTATAGTTTCACCAGTACTTCCAGTAATGTCATAGTTTTAAAGACTTGACTTGTTCTGGGGAAAATACTGATTACAAACAAGTAGGTGTTTTCAGACTTACTGACCGGTTGCATACAATTGGACTCTGCAACTAATCTTTGGCGTTTTGGTTATGGCAGAGGAGAAGTTACGTGTCGGCCGAGGCCCAGTCTGCGGACAGCGATGATAACAGCGGCACTCGCAGAACCAGGCTTCGAGAGGTAAACATGCAGGCGATGGTCGGTGCATTTAACACTTGTCTTCTCTTGCGGAGTAAGAAGTAACTCATGTAAAGGTGATGTTCAAACACTCTGACACGCGAGAGCAGTTTTAGCTGACCGTGAGTTTTCTGTGTGTGTGTGTGTGTGTTGCAGTCGAAGGGTCGAGCGGTCAGCCGTCTCATGGAGAGTTTTGCAGCGGACGAGGGCTTCCACCTGGGGGAGGACAGTAGCTTCTCTGAGGAGGATGAGGAGAGAAACGGCTCGTCAAATGGCAGATTTGCTCCAGGTGTGAACACATGTTTTACAAAACTTACATTAAAGGCTTTTAGGGGCTTCATGTAAAGTTTGTAACATACTTTGATTAAAATTCCTCAATGGTTGTGGCTTGATTATTGACAGTTTTTAGGTGTTTTGAGGATAATAAAAAAAAAGGAGTGAATGGATTTTTTTCATTGTTTGGTGGTTGTGTCCACACACTGCAAAGACACATTTATACACAAACACCATATAAAAATGGCAGATTTGCTCCGGGTGTGAACAACTGTTTAACAAAACTTACATTAAGGAATGGATAGTTGTGTTCAACTTAAAGGATTAGTAATGTCCTGATAATTTACTCTCCCCCACGTCATAAAAAATGTTCATGTCTTTCTTTCTTCAGCCGAACAGAAATGACGTTTCATGATGTTTCTCCATATAGTGACTTCAATGGGGTCCAATGGGTCGAAGGTCCAGATCTGAGTTTCAGTGCAGCTTTCAGTGCAAGTCTCGACACGATCCCAGCCAAGGAATAAGAGTCTTATCTAGACAAACCATCCGCCATTTTATATATATAAAATAACATTTATATACTTTTAAACCACTAATGCTGGTCTTGCACTAGCTGTGATGCGCCACACATTACGTAATCATGTTGAAAGGTCAAGCGGGATGTAGGCGGAAGAACCGACCGAGTGTTTACAAAGAGTCAAACGCCATTTACAAAATAAATAACTCTTTGGACCTTCGACCAGTTGGACCCCATTGAAGTCACTATATGGAGAAAAATCCTGGGATGTTTCCTTCAAAAAACCTTCATTTCTTTTCTACTGAAGAAAGAAAGACAAGAACATATTGGATGACGATGGGGAGAGTAAATACTCAGGAAATGGATAGTTAGTTGTGTTCAATAACGATCCCAGCCGAGGAATAAGAGTCTGATCTAGACAAACCATCCGCCATTTTATAAAAAAAAAAAAAAACATTTATATACTTTTTAACCACAAATGCTCGTCTTGCACTAGCTGTGATGCGCCACACATTACGTAATCATGTTCAAAGGTCAAGCGGGATGTAGGCGGAAGAACCGACCCAGTGTTTACAAAGAAAACGTGCAAAGACTAAGTCAAACGCCATACATTTTTTTAATAAAAAATACTGTTTGGACCTCATTGAAGTCACTATTTGGAAAGAAAATCCTGGAATGTTTCCCTCAAAAACCTCAATTTCTTTTCGACTGAAGAAAGAAAGACAAGAACATCTTGGATGACGTTGGGGAGAGTAAATTCTCAGGAAATTTAAATTCTGAAGTGAATTAATCCTAAAACTAAGACTACAGTCTTACAGACTACAGACTGCGCTACAGTCGCTTTATCATAACGGGTGACAGGTGGTGTTTGCCATGACATGAAGTCCTCGTCTGCTCTGTGAAACTGTGTTTTGAGTTGATGCTTTTCATCTTTCAGCTCCTCCGAACTGTGTTCTGACCAAAGAGCTTCTGACCGTCGGACTCAAGGTTCTGATCACCAAAGAAGATGAGCTACTGTACGCCGCCCGTGTGCAGCCTCTGGAGTCGCCCGATGTGTACGTGTAGAGCCTCACACCCATACGCCATATTTACTGTTGTTGAGCTGGTTTGGCTGTTTTCAGACTTTTTTCATATTCGGATTTTGGAAGGAAATCTGTGATATTCGGCGCAATTGTTTTAACTATGATTAAATGGCACAATTCCATAAAAAAATAAACCCCAGGCGGATCAGGACAAAGCAGAGGGGTCTTGAATGATCCTATATGAATTTATTTTGCATTAATGACTGCACATTATCTTGCTTATTAAACAGCTACTTATCAAATAAATAAATGGACTTATTTTATTTAACGCGTGTAACAGTATATTGGATCCGTGCATTAGCTCTTAAAGTGACATCAGCCTAATAAACCGGCTTCAGTCTGTCATAAATCATAATCAAATAACAAATGACAAAGGAAAATCAATCACTGATCTTGACTGAATAACTTAAGTTGCTTTAATAAGGATTAATCTATATTTCATGTGTTTAGTAAGACTATGCAGTGTTATTTTACATTTGATTATTAATTTTGTTTTTGTAGGCTAATACATATCTGAAAACCACTGTTAGTACATCTTCCTGAAAAACTTAAATCTGCTTATTTAATTTTTATTTTCATTTTTGTATTTTTTGTCCTTTGTTTGTAATCAGTTTCTTTATTCTTATTGTAGTTATTTTTTCCTGAAGTATCGATAATTGTGAAACTGTACGGATATCATGAAATAAGACTTTGATCGTATCGCCCACCAATAATTGTTAAATAATCATTATATATAGACCAAAAATAATAGTGATTATGATTTTTGCCATAATTGAGTAGCCCTACATCAAATAAAATAAAATAAATGAAAATTAGCTCATAATTTACCCCATGCCATCCCAGATGAACATGACTTTCTTAAGATGAACAGAAACAAAGATATTTTGGAAATGACTCCGTCTCTGTGAGTCCATTTTATGCTAGTTTAAGAGTCCTCTAAAGTTGACGCTTCAAAAACTACACTGTCTTCTTAAATGAAACGATGTGCATGAGAAAAATACTAACATTTGATACTTTTTAACCCATGAACCATCACTTCCAGCCAACTGTCATGCATGGCTTCATGAGAGCATTGTTAGGCGTGATGTAAGAAGAGCGTTGGAATTCACGCAAAAAGTAATGTCGAAACACAGAGGACCGTCACTTCTTGTACGTTTCACAACGTCAAGCGAGAACTCACGAACTTGCGTTGGACAGTTAGCCAGAAGCGATATATTCATATTTTTCTTATGCTACGTTCACACCGGACGCGAATAGCGCGTCAGGCGCGAGTGATTTCAATGTTAAGTCAATGCAAAGACGCGTTACGCGCGTAAAAAATTCCTGCGGCGCGAATGAGGCGGAGAGCGCGGCGCGGTAGACGCGAATACGCCTCATTCGCGCGTCAAGTTCGCGCGAATGGCGCGAATTGAAGCGTCTGGCGCGGAAGCGCGTTACGCGCGAATGATTTAGTTAGTGCTATTTGTGCATTCACGCGTTTGACGCGAATTCGCGTCTGCCGCCCGAGTTGAAAAATCTGAACTTCTGTGTCAATTCGCGCCGCGTTAACCAATCAGGAGCCAGCTTGCTGCTGTCACGTGGTGAAGTGAAAGTTTGTTATTTTAATAAATTATTTTGTAATATTACTAAAATGTCTGGTGTGGTTCTAATGCACAACAAAGCAAATCTTTCACATAAAAACTCGATTTTAATATATGAGAGATAGTACTCATTTTGTATTGAATGCTATTTATTCCATATCTATTTTAGATTATATGAAACATTATTATTTTAATGTAAAAACAACAAACACATAGTGTATAATAAATAAAAAAAATCACAGGACAGGTTTCACTTTTGGAGGCTGGCTCCATTTATTATCAAATAAATGTGCGGGCGAGGGTGAACCTTGCGCCGGGCTGTAGAGCGCAGGCTCGTCAGGCAGCGACCACTCGAGGCCGAGGGTTTACACGGCCTACGGTGTCCTCATCAGCGTCCTCACCGTTAGGTCCACCAAACCTAGCTCCTGGAACAAATGGTGAAACTCCTGAAACCCTCCGGAGGGTCTGGTGGACCCGAGTACAGCGACGATGTCCCCTACGCAGCTGTTTCTGCTCTCCAGAGCATATACGAGCGGTGACTCTCTCGAATAATGCTAATGCTAATGCTCGATAAACATCTAAAAAGATGGCCGCCGACGGGTTTCGAAACTTTCGCCTCTGACGCGCGTAAATTTCGCTTCAAACTTTTGTTTTACGCGCGTCAATTTCGCCATTGACACGCGAATTAACACAAAGTGGTCAAGCGTCAAACTAGACGCGGTAGACGCGAATTTGACGCGCTATTCGCGTCCGGTGTGAACGTAGCATTAGCGTTTCACTCCAGAAGACATTGATTCATCAACTGGGGTCGTATGGATTACTGTTGTGTTCACTTTGTGTGGTTTCTGAAGCGTCAACAAGTGAGGGTCCCGTCAACTCTGTGTATTAAGCGGGATGATGTCCATCCGGCCGGTTGTTATCTCAGAATAACCCCCGACAGGGTGATCAGGATCAGCTCTTCATCCGCCCCTGAAGGGGTTTATTCTGAGATAACAACCGGCTGGATGTACATCATCCCGCTTATTACACGCTACTTGCCACATAAGTAAATAATTCGACACCAAATATTGATATGAGGATCTTATAATCCAACAGTGTTCAAAACAAATAGTGTACAAAATGGCCGCCGCTGCGTTT
Organism: Rhinichthys klamathensis goyatoka; assembly: GCF_029890125.1. Taxonomy (NCBI): domain Eukaryota; kingdom Metazoa; phylum Chordata; class Actinopteri; order Cypriniformes; family Leuciscidae; genus Rhinichthys; species Rhinichthys klamathensis. Next base: position 93,042 of record NW_026606716.1, read on the forward strand.
GTATGAAACGAGAGGGAGTCCACGATACTGGATGGCATAATTAAATAACTGTACACAAAATATTGATTCGACTGAGTTTTAATATTGTAACATACAGATGGATGGTGCTATTGACCAATCAGAATCAAGTATTCAAGATAAAGTACCATATGTAACCAAGGGACATGCGAGGGGTGGGGGATGTGTAGTAAGTTACTTTGTGAATAATTCTGTGTGTGCCTGCTTTTGTTTTGATTAACGTTACTTCGATAGGATTATGCTCACTACCACAGTCAAATGAGCAGAGACCATCTCCCACTAGTTTCCCACAGTCCTTAGTTGCTTGCACAAGTCAACATCACTTCCCTTAATCCCTGAGTTCAGCAGCAGAAGTGTTGCTGTAGAGAATCAGTCACAGCCAATGAAAGTGAGCTCTCCGTAGGAGTTCGACACGGACGGCCAAGCATTACACACAGCATTGAAAATAACTCTCTCTCTCTCTCTCTCTCTCCAGCTACAGTATTGTTATCGACAGGGAGCGAGGAAACCGACCCAGAATCTACTCCCTGGAGCAGCTCTTGCAGGAAGCCGTGAGTTTCCCACTTACAGCAAACAAACCTGCCTACGCTTTGAGCTTTGGCCTCTCAGGACACACACACACACACACCACATCCTCCAAAATCCCCTATTCCATTAAAGAGCAACACAGAACAATCTCCTCTTTCCTGAGATCCCTATACACAACACAATTTCCTGAAGTCCCGTTTCCAGCACACCTTCTGCTTCAGTTTTCCTCACACCACATCAGGCTCTGCCCGTCACACCTTCTCCACAGACATGACAGCATGTACATGTACACACATGGACAACACACTTTACACAAATACGGGACGCTTTGGTCACCATTACTTTTTTCTTTTTCTTAATAGCTTTATAGGGACAAATGCCATGTTTTTGAGGATGTATGGATTATTATTATGAAATTAATCTAGCATGAAAAGTAGCTAGTTTTAAATACTTAAAATGATGCCCCAAATAATGTCCGACTGATAATAAATTCATTTATAAATAAGTCTAAATAAACTCATTCCATTTGTTCTTAACTTTTACAAGTAACTACATTCCTCAATCTCAATCACTCTTGCTGCTTATTTATTGTAAGAATATTATTAAAAGATAAAAAATTATCTTTGAGAAAATGTATTACTAACGAAAGCCCCTGCTAATTTAATTTAAACTACATTCACAACTCAAATATCCAAGTTGTCACTTAATACAACTTCACATTTCAAGTTGACTAAACTTGAAATTTTAAGGCAGCACGAACTCTTACTTTTTAAGTTGAAACAACAAGTTACTTTTACAGTGAAACGGTTACTTTAGATATTACATATTATCTTTACTTATGTTTATTTTTACTTTACTGCTGCTTATTTATTGTTAGAAAAAGAAATATTTAAAAAAAAATATCTTTGAAAACATTCATTACTAACCAAAGCCTATATTAATTTAATTTAAACTACATTCACAACACTGTAAAAAAAAAAAAATCAACTTAAAGTAAGTGTTCATAATGCCTTAATTTTAATTTTAGTCAACTTGAAATGTGAAGTTGTACTAAGTGACTTTATGGAAGCTTGTTTCCGCCACAGAATAAAACATCGTGAAAGATAATTGCGACTTTTTATCTCACAATTGCGAGTTTACATCTCGCAATTGTGACTTTATTTTTTAGAAATGCAAGATGTAAAGTCAGAATTGCGAGATATAAACTCGCTATTGTGAGAGAGAAAAAAGTCAGAATTGTGAAATAAAAAGTCGCAATTACCTTTTTTATTTTTTATTCTGTGGCGGAAACAAGCTTCCATACAACTGGGATATTTGAGTTGACTAAACCTAAAATTGAAACTATTATTATTTTTTTATATTGAAACAGTTACTTGTTACCCATTCTGGTATAGAGTTTTACATTATTATCATTACATGTTATCTTTACTTGTATATTTATTTCTAGACAATCACACAAATAAAATTTAGTAACAGGACTGCAACTATTGCTAACCTCATATAACATTAACATGAAATACATTTGAGAGGGTGAGATCAATGTTTAGAGATGTTTAAGAGTCTCCTTTTACTGACCACTTGTTCTTTTAGCCTGTTAATGGAAAGTACATCCTGTTACAAATGGGTGAGGAGCATCTGTCACTATTTAGCCGCCAAAACACAGTCCCATCCACCTCCTCCAGACACACACACACACACACACGAGCGAGCACTGGGTCTTTCCAGCACCTTCATATCTTTTTATCACAACACATGAAATCCCACAGAAAGCCTCGATAAAATGCCAGGAGGGCAAATTGACTTTCCCCTCAACAGCCGCCAGTATAAGTGGCTGCGCTCTCAGTGCACTTCAAATGCCATATGTTATAATTGTTGGGGAATATGCACATACAGAAAACTGATAGTTAAACTGTCTTCAGCATTTTGCGCCGTGAGCATTGCATTTGAACACTTTAAGGGCCTGATTTACTAAACAGGGCAAATTAGCGCGAGAACGCAATTTAAAAAAAGTGCCGACACAATCTACCATTTAGCGACGTGCTTTTTTGGGCGGTAAATAATGGGGTAAACACCAGTAAATTGACAAACCTTGGTAAATCTTGTGTGATTAATTTAAATACTCTCCTGCCAGACATTTTGTGCCTGAAAGGGAAACTCCTACAAATGCATATGCAATAAGATCAGCCGCAAAAATAACTGTGTTCACGCCTTTTCAGTGCGAATTTTCCACTGTGTGTCTTTAGTAAATCCTTACAAAAAAATGTTTTACGCCAAAAGAGGGTTTGCACTGACGCAAGCTATTAGTAAATCTGCCACTAAAAGTTATAGTCCCTCAAAAGTGAAAATTCAGTCATCACTTAGGAAGGAAACCTGTTTGAAAACAGTCATAGCCTATTTATTGGATGACTGGCGATAAGGCTGAGTGTTAAAAACTGGGTTCTGTCTCATTCAGCTTTGCTCCATCTAGATGTTTCCGAAGGCATTGGTGTTCTCCCTCAATGTTAGTTTCACAGGTTATAACAACATTGTGTCTAATCTGAGCCAATGGAGTGTAATTATATAGTGTAAACCGCAGTGCATTCTTGGCGTCTGTTCAGCTTAGCTTGTAACTTCTTTCCTTCTGGCTCGTGTGTTTGTGTTGGTAGAGATCAGTGGTGTTGACTCGCTTGTTTTCCACATTTCTAATCTAATCTTGCACAAGGATCAGTGGCACTGACACAAAACATTGACTTAGTACACGTCTTCATTTACTAGATATGCTATGATAAAATGGATAGTGACTGTCCTGAAACCTGATTAGTCAATACAGTTAAAATGCACAATATAGTATTGGCACTTATTGAATTTATGCTCAACATCCTTTAGCAATCATGCATGATATATATATATATATATATATATATACTGTATAATGCAATAAACGGTTCGTAAAAGGTGCTTAAAGTACTTGAATTTTACTTTTTTAAATTTAAGTCCTGGAAAACCCTTGAAAACAGCTATATTTATGAAGAGGTACTTGAAAAGTGATTTACTTATTTAAATACAAAAGGAAATAGAGTTCAATTTTAAAAAAAAAAACAAATGTAATCTTTTCACGCAAAGTTAACACTGCTGCCCTGGATAGACCGTTTCTGGATGTGAAGTAACGACAATGAACAATAATAGCCATTATAAACTGTATTTAATATAGATTAATTATAAGTAATATAATAAGATGCATTTTGGATGCCTTGCTTTAAAATAAATCCTTAAAAATAAAGATATTGTTTTATAAGTGCAATCTCTGATTGTAGTCCGTGAAAACCAAAAAAGTGGTGCTTTAAAAGTCCCTAATAGGCCTGGAATTTCATTTAACAGTGTCTGTATGAACCCTGAATAAAGTTTGTTAGAAAATTAGACAAACAAAAAAATTCTAATTTTTTGTATTTACACAAAAAGCACTAGATTTTTTAAACTGAAAATGTTTAATTATTCAGCCATGTTACTCTACATTGATCTCCTCGTCAGTAGTGTGCTGTATCAACTCCACTCAAACATTTCCTATTGTTACGGCTTCCATCTAAATTGTTCATATTTCTATTTTCTACTCTATACACACACACACACACACACACACACACTTGTGTCATCCAGCTGTTTGATTGTGTAAACGGTCTACAGCAGCTGTCTCTAATTACACTGAACTTCCACTTTCCAGAGCGCTCCAATCCTCCATGTACCTTTGACACCAATCTCACACTCACACACACACACACCCCTCCAGCTTCACATCCCATCACTCAGAGAGAGCCTGTTACCATAGCAACAGTAAATTAAAGAAACCTGAAAGGGGGTTTGAGCTGAATGGAGGGATCTGGGCGCAGAGAAACGCTGCAAACCTGCAATCACAGTCGCACCATTCACACACTCCTCATTATTACTCAGCAAGTTTAGTGTTTACCGCACCTCCGCTTCCGTGGCTTTCAGCCCGAACACGCTGGCATGAGATAAGTGCCGCTTTCATAAGGGCTTCACTGATTGACTTCTGTGTGTGTGTGTGTCATTTATCATCTTGGGAGTCCAAAACCACTTTCACTGGCATTGCCTGACAGAAGTTTGTTCCTGTGTGTGTGTGTGTGTGTTAGGTACTGGACGTACGCCCTGACACCGAGACTGTGCTAACAGAAGGGACTAGAGTGTGTGCTTACTGGAGTGAGCGCTCACGTTGTCTTTACCCGGGATATGTGCGCAGGGGTGAGACACACATACTATTCTTCCCTGTCCTTATAATCATTTCAAATTTATATATGTGACCCTGGACCACAAAACCAGTCGCAAGTCGCACAGGTGTATTTGTGGCAATAGAATTAGAGATTTTTCTTTTATGTCAAAAATCAGGAGGATATTAAGTAAAGATCATGTTCCATGAAGATATTTTGTAAAGTTCCTACTGTAAATGTATCAAAACATTATTTTTGTGAGTGGATGCGGCAATATCGCGAAACATGGACAACTTTAAAAGGGATCTTCTCAATGATTAGATTATTTTGCACCCTCAGATTCCAGATTTTCAAATAGTTGTATCTCAGCCGAATATTATCCTATCATAACATCAGTGGAAAGCTTATTTATTCAGCTCAATTAAAAAAAAAAAAGACCCATGTGACTGGTTTTGTGGTCCAGGGTCACATATTATTTTGTTTCCTGATAACACATACCCATTCAAACAAAGGTTAAAGAAACTACTGTAGAGCGATTGAACATACATTAACTGGTTCTGCTGGTCCTCTAGGTGGTGATGAAGGTAAACCCGGTGGGGTTATGGTGGAGTTTGATGATGGAGACAGAGGATGGATCTCTCTCTCTAATATTCGCTTTCTTCCTCCCGGATATCAAATCCAAAGTAAGTCCCACTAATCGGTCATTTGCTCTGTTTTAAAACCCTTTTCTAAAACCTAGTGAGCTAGCTCTGTCTACACAGGCAACATCCTGCACAAAGGACAACTTACCATATGTTGTTTTGGGTGATTAAAAAATATTAATCAGCAAAGTCAACCAGCTCCATCAAAGAGACCATGCTTTCCTTTGTAGATACACTTCCCGGACCCCAAAAAAAGTCTTGTTTGGATAATTATTGTAGTGATTATAATGTTTCTAGCATGTTATATGTTTGGCAACAGTTCTTCTAAGCCTAATTGATGGAGTGTGTAGCTTTTTATTTCTTAAACAAACATGTAGCAAAAACATCATGGCCATATTTCAGGATGATGATGTCAAGATTCGTCAGGCTCAGATTGAGAAAGAATGGATGGAAGAGAGCATAAAGAATCATTTTCACAAATCAATTGGCCCCTTTGAGTCCAAACCTTAACGAAAATGTTATTTCCATCAAAAGGTGCATACATTTTTGGTCAATATCTTCCATTGACGATGCAAGAGTCCAGCACTCTGTAAAGTCTCCTCCAGCACATCCCAAAGGCTCTCAATGACGTTAATGTCTGGACTTCATGCGTGAAAATGATTCTTCATGCTCCTCACAACCATTCTGTCACCAGTTGAACAGCACCAAACCACTTCTAAGTTGCAAACATTGAACAAGTAATTGATTAAAAACTATTTAGTCAGCGACCTTGTTAACGGCCAGTCACAAAAATAACACTTCTCGTATAAATTGCACAAGAGATATGACTAAAACTCACATTTGATTCCAAAAAAGTGTGGCATTAATGAATACATGTTGCCTTAGGTTTGGGCCCAAACGTGGTATCTTAGAAGCTGCCTACTTTCACCTGTGGTCCCTTAAAATGCTGTCTAGCTCGGAAACTTGGATTTAAAACAGAGCTTTTATCGTTGAATTCAGATATATTTAACATGGCATTGTAACAAGCTTCAAAAATAAAAAAATGACACCTCCTTTGCTCTTTCAGGCACTGAGTCGAGTCCTGTGCTTGTCCCTGAGGGACGGCTTGGCAAAAATATCTCCATGCAAGGAAGCAGGATGGCAAGAACAGACAGATTCAAAGCTCAGGATAAGCCAGTCAGAAGACCAGGTATGACTCTCAGCCTGTTCTCTTTACAATAAACCACCAGAGAACATATTTCACTATCGCTTTGCCTCAAAACCTAGTGATCCGCCTATCTATGGACAGCTTTCCAAATGTGCCAATAATGCCCTTAGAATGCTGTCTAAAGCCCCGTTCACACCAAGAACGATATTGATAACGATAAAGATATAGTTCTCCATATTAAAGAATAGCAGAGTTCACACCACAACTATAATGATAAAGATATGAGGAACGATATCGTTGGTAACTTTCAGAACGAGTTTTTTTTCCAGCTGTCGAACGATAAAACACTGACAGCCAATCAGAATCCACTCGAATTTAAAGGGTTCGCGCATTTAAAATGGCAGACGACATTGTGGAGAAGTTATTCGCCAAAAATCCACCACTGTTTGACAAGTCCAACCCCCTTTTCAATGATACGTTTAAAAAAAATGGATATATGGAAAGTAATCGGTCGTACCCTTGGAATAAATGGAGAGAAGTATTAACGATGAGGTCATTATGCAGGCTAGTGTTGTTTTTAATCCACTATTGACTTCGTCAGATAAATTCACTGTTAGTGAATCTAGCTAGTCAAGTGTAATCGATCTAATCTGTTTAGATGAACTCGAAACGTAGCATACTGAGGACATCTGCTGGTAAAACACGTGTAAATACAACAAACTGATATTGATTCATTCGAAAGTATGAATAACATTTGTCTTCAAAAGACGACAACTCTCTAATCAGAGTGACGGATACTCCCAACTACACCCGTCTTTTAAGGATATCATGTACCCAAAAGCGCCTGTTTTTCTTTTGATGTTTTTGTGTAGCGTAAAAGCAGCAACAGGTCAACCATTTTGCTTAAAATATAAAGACCGTTATCGTTCGTTGGTGTTGACGCAAATATAGTTATCGTTATCGTTCTTGGTGTGAACGGGGCCTTAAGACTCTGAATCTTGATCAACCTAGGGTTTACTGTAACCTTTATTTCTTTACAGGGAGGCCTAAAGGTTCAGGGCTAAAGAAGTCTCTCTCGGACAGTGTAGCCAAGAGCTCAACATCTGCTATTTCATGGCCATCAATGGCTGCACCCAGGAAGAGAATCCCTGTTAACATTTTCCAGCTCAACGGCTCCTCTTCGAAGAAGTCCTTGAAAGGCAGGGTGATGGAAACATCCTCCCGACCTTCGTTATCCATGATGACCCCAACCAAAGGCCTCTTTAGCAGTAGCTCTTTCGAGGTAGACTCCTTCAGCAGCATAGCTAACGGTTATTCATCCTTTGGTAGTCAGATATCCGGGATTTCACTAGAGGGCAGGAACACCTCTTATGGTCAAAAGAAGAGGATTGAGGAGCCAGCACCACCTCGGGGCAAGAAAACAGAGTTTCTAGTCAAACTGGACCATGAGGGAGTAACATCTCCAAAGACCAAGAACGGTAAGGCTCTCCTGTTGTTGGGAGCCTCAGGATTTGGCTCCAATGGTGTAGGTGGTCTTCCCAGGGCAGAGGCGTATTCACACCCAGTTCTGCTGGTCAAAGACAATAGGAAAGGTGACGGCTCACGAGCAGAGCTCCTGTTGAAAGGGACATCAGTCCAGAGGAAGCCTTCGCCATCAATACCCATTGAGTATGGAGACTTGAACATTGGCTGCCACAGAGACTGCCAAAGCTCCTACTCGGACATGGACGAGGAAGAAGAAGATGTGAAGACTAGGGCAGGACTTGCTTCTGCCTCTGGAGGTTTGAGAACAGCTGGCCAATTTCTCTCTCGCATCTCGGTCTCCTCGTCTTCCTCAGGATCCTCCAGCTCCTCCAGCTCAGGCTCTCTTTCGAGCTCCAGTCTGTGCTCTTCTGAAAACGACTCTTCTTACAGCTCGGAGGATGAGGAAAGCTCAACGTTGCTCCTCCAGAGTTGCCTGACTCCCCATCATTCATTGCTCCAGACCCCTGAACCCCCCGTGGGACCCGTACGACACTCCTTTGTGGCCAAAGCTGTGGCCGTGTCCGCTGCCAAAGAAGGGCATAGCAACCACAGTGCTAGCGGCAAGCCACCGAAGAGGAAAGACTGTCCCGGTTCACACTCGAAAACCTCCAAAGATCTGGTTAAGAGGCAACGGCTTCTAGCAGAGCAGATCAAGCCCAGAGTGTCACCAATCCTGCCATCTAGACAGCTGTGGAGGTGGTCAGGAAACCCCACACAAGTGAGTCCTTGTTGAAATGATAATAGCTTCTACCCCTGCTTTAACCTATTCCAGGTTAATGAGTCAACTACATTAGCAGATTTACATCCTAAAGCATGTGTCAAACTCCAGTCCTGGAGTGCCGCTGTCCTGCAGAGTTTGGCTCCAACCTCGATTGGCTGGTTCAGGTGTGTTTAATTAGGGTTGGAGCTAAACTCTTGAGGGGCTTTCAAAACATTGCTCTAAGTCCTAACATAGTCCAAATATAGAGGCTTGTGGTTTGGTACTTACCATTATAGTTACCGATGCCAATATGGTGCATCCCTAGGCTCAACCAATGGTGTGAGTTTCTAGCCAGTGACTATATTTAATAAGCTGTTTAGTGAGTGGTTAACAATAGCAGATGGGCCTAGTTGGAAACAATCATTTTTTTTTTGCCATCTCATTCCTGTAAACTTCACCCTCATCCTTCCCTTGGGTCATTTCGACCTGAAAATTATTTTATAATGTCTACATATGTATCTGAATGCATACTGAAGAAAATATTGACTTTAGGACCCAGGGGAACAGCTCATTTGCTCCATATAGATCTATAAGCCCATCTAGTGGCTAGAGCCATGAAATATCATGTTATATTATTATTTTTTCCACAAGAGGTTGGCAAAGACAGTATGTAAGATATTTTGAGCTGAATTAAAAGGATTATGCATGAAATTGTGAGTTATTTTGAATTTAAGTTGAAGGAATGTGAGGAATGTGCTTACATTACTATTTCTTGATCAAATCTAGTATTTTAAAGGTAAAAAATCAATAAATAATTGTGCTTTACATATGCAAAACTCTGAAGCTCTCTTAATTACATTAGCGGCGTGGACGTAAGGGAAAGGCACGGAAGCTTTTCTACAAGGCCATAGTGCGTGGCAAGGACGTGGTTCGGGTCGGAGACTGTGCTGTGTTTCTTTCCACCGGCCAGCCTCACCTGCCGTTGATCGGCTGCATCGAGAGCTTCTGGGAGTCGTGGCAGAACAGCATGGTCGTGAAGGTCAAGTGGTTCTATCACCCTGAAGAGACCAAGCTAGACAAGAGACATCGTGATGGCAAAGTAAGTTTCAGATATCTGGAAGCCTGTCAGTCATGATGGACTTATGCTATAAATATTTGAACTAAGTTTTGACAGTGAGTACTGAAACATTGGTATTTAGGGCTGCCCTTGAGTCGATTAGTAGTCGGTCACTTAAGCCATTAGTCGACTATTTGTGCGTTTATATTAATTCATTTACTTATATATTGGGGGAATGCTAAACCATAATGAGCCTTTAATGTATATATATAGCCTATTCCGTGCTCAAGCGCACACATAAAGCTTGTACAAATCACCTGCAAAAGTAATGATTAGGAATGTGTCTGAAAAAATAGTAAGGAGACATTTTTATTTATTAATAAACTAGTGTTTTCTGAGTCAGCGTCGGCTGCAAAGATGAAGCTGACGAGCCTTTAGAAAGAAATGCATCTTTCATACGGATTACATAAAGAGTATTCGTTTTTTATATTTAATTTAAAAGTATACATTTCAAGCTTTCTATAGATATATTTCTAATGAGTGTGAGGCAAGTATACACTGTGTTTCGGGTTCATTTTTGTCTACACACATAAAAGTAGACCTTTTACAGCTTCAAATGATGTATTACTCTTGTCTAATAACCAGAAATTACATTTTGAGTTGTTTATCAGGAAAAAATGCACGTGATCAAGCCGGTCCCTCCAATGTCATTCAGTAAGCGTGCTAATCCTTTAGCTTCCTCTCTCCGCTAAAACACCTGGATATGTCCCTAATAATAGCGCACATTTATCTAGGGTAACGTTCGAGCGAGCGGCCAAGTAAAGTTGCTACTACTAGCATGTTTCAAACGATAAGCCATATTTTAGGTCGATGAAGGACCTGATCTGTCCCTCACGGACTGCGTACGTTACTCATGTGAGGTTTTTTTTTTTTTTTGCGACTAACAAACGAATACAATTTTGGTCGACTAAGGTTTAATCGACTATAGAGGGCAGCCCAAGTATGCTAACAGGTATTGTTGAAGGAAATGATTAATTTTTCCTTCTCCCTAGCATGCCTTGTACCAGTCCTGCCATGAGGATGAGAACGACGTCCAGACAATCTCTCATAAGTGCCAGGTGGTCACACGCGAGGAGTACGAGCGATTGACCCGCAACAGGAGGCCTGACGGGAGCTTTCACGACCTGTACTACCTGGCCGGCACCTACGACCCCACCAGTGGACAACTGCTCACTGCAAACGGCATGTCCCTACTCTGTTAGCACTGGACTTCGGGATACTACTGAGTTTCTTTGGGCCAAAGTCAGAGATGCATTGGAGATAAGAAGCTGGCCTGCACTGGACGCTCTGACGGAGGACCTGGAAGTATACCCATAAACTCTGGGAAGATATCGATCCTTCAGAGTCGATGCGGTTCATCCATGGTCCTAATTCTCTTCTGGGAGGTTATCTACTGGATCTGATTTTCTATGAACTGATCTTAGATCACCAAAGCAAAACTCTTGGTTTGGAGAACATGGCGGATGACTATGAAGACTTGAGCCTTGAGTTGTAGGCCGTGGCGTTGTGTTGGGCACGTCACTTTCATGATTCCAGGGATATTTAAGTACATATAAGTATAAATATATTAATTTCATTATATATATATATATAGGGACTTATCTCCTATCAAGCCATACACTTCAGTACCTCTTAACATGTCTTTTTATTCAGGTGTATATTGTACAGGACAGGTTGCTTGTGTTTTTGTGCGTGTGTGTGTGTGTGTGTGTTTTTGTTGTTGTCTATATGTAAATATTCAAAGCTATTTTATATAAGTGTAATGTACAGAGGCTTATCTTGCCACGTTTCGATTGATTTATTTTTGTATAAGTGTAGTTGTGAGAGGGTGAACTGATGTTGTATGCATTGCACTGCACACGGCCTGCTGATACAGTGAGAGAGGAACCGTCCCGGCCCCGAGAGAGAGAGAGGGGTCACATGATGGGACGCCATCCTTTTATCGGCTGCACTTTGGGCATTTGTTCCTCTAATGTCTTACTCTGATTTGTTGTTGCTTATGTTTGCAGACTCAACACTTTAATGCTAAAACAAAGGGAAACAAAGTATTGACACTTTAAAATTGTATTACAAGTAGTAATTTGACATGAGTGATTGAATTTAATCCGTTTTTGAGTCTACAAATAAGGAGAGGAAAAAGGGTGAATCTCATAAAGTAACTTCCAGGCCATAATTCACTTCAAAATCATAAAGAAATGTGCTTTGAGCCTGATTTTAGGACCATTTTAAACTGATGCATAGTGACATTAAGCACACCCCCCCCCCCCTAAACTCTCATTGCTGTAATGTGGGAAAATGGTTATTCCCATAACTATAATACTTTAATGAAAATCAGAAGGTCTGCCTGGACACAACGATTTGTTTGCTCTTTAATCGGATTTGTGAGATTCACCTAAAACACTGGTATATAATACCAGAAGAACCTGAAAAACTATTCCGACATGTGTTATTACTGTATCCGATGCATTTCTTTACTTTTCAAATGCATCCTGCACTGTATTTACATATTTCTTTGCTCATTTTTTTGTTTTGTTTTAACTTAGCACCCATCAAGCGGGGTATTTCTGCTAGTGCTAACGGTGAAACCCACCTGATTCTTTACCCTAGGGATTGTCGGAGCTCATAGAGACGTTGTTGTCCAGTCAGACTGTCCTCCATGCGCTCATTCTTCACTGTGAGGGACAATCGCATTCATGCATGAAGGAGCATCCACTGTTTAGAAAGGCTCACACAATCACAGCGTTCTTCTTTTGTGCCAAATATGGTCATTTCTGATTATGCAATCTTCACTGTATTGTTCAAGTATTATGTATGTATTTTTTTTTTTACGGTTTTTATCATTAGTGTTTATTTATTGGCAGTGTTACTGTTTCATTACAAAACCAATGGATGATGATGAAAATGTCTTATTTGCTGGGATCTATTTGACCCAGAAGTGTGGCACTAAATGTGTTACAGTCAGTCCTTCACCTCTTGCCACCCCATTAACAACTGCCCCGGCCCTGCAGGGGAAGTGACGCCGTTCACTGACCCCTCGCTTCCTGACCGTTTACCCTATCCGTTTAGATTTACAAATGAACTAGCAGAAAGTCCCCACGGTCACGTTTGGCCTTGTCATTTGTTTATTGCAGAGAGCCTTGAAGGGAAGCATATATGTTCAGAATAGCTCTTACTGCTGAAGTGTGTGTACTGGTCACAGAATGCATATTTTCACTTGGGATGCACCAATATGACATTTTGGCCGATACCGATAACCGATAATTCTTTATATTTGAAAGCCGATAACCGATATATTGGCCGATAATGTAAATCCAAATTTTTATTGAAATTTTCAGAGCCTGATTACAAAAACAAAAATCTCACCATCAAAAGCCACATCCCAAACACACAATTATAACGTTCTCATTTAAATTTGATGTAGCTTTAATGACAGACAAGCGCTGGACATGTTGCACTGAACTGTATTTTCCTTTTTTGAAGTGATTTCAATCATATTTTAAGCAATCTGAAAAGTGTCTCAGCTGAAATAAATAATCCACTTTAATATATCGGCCAAATTTTCTTATTGGGCCGATAACGATAACATAAAAAAATTTCCATATATCGTCCGATACCGATATGGTGGTCGATATATCGTCCATCCCCAATGCAAAGCGCTCAACTTTTGTTTCCAGTAATGTCTGAACCAGAGGAACGAATTTGATCAGAAAGCCAAATGTAAATTGCACACAACATTGGATTTTTATTGTCAAGATGATAAATTGCTGCATTAAAGGCTGGGTAGGCGATTTGTTCCAGAAACCTTTTTCGTTATGCTGGTTGCAACCATAGACTGTAAGCAAATATGGACGTAGTGTCCGTGACGTCAGCCGTATGTTTCTGAAGAGCATTTTTGAAGCCCAAAGTGGGCGGAGCCGACCGTCGCCATCTTGGAGAACCGAAAATGTGCAGCGAGGCGGATTAGCTGAGGAGACGTGACGCTAACAGACCGCAGACAAACGGCTAGCAGTGACATCAGCGGCAATCCACCTGTCACTCAAGTGGCCACGCCCTTAATTATGCATAACTTTAAGGCTTAATATAATTTAAACGGATGAGTTATAAAAAAATCCACCGCTCTCACAGTCGTCAGGAAGAGCAAAATTAGCTTTATAGACCAAAACCACTTTTTGCACCAGGCTGTAAACATGTGTTTTTCTGCTGTAAAGTTGGGCATTTTAACATGGGGCTCAATGGGATTGACTCTCTTCTGGAGCCGGTCTCTAGTGGCCAGACGATGAAGTGCAGCTTAAGTCACTTCCGTGTTGGATTCAAGAGAGAGAAAAGGAGGTTCCCGCTTGTTTGAAAGTCTCTTTACATCCTGATAGAAATCATTAAATTAAGTGGCCTAAATGCATTTATATGGATATATCATCGTCTGTGGAAGGCGTAGGACCATAAAGTGTTCGTCCGATCATTGCACTTCGGTCCGAATGCAATCATAGGATGTCCTTCCTGCCTGTTAACATATGTATTTTCACACCTCCGCGCAGAAATCACACATCATCAGCGCGTTTAATGCTACGCAGAGTTGTAGACAGACACCAGTCACTGAGAGACACAAACGAAACCTTTCACCTTTCCGAATCAGTTCCTCCTGGTCCAAAACCACGAGTTTATGCGGCGTTCACGGTGGGATCTCATGCTTTCAAAGCTAACTTGCTAATGCTAGCCGCTCCAAAATTGCCTACTCTACCTTTAAACAAGCACTTGCTATTTTCACAGGTAGTAAACAGTGTACACTTCACCGTATTTAGTAAGAGCTATCCATCCTGAGCATAGCCTGTGCTTGACTCGTTCCCTATTAATAGTTCGACATCATATATGACTGATATGTATTAGGATCTGACTATTTAGAAAACTCTTGTAATCAGAGCAAGGTTGATATACAGTTGTGTGTGTGCGCAAGTGTGTGTGCCTTTTTGTACTCTGCCTTTATGTTTGACTGTTTTGACACGAGAGGGCACTGGATTGAGTTGTGAATGTACTTCGCATACGTCAAGCATGCTCATTATCCGAGGACCTGTCTGTAAGTCACACAGCTCGAGTCGCTACACACAGATTCAGAGTTGCTGTTGGACACGATCTCCTCTTAAATCAGGGGAGAAACTTCATTAGTGAAGGTCAAAGGTCAACAAGGATATTCAGGTCCGCACGTCTGATATGTTACAAGAGCAGGTCACTTGTTCATGGCAAAGGTGCAATACTACTTCGGCGAAATATCTGAACGGCACTCAGCATTTCGAAGCAAAGGCTGATGGGTAACAGGAAGTGATGAGGAGGACGCGGGAACGTCTGTCCTAATAAAGCAGCTTTCTTTAAATGCCAAAAGGCATGTACTTACTATTCCGCTCGTCCAAGAATCTCTGATACGCGAGACGTTCTAACTTTGTTAAATGAAAATTATGTATATCTTTATATCTGTTTATTTTGTTCCATTGTTTGTTTGTTTTTTCTCCGCTTTGAAATGTTGTAAAGATTGTACATGTGTAAAGTAAGGTTTGATTTTGGGGTAAACATTTTACAAAAAAAAAATACTTTATGAGTATCAACTGTAAACGTGGTTTAGTATTACAATTTTTTATAGAGGGCTTATGAATAAATATCACATTTAAAAAAATCTTTGGACTTTCATTTAGTTTTACTTTTCTTTTCTTTTTTAATTGGTGAGCAATAAGTTCTCCTTCAGTACAGTTTGGCTGACCAGGAACATTTATTATTATTAAACAGTTTTTAAAAGTAAATCCTTCAGTTATATATTTGAAGATGAGTTTAAAAGCCAGTTCACTTCCCTAGTGTGTGTGTGTGTGTGTGTGTGTGTGTGTGTGTGTGTGTGTGTGTGTGTGTGTGTGTGTGTGTGTGTGTGTGTGTGTGTGTGTGTGTGACTTAACTATATTTGGGGACAAATTTTTACCCAGAAGAGACCAAAACAAAATATTCAAAAACCTCCCTTATGGACGTCCTCATTTGTAAATCTTGTATAAAAATAAAGTAATTAAAGGGGTTTTTTTTTGTTTTAAATGCAGAAAGTTGTGTGTGATGGGCAGGTTTAGGGGTCGGGTTAGTGTAAAATATGCAGTTTGTACAGTATAAAAACCATTACGTGTTTCTCTTTCCTTCAATGATTCTGCTTGTTAACAATAATGCTCAATCATTATTTAATCAATTAATTATCTCATTAACTCCAACACTGATATGTGTTACATTTAACAGCCTGTAGTGTGCACACTGAGCAGTGTTCATTTCATCTGGGCAAACCCATGTGGGGCCTACATGGAAACCGTGGACAAAACTGGCTGGGTCCCAGTTAGATAGCCCAGGTCAAACCCATGTGGGCCCCACATGGCTGTGCTGGCTGGGCTACGGCCCTGTATTAGGCATAAGATCAATAATGAATGTGTAGCATATTGTGAATGCATTTAATAAACTTAATTACCTTTAGTAGCTTTCAGTAAATAAACGCTGAGAAAATGATTCATAGGCAAAATCAACCTATCAGTTGACCCTATGTTTACTTTCTTCACTGACAGACAAACATGAAAAGGCTATATCAGTCAAAGCTCAGCTGGGCAAGATAAAAACAAAGAGAAAAAGATTGTGATGCTGATGAGGAGAGAAAAATAATCAGCTGCCCACTATCCAAGTTTTTTGGCCTTCAGAACATCTTAAAATGCACACATGTAGATTAGAGAAATCAAAATTTTCTCGGGGAGACCCCGAAGCCCCCTTTTTGCCCTGCCTCACATTTGGGACCACAGTTAAATAATAATATTATAAAACCGTGCATTTGCATCGTAATGAAAATGGTTAATAGTGATCTTTAGATCCTAAACTAAAGTGTTACCTTTTTTATATATTTGTTTAAATCATATTGGGGGCTTAGCCCCCCTAAAATGAAAATCCTAGTGACGCCCCTGGGTGACAGGAATAGTTCACTGTCGTCATTTACTCATCCTCATTCTGAACACTTTATGAATCACATGGGAATGGTTCAGAGAAGCCCGACTTTAAGTTAACTAATAAAAGCTTTTAAAAAAAACAGGGCTTTTTTTTATCCAGAGTTTCTTAAGCATCTTTTTAATTCTGTAAAAAGCATCCAAAAGCGAACTGATCCCTCTTTATTTCAGGTGTGTTGTGGAGAAACGTGATCCGGCTCATAAAGGTCTCGCTCTCTGCGTGACCCTGCTGCTGCTCCAGGTGTGTGTGTGTGTGTATGTGTGTGTGTGTGTGTGTGTGTGTGTGTGTGTGTGTGTGTGTGTGTGGAGCGGTTCAATGAGGTGCTATAAGACATGAACAGGACCAGGCAGCTACACTTACACACTAACTCAGCTTTAATGAGGGTTTAATGATCTCGCGTGCTGAAGGACTTGAGCATGTTACTTACAGTGTGTGTGTGATAACAAATAATAATTTTGCTGGAAGTGAATCAATCAAAACCAACTTTAGCCGGAAATAACATTATTCAAAATCGCTATAAAGCCAAAACAATCTCTGTTACCGTAAATTGTTTGTTTATCTCTGTAAAGCTGCTTTGAAACAATCTCCATTGTTAAAAGCGCTATATAAATGAAGATGACTTGACTTGACGTGTGTGTGTGTGTGTGTGTGTGTGTGTGTGTGTGAGAGAGAGAGAGAGAGAGAGGACCCTGATCTAGTTAGCAAAACTCTCAGCTTTACTCGAGACACAAAAGTATCAACCCCACAACTCTCTCGTTATGTACACCTGTTATTGCCACTTACATGTGTTATGTCTGGATGGAGACCGTTTTAAGAGAGTCCAATAAATGTAGTCTCTGCATTTAAAGCTCGCGTGAAGAATCTGTTGTTGAAAGTCGCAGAGAACTGAGTGTTCAGAACACATAAACAACAGTGTTTTACAACAGTTACAGTGCGTCTGGACATCATAAAGCCTTGTGGCGATAACTGTGACATACTCCAAAACTAGTCAACTTTTATAGTGTTCATGCATAAATGCTTTTATGAGCTGGTATTAATTCTTCTCTTGATTTTTAAAAAGAATTTTTTTTTTTTTAAATTGAGTGTTCATCAGAGGGGTCCAAGACCCCAGGACTTTTGTCGCACTTGAAGCACGAATACACACACCAAAAAAATGCAATGGATTTGAGGAGTAAAAAAAGAAAGAAAGAAAAGAAAGTAACAAATCATTCGGTCACGGGTCAATTTGACCCCCTTAGGAATACATGTAATGCGAGGAATGCTTCAGGACACAGAAAAACCTAAAAAAGCTCAAAATTCAAACTAAAAAAATGCTAAAACTTTACCAAAAAAAAATGTATTTTATAATGTCCACATCTGAATGCATCTGAAGAGAAACGACTTTAGGACCCAGCGGAACAGCTCATTTGCTCCATATAGAGCTATAAACCCATCTAGAGTTATGAGATATCATGTTATATTATTATTTTTCCACAAGAGGTCGGCAAAGACTCCCAATGTAAGATATTTTGAGCTGAATTAAAAGGGTTATGCATGAAATTGTGAGGTATTTTGAAATTAGGTTGAAAGAATGTGGGGAATGTGCTTACATTACTATTTATTTATTATTTATTGATCCAATCCTTGTAATTTAAAGGCACACTGTGGAACTTTTCAACCTTTATAATATATTACAAAAACCCATTGAGATGGTACATCGACTCACAATAGGTTGAATGACACGTCTGCCGAAGCCTGAAGGTGTCTGTATCGCTTTTCCTAGCACTATGTAACTTCGGGTTTCGGGTAGGAACCCGAGCACAAAAAGAACTACAAAATTCGACCGCTTTACGGCATACGTCACTTCCCCCACCACCCACAACTTCCTCAGATTCTGACGTGAGTGCTCAACTCGCGTTTGATTGCCGTCTGTATGTTTTCGTCATGGCCGAACCAACAGCTACAAGGAAGAAGGCAAAGGTTTTGTCAGAGGACACTAAAAAAAAGAAAAAGGCATAGTGACAAATGAAAAGCCAGGACGAGGATCACCATTGGTCCAGCGTTCGCTCGCTGGCGTGAGCTACAGGAGGAGGATGGGTGCCCGACCGATGCTGACGCTTGCCTGCACACAAATGCCGTTTCCAAGGTGACCCAGATAAATCATATAAGCAGTGTAGTAGTTTCTGGTATTCCGGCCACAGCCGATGGTGTTATGAGTGTAATAAAATGCCCACAGCCTATTGTTCATTTCTACACACAAACACAGCCCGCCACAGTGCAGGGCTCGCACAAATAAAGTCGACTCATGTCAAATGTACATTAAATGTAGTGAACGTGCCCACAAACACTACACACAACATGTCCCACGGTTTCTGTAAAACGAAACCAACACACATAAGTTATAGTCAGCTCAGGCCGACGGTGTTTTTAGTGCAGTAAATGTGCCCGCCGTCCCGCGCCCACATTCACTCACAGACATGTTAGCACTAAGCCCCACGGGGCTCGCCCATAGACAGTATAAGGCTCGCCCCGCTCGCTCTCTCTCAGCAGACTGCTATGAGGGAATCGAGCGCGGCCAGGCTGCCCGCCTCAAACACTACAAGCACACACAATCTAAAGACACGGGAGGCTGACCGGTTGAATGTTGGTTGACTTTTGCGACAGTGCTGCGGCGCTTGTGGCCTCTAGGGACGCTAGACGTGAAAGTTACAGGTCGAGCGCCACTAGTGGCCAAAAGTTCCGCGGTGTGCCTTTAAAGATAAAAAAAAATGTAATTAAAAATAAACCTCAAAAACAATTAGATTATCAAAGTGACATTAAATAAGCTTAGGCTACTGGACGGGGGGAAAAAAGCATAATTTTAGGGCTTCGGGTCATTTTGACCCGCGAGGGAAAGATGAGGGTTAATGAAACTGTTCTGATTTCCAGAGACACATTATATATGTTAAACTGCCTCGATGTACAAGTAGTCTTGAATAAAGCTTTTGTTTGGCTGGTTGTTGATTAGAAAGCTCCTGTTTTCCGAGCATTAACTCCACCGGAAGCAGAGAATATCTTCTGAAGTTTATCATGGGAAATCAAAAAGCCACGGTTGTATCTGGGATAATCCCTAATGCCCTTTTGATGCCTTTTAGGGGATGTTAATCGTAGCATCCCGTCACGAAAGGTTCACCCACAAAACCACAAGCCCCAGACAGCAACATAGTGTCGGCCCAGATCCATGTTGAGTCCATGTGTACCGGATGTGGGCCGGATCTGGGCCGTGTGGAGTCCATGTGTACCGGAGTGGAGTCCATGTGTACCGGAGTCCATGTGTACCGGAGTGGAGTCCATGTGTACCGGAGTCCATGTGTACCGGATGTGGGCCTGATCTGGGCCGTGTGGAGTCCATGTGTACCGGATGTGGGCCGGATCTGGGCCGTGTGGAGTCCATGTGTACCGGATGTGGGCCGGATCTGGGCCGTGTGGATCCATGTGTACCGGATGTGGGCCGGATCTGGGCCGTGTGGAGTCCATGTGTACCGGATGTGGGCCGGATCTGGGCCGTGTGGAGTCCATGTGTACCGGATGTGGGCCAGATCTGGGCCGTGTGGAGTCCATGTGTACCGGATGTGGGCCGGATCTGGGCCGTGTGGAGTCCATGTGTACCGGATGTGGGCCGGATCTGGGCCATGTGGAGTCCATGTGTACCGGAGTGGAGTCCATGTGTACCGGAGTCCATGTGTACCGGATGTGGGCCTGATCTGGGCCGTGTGGAGTCCATGTGTACCGGATGTGGGCCGGATCTGGGCCGTGTGGAGTCCATGTGTACCGGATGTGGGCCGGATCTGGGCCGTGTGGAGTCCATGTGTACCGGATGTGGGCCGGATCTGGAGTCCATGTGTACCGGAGTCCATGTGTACCGGATGTGGGCCTGATCTGGGCCGTGTGGAGTCCATGTGTACCGGATGTGGGCCGGATCTGGGCCGTGTGGAGTCCATGTGTACCGGATGTGGGCCGGATCTGGGCCGTGTGGAGTCCATGTGTACCGGATGTGGGCCGGATTTTAACCTACTAGTCTCTATTTTCATGCTACTAGTACTTATTTTTTAGATACTAGTATCTATTCCATTAAGTACTAGTACTTATTCATTTGCGACTAGTGCTTATTCTTTAGTACTAGTGCCTATTCTTTAGATACTAGTGCTTATTCTTTAGATATTCTTTTGAATACGTATTAGTAGCTAATGAATAAGTACTGGTATCTATTTAATAGGTACTAGTATTTAATGACTTAGTACTAGTATTTATTTAATAAATATTAGTATCTATTAATAGGTACTAGTATCTAAAAGGTCATTTTCTCTCTCTCTCTCTGAGCCAATATGGCAAGCCGTTTTAACATTTAATAATTTTAACCTACTAGTCTCTATTTTCATGCTACTAGTACTTATTTTTTAGATACTAGTATCTATGCCATTAAGTACTAGTACTTATTCATTAGCGACTAGTGCTTATTCTGTTTAGAATATTCAAAGTGCTTATTCAATTTTTATGCTTATTTATTTTCAGAGCAGAAAATCCGATTTTTCTGCTTATTCAATATTGCATCTAAAATGTAAGTGACTTGACGTGTGTGTGTGTGAGAGAGAGAGAGAGAGAGAGAGAGAGAGAGAGAGAGAGAGAGAGAGAGAGAGAGAGAGAGAGAGAGAGAGAGAGAGAGAGAGAGAGAGAGAGAGAGAGAGAGAGATTGTGTCTATTACAGTGACAAGAGTTTAACCCTTTAAGGCCTTGTCTTTTTGGATATATATCTTTTTTTTATTAAAAAAAAAATTTGCATACAACCCATATATTTTAAATGTATTGTTTGCTTTAAATTAAATTAAGATTGTATGTTTGGTAATTGAACCTAAATAAATTTAAAATTAATGTGCTATATTTCAGATCAATATATTTGTTTTCCTTCATTTTAATCAACACTAACTTTATTCTCATCTGAATTATAAATAACTTATTTCTGTATAAAATAAAAAATCCAGAATAATCCAGACCAACCAGAGCGCACTATTTCTACAACATCATCAGTGCTGAAGCGGAACTACCAGAGCCGTTCGGCAGATAGCGAGCAGATATTTTGTGTCATGTCGTGCACAATAACCCTAAAGGCACCAGGGTGGCGGTGCCACCGGCTTTTTATATATATATATATATATAAATATAGCTGCGAGCAGCGATGAAGGGCCAAAGCCGGCGGCACCGCCACCCCGGTGCCTTTAGGTAACTAAAGGCACCGGGGTTGCGGTGCCACCGGCTTGGGCCCGTAATCGCTGCTCGCAGCTATATTATTTAGTTGAAGTTTCCTTTGCAATTCATTTCACTCAGACTATATAACAGTGGATTAAACCACACTTTTAAAGTATAATATGCTTTACTTTCAAACATTTAGGATCTACATATACGCAGTTAAACTTCATATGAACACAGAGACCTCAATACTTGGTAGACGATACACAATGACGGAAACATTTGATGGTAGTTTTTGTGTTTGAATGTGTCATTTTGAGTAGAAAATTAACTCTAAATGTCACAAAAATGGCAAGTTTCTAATCCAAACAACAAAAGCGATGATAAACGGTGTAAATACAGCTGGGAAACAGTGAGAAATCAACCTTGTTAATTATTCAAACCCCAGTGCATGATGGGAACACCAGCATCAGAAAGGTTGAGTAATTTAACTTACTTTTATAACGTTGATATTTACTCTGTAATTTCTACACGCTTGAATTGAGTACTTATATAGAAATTACTTCGTTTTTTAAATTCTTGCCTGAACTTTTTCATGTAAATTACACAGTTTTTTCAGCACAGACTCGTTTTCCTCATTGTGCTGAAACACTCGTGATGTGCATGTGCAGAGTTACACAGCTCTGTTGATTATCACTGCAGCGTTTTATCTGTTTTTAATTGCTTGAGGTTTCATTCATTCGGCACTCTCTCAATATGACTCCCTAAACACACATCGGACATCAGTAATACAAGTTTTCCAGTAACACTTTATTTCAGTGTCCTCGTTGCACATGTTATGTACTTACTGTAGTAATAACAGTAAATTATGCATAATAACCAGCGACTAACCCTACAGCACTGCATCAGCACTCGAGCTTTTCATGGCTCACTCTGATAACCTCAAACCATACATCTAAACCTCTATTAATCCTCAATAAACCTTCTGTAGACGTCTGACAGAGATAAAGTGAGTCTGGTTAGTAATAAGTGAAGCTGGTAATGCTGTTTGTGGAGTTGTTTATTCCTCCTCTGCTGAGATCTTCACAGATTTAATGTCTTCTTTTGTTTCATCTAAGGCTGTGGCTGAAGTCTTATGTTGTATGTTTGGAGAATCTGGGTGTGCACTCGTACTGTGAGCTCACCATGTGACACCACTGTGATGTCACTGTGATGTCACTGTGATGTCACTGTGACAGTGTTGAGAAACAGGAAGTAGAATGTCCCTCCAGTTTTCCAATTGCTCAATTACAGCAGAGTTGAACAAGGTTCAGAATTACACGTTTGTTGGTGTTCTGTTTGTACTTTCGTTGAAAGATAGGTTTGAAAGATTTTTTCTTCCTCTTTTGTTTTATCATGCCATTAAAACGATTTACGATCATACATAAGCATTCACAGCACAACTTTATCGGGTTTGAGAAAAAATGTATTTATTTTTTAATTTCGCTTGCAATTGAATACAGTCAATCAGGCATTTGGTAAAAAAAAGATTTTAAAAAAATATATAATTTTTTTATTATTTATTGTTTAAAAAGGTACATTTTTTATTTAAATTCTTTTTTTTTTTTTTTTTTTACAAAGCTGCAAAAAAAACTTTTGAAAAAAACAATTTTGCAAAGTGGGCTTTTGCTTTCTCTCGCAAACATTTTGCGCAAATGTTGGCGCCTATAATAGTTTGAGCTATTATACGCCCGCTCGTGCTGCTGAGGTGGATCGGAGACGGTGTGTGTGTGTGTCATGTTTATGCCTCCTGTATTTGCACAGCACTCTGCCAGTGTTTACTCAGGACTGCAGGACTGTAAACAGCTCAGACACACACACACACACACACACACACACACACACACACACACACACACACACACACACACACACACACACACACACACACACACACACACACACACACACACACACACACACACACACACACACACACTCTCCTATAGCTCCTCTTCTCAGGTGTGTGTATTAACTGCTATTCACACTTATATCACTCTTCATCTGTTCTGCCATGCAACACATCTGCTCTTGCTATTAGCAGCAGTTGAAACAACATAATTAGCACAATATATGCAGTTTTCATACTTTTTCTGTTTGTGTGAGTAGCCTATTTTGGTCAGTGTGTGTGTGTGTGTGTGTGTGTGTGAGCAGCTCATGCTGATTTAGCAGTAGAGTAACCCGAGAGAAGGTCAGAAGGCCTCTGAGACGGAGCACCGGACATTAATCTCCTCCACACAACATCCTCCTGAACACACTGTGTCCGTGTGCGTCGTCGCTGGAAGCAGCGAGTGTGTTCACGCCGCAAGAGTTGAGGTTTTGTGGTGACGACAAGAGAGATGGTGCTGTCAGCAATGCAGTAAAAATAAACCCGGTTTAACTTCATGCAGACGAACAGTGGATCGTGCAGACGGTGGAGCTGTGATCCGGCTCCTGTTATAGCAGACACTTGTCAGTGTGATTTTAGCATAATTTTAGAAAAATCATGTTTATTTGCCAAATCCCTGTGAAGAACTATCCATAATGATGAAGACCGGTCTACCAATCAGAGCACTGATTAAACATCTACTGTACTGAAATATTAGCTATATATATTTCAATCATGACAACTCTTGGAATAGTTTTAGCATGTTATTGAATATGGCAATGAATGTATTTGGTCTTGGCCGCTAAGCTGCTACTGCTAATAGATACACTATTATGTGAGCAAGCAAGGTACACTGTAAACCCGAATAAGCTGGCAAAATAAATAAATGTTTGACGCAATAATTTTTTACATTAACTTTGAATTTCTTACCTTAAAAATCTTTAAGTAAGCAGAAATGACAGATTTTTATTTTGTACTCATGCATTATAATTGCTCATAACTTGAATTATTTGAATATGCGAAATAACACATTAACCTTAAACTTATGTAATCTCAACTTAAATATTTTTATAAGTGGAAACTTTGAAAGCTTTAACTTGCCAATTCAATAAATGCAAATGTGATAATTGGTAACAGAACACTTTGATAGCATTAGCATAGCATAGCAATTGCTTAATGATTTCAACATTATAAAACATTTAATGTTTATCTATTCTCAAACAAATCTCATGCTCCACTCGTCACCATGATGGAAACCCTGAAGAAAAAAAAACATTACAGAAACTCTTCTAAACTAGCATAGCAAAACATTAAACGCTACTAAATATCCCACTTAACATTAATCTTGCACGAAAAACTTTACGTAACACTTAATTGTAACATTTACTCTCCCTTTCGAGTGTCATGGCAAAGCATTCTGGGAAACAGAAATCCCAGCCCAGTGTCCATTAAATGTAAGTTTGTCTAAATTAAAAGAAACAAGTTCATAAAACTCAAAACAATGAAACAATTCAGATAACTTAAAATGTCTACGTTTTGTGAACTCAAATGAAAAATCTATATACTCATAAAAGTTAATTTGATTGCACTAACTTGTTTAATTTAAGTTCACCCCACTCAAACTGAATTTGAGTTCATTATTTTGAGCATCAGGGTTTACAGTGAATGTTGCTGCTGCATAAATAGACGTACGTATATCCCGACGCAGATCTAGGCAGGCGGAGCTGGGGAGGTGGAGGAGTTCAGGAAGTGTGATAGCCTACAGCAAACCCTGAACCAGACTGTTTAAATGTTGAGCAAGCGATCTCATTGGCTCCAGGATCAGCAGGGGCCAATCAGCTTGTGCCATGCGGTGATGATGTGACTGCTTGCAGAGTCCATGTTAAGGACCGAATAGCCAGTGCCCTCTAGAGGTTCATAACTGAACTCTCTCTCCAATAACCAATATATACTTGGTTATAATTAGTGCTGTCAGTTAAACGCGTTATTAACGGCATTAACGCAAACCCATTTTAACGGCGTCAATTTTTTTATCGCGAGATTAAAGTCCCCGTGAACCGGAAGTTGCAAACGACTTTTCTCCAGTGTTGTGACGTATTTCCGAGAGAAACGGAATACTAAATGAGGCAAAATAGTGGGCGTGGCTTTTTTCCCAACTAGCACCTGATTGGATCTAGAAAAGTAGGTGTTGTCATTCCGCCTGTCTACTGTCAGTTGGAGGGGCGTGATTACGGATGTTAAGAAGACGCCCAAACCGTGAAACCTACGTCATCAGGCAAGGTCCTCCAATGCAGAGGGGAGGGGAAATTTCAGATTTTGATTAAAGATTACGAAGCCAAAAAAATTTTTTGTGTGGATTGACTTGCATGGATGAATTATTCAGCACAAAACGATCAATTTAGGCAAACAAAGTAAGTATGGTCAATTTTGAATTCATGGGGACTTTAACGTTCTTTTTGACCTAGCAAACTTTGTAGTTTTTTTCACGTGCCATTACAACAACTAGTAACGTTAGAAAAACTACAACACCACTATAGGCCGAGTCCTAGTTTACCTTACATGTGCACGTTGTAATTTTGTTTTGTATCGCCCTGTTTTGATCCCTTAGAAAGGGCTGTTTTTGTGACAAAGTATTTTTCACCCTTTTATTAATGGACAGTATTAAAATGTGTGAGAGATTATTTGCTCCAAGTGAGAATGTTAGTGTGAAATTGAACACTACAGTATATGCCAATGTTGTTTTCAATAAAAAAAACATTTGCACAAAGCAAGCCGATCCACTTTCCATGTTGATAAGAGCATTAAAATGAATAATAATAATAATGGGACAAAAAGAAATCAAGGGACATTTAGAATAGATAAAAATGTGCGATTAATCGCGAGTTAACTATGACATTAATGCGATTAATCGCGATTAAATATTTTAATCGTTTGACAGCACTAGTTTTATGATGCTAAAAGAAAATTCTGAAATGAATGGAAAATTACTTCCACAACCAAGGCAGCTTAAAAAGTCTTTGGAAAAGTCACTGTATAACAGTATAAATATTACCAAATGACTTCGGAACTAAAAAAATAAAATAATAATAATGACAAAAATGTCATATTTTGGTGAACTATTTCTGTAACAGTAATCACTTACAGTAATTACGCCCACGTTTAATGTGATATATCTGCATCACACGTGTAGTCTAAAAAAAGCGCAGCATTGTTTGATCATTTAACACATTCCCTCTTATTAGTGGTGACTGATGATGTCACGGTCGTCATGGTAACAGCAGCTAAATGTCGCCACACAAGGGCCTTTCAGCGTGCACACAGAGGCCTAATCACGTCGGAGGAGTTCTGGAATTCATCCAAGCTATTATTCCCTCTATCCCTATGAATTCCATATCTTCGGGATCAGTGCGAGCGATTGTGCCACGCAGCTCAGACACACCCACCACATCTGCTCAACGAGAGCACTCAGATCTGCTCAATAGCTCATTGTGAGATGCTTCGCCAACCCGTTCGCTTGTTCCTCCTCCCCCCGTTCCCGAGATCTCTCTCTCTCCTGGGGTTTCATGTTGGTTTCTAAGTCCTTTTCTCCCTCTTGCCTGTATTTGTTCTCTCCAGAGTCAGAAATTAACAAGAGCCCGGGTCAAAAATGGCACTGAAAGTGGCACAAATGACCATAAAAAATATATAAAAAATTGGAAGCAAAATTCCTCCGAATTCCTCATTTAGGCCTATCTATCGGATACAGCACTACAGTGATAGAGAGCCGAGCGGTCACATGGAGGATCACACCAGGCATCCGTTTAAAGGTCGTTACAAAGGAAGTTTAATACTGTAAAGGCGAGGAAGTGCAAAAGGTCCATTCAACAGTGAATAAGAGCAAAAATGAAAACAAAGGTTACAAAAACAGCACCAACTTCTCTCACCAACTGCTGGAGACTGAAGTTTCTCATGCTCAAGCAGCATTAAGCCCAAAACCTCTCTCTGTTCCCCTGCTTCACTCCAGATCACACTTAAATGCACAATTCGCCTTTGGCTAAGCCCCACCCTAGAATGTAGATTGACCAATCACAGCGCAGCCAAGAACGAGCTCCCACAGAGGTCCGACACTTTTTCACAGCGCTCCATTGACTTTAACACAGGCGTCTCATATTTTTGGTCTCGGCAGGCTATTAGCGTCGTAGTTTTATCAAAAATATGGTTAAACGTTGTGCCTGGGGCATTTGTAACACAGATACGCGTTTCCCAGAGAGGTTGGAGGGGGGTGTGCGTTTTTTTCCCTTCCCAAAACCGAAGTCAAATCCTGACAAGTGTCGTCTAGCACACGCTGCTAACAAATACAACGTTATACTCGCGAAGTCCGTTTGCTTTGTGATAACGATTATAGAAGTGAATAGAGACCTACCCAGCTTGCATGAACAGTGTTGCTCCTTGATATTGTTAGTCCCAGCCTCCGTCTCCATTAGTAGGATATGCGGTGGGTCATTTGTTGACTGTGACCGGTATGCTTTTGCCTCTATTTGGATGCCTTGTTGTTCCTTGCGTTTCACCTGTATGTCGTGAATATAGCCTTCGAATGTATATTGCAGCCCCTTTTGCCTACTTCTATCGGATACTTTATTTGCTGCTTTATAAAAGTTTGATCAAATTTCAGCAGGAAGAGCTGTCACAGCATAAGCCATGTTGATACCAGAGCCCAGATGAAGTTTGTTTGTCGGACGTAGCAACAGTAACTAAGGGGGGCGGGGCTTAGCCAAAGGCGAATTGTCCCGCCTTTAGTTAATTGGAACATAATATTTTCTGTAAAGCTAACTTGTGTCTCTACATTTCAGATACTGTAGTCAAGACAAAGAGTTTAAAACAATCAATAAATACAACATATAGGCAAGAGGAAAAACAAATAGTCATTTGCACAACTGAAATTTCCTAAATTGGTTAAAATTAGCATTTCCCCACCACTTAGAGGCTAGGCCCACTTTCTAACAACAGGAAATAAAACAGTAAAAACCCACATGGACAACTGTAACTGTTGTGAATCCTGTCTTGTGTTCCCCTTGTCTTGTGTGGACTGTTGTTATTTCCTGTTCTGTGCCATGTTTTGTAGTCCTTTGTAGTTTTTCTGGTTTTAAGTCTTCCCAGGTGTTTCTGATTAGCCACGCCCATTTGTTGTCTTGTTTAGCTTGTTTGCCTTTGTATTTAAGCCTTGTATCTAGTTCAGTCTTTGTGAGTTCTCGATGTTGTAACGTTGGTTGTTCTGTTCCCATTCCCGAGTCTTGTTTCTGAGCCTATGTCTGAATTTGAGAAGTTTTGAGTTTGTTTATTTAAGTAAAGTGTGCTGCACGTGGATCCTGCTTCCTCCTATGATTCAACCACATCATTACAAATAACATGCATGATATAAAGAACAATGAGGACACACTTTTGAGGGATGGAGAAGCAACGCTGACTTTGGCCTGCACCTTTATGGGTTTATTTAGTGCTACGCTAGCTGTCAAATAATGGAAACACTGAGGCAAACACTCCCAACAAGTCCAAAACTCGAAACAACAATTATATCAAGAGTTTCTGTGGTAGTACAGCTGTTTACTCTACACAAACAAAAGGGACTGTAATTATTTTAATTCTAACATGTATTATGTATCAACACCTGTATTCGACAAAGTGTTTGCCATAAAGTGTGCTTTTGCGCTGTAGTAATTGTGCCAAATGCAGACAATATTAGATGTAGCCCACCGCATTGATAAAGCAGTCTTTCTACTCAAGAGACGAAAGAATGAACTGTATTTTGCAGAAATGCGAAAGGTTTCTCGCTTTCAGTGACGGTGGACAATGCAACAAATAATCTGTAAATATAGTAATAATAAACATTATTTTATAGAGCACCTTTAAAAGCAGCTTCTCAAAGCGCTGTACACACACACAAAAAAAAGTACATAGCACAATTTACTTTGAGTCTCCAAAACAGACAGAGTCAGTTAACCAGCTTTGAGGATTTGATCTGTCTTGTATAAGCATAACTTCGGGTTTACCTCTATTCAGGCAGGGGAAGCGATTATTCATGTTTTTTATCTCAGAAATACAGCAAGAAAGAAAACTAACATCAAGATTTGCAGCAGATTTTGAGAGTATATAGATTTGGGTATCGTTAGCATAAACGTGATACTGGAGGATGCCCAAGTGGTGATAAATAAATATCGAAAAGTAAAAGGGCTTAAAACCGAGCCCTGAGGAACACCAGTGAGTACAGAGCCAATGTCAGACCTGTAATTATAGAAATAAACTGGGAATGGTCAGTAAAACAGGATTTAACCAGTTTAAAACTGTTCCTAATCAGGATTCAACCAGTTTAAAACTGTTCCTAATCAGGATTCAACCAGTTTAAAACTGTTCCTAAACAGGATTTAACCAGTTTAAACCTGTCTCTGACACACCAAAAACTCTTTCAATGTTGGGAAGTATAAAACTATGGTCAAGAAGGATGAGAATGGAAGTTTCTCCAGGATCAAAATATACATATAGCCTTCTGTGATTCAATTACAAAAGCCACTAAGAACAACCTCTTACACGTGGAAATGCCTGTAGTTGAAGAAACATCTTTTTTGATGATAAAAGAAAAACAAAACAAAAAAAACTCCATGCTGCAAATATTGGCTCTTAATGAAAAAGTTTTTGGACACATATCGCTCTCCTCTGTCTGTGATGAATGATCTGTCACTATCATATTCTCTCTCCTATTCGTCGTAGATTAGTGAGGTGGCAGATGGGGCTATTGCCCAACTCACACACACAGCTGGACACACACACACACACACACACAGCTGGCTCATTCTGGGCTGTAATGAGTGAGAGAGCTGGTGAAGACACACACACACACACACACACACACACCGTGCAGCAGCAGCTTCACCCTCACACACGAGCCACAGTGTGAGCGATGTCCCTGCGGTGTGTGTTGGGTTTGGAGGGGTGAAGAGGAGAGCGCTGTGTTTCTATAAAACTGCTGCTCAGTGTGTAGTGTAACACAGAGTCAGCTGTTGCCAAACCTCGAGCGCCGCCTGCCAAAATCACCAAACACGTCCAAACCGTTTGTCTTCTGCAGATCCAGAGGAACACTCACGACCTCACTCAGACAGAGCTGTTGAGGATGCATCCATATTGCAGACTAGCTTGGATCAATAAAGATTCAAAGATTTTGTTTGTTTTAATTATTTTTTAGTAATAAAATGTAGAGAAGGGGTTACAACCCAGACAGCAACATAGTTTCGGCCCAGATCCATGAAATCCATGTGTACCAGATGTGGGCCGGATCTGGGCCGACACTATGTTGCTGTCTGGGAAATTAAAATTATTTGGAGAACAACCTTGTAGTTTTGATACAAACTTGTAAAATCTGACTATATAGTCAGAAAAATTGACTTGTTTTAAATGGATCAGTTTATTGAACCTTTAGACAAAGAAGTTTGCATATGTGTTTTGTTGTTGAGTATCATATTTGATGCATCAGGCTTTTATGGCTCATATAGTATGATATATGAGAATAAAGAGGAAAACAACGCCACATTTTTATTCAGAGGCACAAACTGAGCAAAATTTTGTGTTTTCATGTTTTATCAGGACATTCAATAGACATTTTTAGACAGATTTTTTATACTGTACAAACAGTGTATTCACTCCCCTTACACTAACCCGACACCTAAACCTACCCATCACACACACACACACACACACACTAACCCGACACCTAAACCTACCCATCACACACACACACACACACACACACACTAACCCGACACCTAAACCTACCCATCACACACACACACACACACCCGATACCTAAACCTACACTGTAAAAAAATTGCTGTAGTTATGCAGCTGTTTGCCAGTAACTTACTGTAGATTTAAATTGATGTATATTTACTGGCAACAGTTTGTTCAAAGTTAAATGAACATTAAACATTAACAAGTCTTTGTCTTTACAGAATAAAATTATAAAATAACAATCTAATGCAAAGCATTCTGGGAACCAGAAATCTTCATCAACCTTTTTCTGTTTTTTTCCTTCAGATTTTGGTTCCCAGAATGCTTTGCATGAGGCTGTTATTTTAGTTTTATTCTGTAAAGATAAAGACTTGTTAATGTTTAATGTTCATTTAACTTTGAACAAACTGTTGCCAGTAAATATACATCAATTTAAATCTACAGTAAGTTACTGGCAACCAGCTGCCAGTAAAACTGTAATTTCTACAGATTTTTTTTACAGTGTACCCATCACACACACACACACACACACACACACACACACACACACACACACACACACACACACACACACACACACACACACACACACACACACACACACACACACACACACACACACACACACACACACACACACACACACACCCGACACCTAAACCTACCCATCACACACACACACACACACACACCCGACACCTAAACCTACCCATCACACACACACACAAACACACACTAACCCGACCCCTAAACCTACCCATCACACACACACACACACACACACACACACTAACCCGACCCCTAAACCTACCCATCACACACACACACACACACACACACACACACACACACACACACACACACACACACACACACACACACACACACACACACACACACACACACACACACACACACACACACACAACCCGACACCTAAACATACCCATCACACACACACACACACACACACACTAACCCGATCCCTAAACCTACCCCCATCACACACACACACACACACACTAACCCGACCCCTAAACCTACCCATCACACACACACACACACACACACACACTAACCCGATCCCTAAACCTACCCCCATCACACACACACACACACACACACACACACACACACACACACACACACACACACACACACACACACACACACACACACTAACCCGACCCCTAAACCTACCCATCACACACACACACACACACACTAACCCGACCCCTAAACCTACCCATCACATACACACACACATACACACACACACTAACCCGACCCCTAAACCTACCCATCACACACACACACACACACACACACTAACCCGACCCCTAAACCTACCCATCACACACACACACACACACACACACACACACACTAACCCGACCCCTAAACCTACCCATCACACACACACACACACTTACCCGACACCTAAACATACCCATCACACACATACACACACACACACTAACCCGATCCCTAAACCTATCCCCATCACACACACACACACACACACTAACCCGACCCCTAAACCTACCCATCACACACAATAACCCGACCCCTAAACCTACCCATCACACACACACACACACACACACACACACACACACACACACACACACACACACACACACACACACACACACACACACACACACACACACACACACACTAACCCGACCCCTAAACCTACCCATCACACACACACACACACACACACACACACTAACCCGACCCCTAAACCTACCCATCACACACACACACACACACACACACACACACACACACACACACACACACACACACACACACACACACACACACACACACACACACACACACACACACACACACACACACACACACACACACACACACACACACACACACACACACACACTAACCCGACCCCTAAACCTACCCATCACACACACACACACACACACTAACCCGACCCCTAAACCTACCCATCACACACACACACACACACACACACACACACACACACACACACACACACACACACACACACACACACACACACACACACACACACACACACACACACACACACACACGTTTGAGTGGGTGATTAGAGCAGCTGAGGTCTCCTCTCTGATTTACTGTGTTCTTCTGAAGGACTTAATGACTACAGTGGCTGACAGCTCTTAACCCTTTGAGACTCTGAGGATAATGTAATGTGATACACCCTCCCCAGCTCTCACACACACGCACATGTGTTAAACCGAGGCCTGACTCGCACCACCTGTACACTGTCGGCCCGTTGAAGGTCCTCTCACCTCTCTCTCGTCCACACTGCCCCCCTCTGACCACTGCTCTGACTGCACACCATGGAAGAACTCAGCAACAATGTACATCTGTAATGCACACACACACACACTGTAATGTTTACTCATCCTCATGTCCTTCCAAACCTGTATGCATTTCTTTCTTCTGAAGAACTCTAGAAAGTCTATTATGGTTCAAACCATTTTGAATTCATTGTATGCTTTTTCTAAATATCTTTGATTTTTTATTTTTTTTTAAAAGTCTCTTCTGCTCACCAAGGCTGCGATTATTTGATCAAATATACAGTAAAACAGTAATATTGTGACATATTACAATCTAAAATAACATATTTTCTATATGAATGTTAAAATGTAATTTATTCCTGTGATCAAAGCTGAATTTTCCTCATCATTACTCTAGTCTTCAGTGTCACATGATCCTTCAGGAATCACTCTAATATGAGGATCTGATGCTGTCACTTTTTGATCAATTTAACGCATTGTTGAATAATCGTAACGACACCAATCTTTTGAACGGCACTGTATATATTAATATTATATCCACAAGTAATATTGGGTTTTGGTTTTGGGTGATGATATTTATGTTCCAACTGTCCCAGCCTTGTGGGCCAACTTGTGTATTAATACAATAATATATATATATATATATATATATATATATACACTCACCGGCCACTTTATTAGGTACCCCATGCTAGTAACGGGTTGGACCCCCTTTTGCCTTCAGAACTGCCTCAATTCTTCGTGGCATAGATTCAACAAGGTGCTGGAAGCATTCCTCAGGGAGTTTGGTCCATATTGACATGATGGCATCACACAGTTGCCGCAGATTTGTCGGCTGCACATCCATGATGCGAATCTCCCGTTCCACCACATCCCAAAGATGCTCTATTGGGTTGAGATCTGGTGACTGTGGAGGCCATTTTAGTACAGTGAACTCATTGTCATGTTCAAGAAACCAATTTGAAATGATTAGAGCTTTGTGACATGGTGGAAGTAGCCATCAGAGGATGGGTACATGGTGGCCATAAAGGGATGGACATGGTCAGAAACAATGCTCAGGTAGGCCGTGGCATTTAAACGATGCCCAATTGGCACTAAGGGGCCTAAAGTGTGCCAGGAAAACATCCCCCACACCATTACACCACCACCACCAGCCTGCACAGTGGTAACAAGGCATGATGGTTCCATGTTCTCATTCTGTTTACGCCAAATTCTGACTCTAACATCTGAATGTCTCAACAGAAATCGAGACTCATCAGACCAGGCAACATTTTTCCAGTCTTCAACTGTTCAATTTTGGTGAGCTCTTGCAAATTGTAGCCTCTTTTTCCTATTTGTAGTGGAGATGAGTGGTACCCGGTGGAGTCTTCTGCTGTTGTAGCCCATCCGCCTCAAGGTTGTGTGTGTTGTGGCTTCACAAATGCTTTGCTGCATACCTCGGTTGTAACGAGTGGTTATTTCAGTCACTGTTGCCCTTCTATCAGCTCGAACCAGTCTGGCCATTCTCCTCTGACCTCTGGCATCAACAAGGCATTTCCGCCCACAGAACTGCCGCTCACTGGATGTTTTTTCTTTTTCGGACCATTCTCTGTAAACCCTAGAGATGGTTGTGCGTGAAAATCCCAGTAGATTAGCAGTTTCTGAAATACTCAGACCAGCCCTTCTGGCACCAACAATCATGCCACGTTCAAAGTCACTCAAATCACCTTTCTTCCCCATACTGATGCTCGGTTTGAACTGCAGGAGATTGTCTTGACCATGTCTACATGCCTAAATGCACTGAGTTGCCGCCATGTGATTGGCTGCTTAGAAATTAAGTGTTAACGAGCAGTTGGACAGGTGTACCTAATAAAGTGGCCGGTGAGTGTATATATATATATTAGTGCTGGGCAATGATTAATCACAATTAATGGAATCCAAAATAAACGTTTGTGTTTACATATTATATGTGACCTTGGACCACAAAACCAGTCACATAGGTACATTTTTTGAGATTTTGCATCTGAAAGCTGAATAAATAAGCTTTCCATTGATGTATGGTTTGTTATGATAGGACAATATTTGAATGTATATGATATACAACTATTTGAAAATCTGGAATCTGAGGGTGCAAAAGAATCGAAACATTGAGAAGATCTTCTTTAAAGTTGTGCATGTTCGCGATTGTGCTGCATTCACTCACAAAAACACATGTTTTATATATTTACGGTAGAAAATACACTGTACATGAAGCTCTTTTATCTCTAAAGATCAATGACGATTGCTGTGAAATTTCAAAGATAAGAAGATGATTTAAAATGTTTGTTTATTTTATTAAAATCTATTGCAAAAGCACACAGCTGAATGGCGAAGCTCTTGTCGCCGCTCCAGAAGCTCAATGCAAAGGAAACGTGATGTCTTGCTGAGCGGAGCATGTTACTCTTTCTCAGGGGTCAGAGGTCACACTTTCTGTTCGCACCTTCACGACGCTCATATCCTCTCGCTGTCTCTGTCCTTCATTCCCTCAAACTGTCGCTCTCCTCTCTCTGTGCACAGCTGCACAAACAATCAGCTCAGGGATTAAGCGTGCCCTTGTTAACCTTTGACCTTTCATCGGTCATTTCTAATCTCAGCTCACAGATGCTCAGCTACACAATGTTGATGTGAAATGGAAAACTGCAACCATTAGCCGAATGAATCTTTAACACACTGGTTCTCAACTGGTTTTCTGGATTGTACGTTGGACTTCAAGTGGTGACCCAACACACACAGTTTATCATTTAAGTCCTTAACGTTGAATGTTGACACATATTAAACTAAAGGGCAAGTCAATCTTATTTCCGATGGCAACTGGTGGCAGCCGTCACAGATGCTTTATGACAGATGATGGAACTTGACTTGTACTGAACCGAAACCTTTATGGATGTTGTCCCCTGACTCGGACCCAACTTGAATGCAATCAGAGACAGCTGGAATCATCTGCTAAACGGCTTTTATTGGAAAGATGATGGATCCCTGGAGCTCATGAATTAGAATTACACTGGCTGTGGGAGAATGAAGCATATTCTGGTTGAGACACATGCCAAACCATTGTGCCCAGCTGCCAGAAGGAAAGCCTGCCAAACACGTTTGTAAACCTCCAAGAGACCGACAGCCCTAAAGAGAGACATGAGAGCCGAATCAGACATGGCCACAACTGTGCACGGTATTGACAAAACGCTTTGCTAACGTTTCTGTCCATCTCTAACTGAACGGAGCCATAAATTCACCTTAATACCAGGGATATACATCATCCTCATATGTCTAAATTATATACATGCATTAAAAAGTAATTAACAGTATTTAAAGGAATCACTCAAATATTAAAAATCTGTCATTATGTATTCTCACCCTTACGGAATGAAAAGATATTTCCATATATTTATGATCAATATAGCTTAAATATATTGAGAAAAATATATTTAAGGAATAAATATGTAAAAACACAAACCTCGGGAGTCAATTATTCCACTTATACTATGATTACCACACCTCAAGTCATTGTTCAGATGATGTATTTCAAGACATTTGTCAGGTTTTTGTCCTTTAAAACGCTTTTGTGTGTAGGACTAATTTCTTATGCATCTCATCCCAAGCCTTCATTGCTAATTCCACATGTAATTTTAGAGCAAACTTCAGCCATTGATAGCAGACTAATAATGCAGTTATTAATGCATTTATTAGAGAGAGAGAGAGAGAGAGAGAGAGAGAGAGAGAGAGAGAGAGAGAGAGAGAGAGAGAGAGAGAAAGAGATTAAGCATTTGTGAATTACCTGAATCTGTGCATCTCTCAACAGTGTTCAGCAGCAGCGTCTCTACTAATAGCGAAACTGTAAGTTTATCTGCTTCCAGAACAGTGCCGTTACCTCACTAGTAAGAAATGTCATGTAGCTTTTAAGCTGTTAAACTATGATACTGATAAAATTATACTGAGTGAGCGTTTGAGTGGGAGAGTGGGAGTGTTGGGACAATGATAGACTATTTTGTTTGAAGTCACCATTATGGTGATCAGTGTTTGCTTTTGTTGTTCTCTTGACACTTGAATTTGTATGTTATTTTTCTTTGGCTGCTATTATTGTGTGATTGAAAGGCACATTTGCTATTGGAAAGAAAGCCAAGAAGAATGTTGGGGGTGACTTATTTACCAGATATGACATCATCATGCATCTTAATTTAAAAATCACATTATTACAGATCAAATGGGTGTAAGATCATTAAATACTTTAAATTCTGCTTTTAAAAACTGTGATACTGTGGCAAGAGAGCCAGCAATATTGTGGCAATAATTTGTATGTGCACATACAGTAACACCAACGTCAAGAATCAGCATATGAATCTCAACAATGGTCACATCCTTCATGCTGCAATGCATTCTGGGAGCCATTGGTGAGTTTTATTATATGATGGTTCCCAGCATGCATTGCAGCATGAAGCATGTCACCGAAGTAAATAATGAGAGAATTTTAATTTTTGATGAGCAAATCTTTTAAATAGATTATTCGTTTAAAGGGGTCATATAAATGCCATTTTAAAAAGGTCATTATTTTGTTTATTGGGTGTAATAGAGTAGGCTAACAGGCTTTTAATAATAAACACATTATTGTACATTACTGCAGCACCTCTTTTCCCAGTCTGTCTGAAACGAGCTGATTTCTACGAAGCCCCTCCTTCTGTAAAGCTCAGAGTGCTCTGATTGGCCAGCTGACCCAGTGCGTTGTGATTGGCCCAACACCTCAAGCGTGTGTTGGAAATACAACACCCCTTACCATAAATGCACATTTAAACAGTCAACAAATAATCAAACAAGCTAGGGCTGCCCCTTAATAGTTGACTAAACATTAGTGAACATAAAGAGGCTTAGTCGGGTCATTAACGGCTGGTCCTTTGGTTGGCATTATGTTAATATTTCACATTGTGATGTGGACCTTTGAGGAAATGATATCTCGTCTTGGATCGAGGTGATTTAGGTAAGTCTGGGACAGTGTTCTCTGTTAGATAGAATAAATCTATGAGCTTTGTAACTTTGCAGATCTTATTTATGCACAAACAGATACATTACACATTAAAGGAAATGGAAAATGTTGAAAATCATCATGTGACCACTTTAACACCTTACAGTGCACCAGCTATGTACTTTATGGTGCTTTTGTGGGTTTTTTTTTTTAAACCTTTTGGTGCTTGTCTCGTCACAATATGGAAAAGAGTATTGTAAACATTCAGCAACGCATCTCAATCTGTGTTTACTGGACACAATAAGTACAACTTGGAATATCAAAGGGTAAATTATGGCAGAATTAAATTTTTTTTTGGTGAAATATCCCTTTAAGACACGTCTAGACATGCAACAGTATCAAACACAATACACAGAACCAGGATGTTTACTGGTGTGTAACACCTTTTTAACATTTATCTTTCCCTATTCACCCCACTTTACTCACGCACATAAATTTTACTTCATTGCACTTGTTCAGGAACACTGGCCATGCGTTTGTCTGCAATTTCCTTCGGGATGCCCGTCAGAGATCTGATCCCGGTCTGGCCATGGTGGATAAAACTGCCCACAGTGTGACTTGCCTGCCATATTTATCATCAAGTGTGTAAATCAATCGCTTTTTTTACCACCTCAGTGTGTGTGGGAACGCAGTAAAAGTCGTCACAGATCCGGTGCGGTCGACTGGAATTTATAGTGCCCCGTTGGATTGTGGGAAGGATCTTGGACACCCGACTCCAGCGGAGACCTTGAGAAGGGTGACGGGAAGAAAGTATCTTTGCCTCCCCTTCTCTTTCCTCCTTTTCTCCATCATGCAACTCACTCAACTTTGACATTTATTTTAGGCAATTGTTTTGTCTCAAGTGTTTATTTTTATTGAAACTCTTTGTTATATTTTGTTATGTTTGTCATATTGTAAACTGCTTTGGAAGCATTGAAGAATTTCACCAGTCAACATGGACGAAAGCGCCGATAGCTGGCAAACCCCAAACAGTTTGTTTTATACAAACAGGAAAAGGGAAACTGGAGCGGACTGTGGGCGGCATTATTATATAGCTTTGAACAGGTGACATTTACACTGGCTTGTTCCAATGACTGCCATTACTTTGTTTGCCAGAAGCGCCTATTAGAACAATTGAAGTGTGACACAGAACAGCCAGACGTTAGCAGTGTGTGTGTGTGTGTGTGTGTGTGGATACACAGCACACTCATACAGTACATGGATGTCTGCAGCTTTATGATGGTGGTGGCACACTATGCATGCTGAGTAATGTGAGGGGTTCAGTCCAGTCTGAAAG
Organism: Rhinichthys klamathensis goyatoka; assembly: GCF_029890125.1. Classification (NCBI taxonomy): domain Eukaryota; kingdom Metazoa; phylum Chordata; class Actinopteri; order Cypriniformes; family Leuciscidae; genus Rhinichthys; species Rhinichthys klamathensis. The sequence goes on from NW_026606716.1 coordinate 133,401, forward strand.
AGACACAGCGATCCGCCTCAGTCCATACACACTGTGTCTCTCTGCACTATAGATGTGTGTGTTAGTCTCTAGTGCATCTGTGAGCTGTGTGATCTGTGCTTCTCACAGCTGGAGCTTCACACATGTGAATCAAGGCTTGATTTGAAAAGCTACTCCCTATATGAGCTAGCCTGGTTAAAACCAGAGCATTCTCAGTTGTAACTGAGTTATGGTCTGGCAAAGCGTCATAGACAAATCATTTCCAGAGGGGCGTCACCAACGGACGTCGCGGAGAGACCTAAACCCAATCAGAGCGATGAAGGAGATGACGTATGCAGAGCGGCGGAGAAACATCTCCGAGTGTTGTTCTTTGCTCGGTTTTTAACAAAAAGGAAACGTTCAAATCACTTAAAACAGACGCGATAGCTGATTGGAACGAGTGATGTTCGACGGCGGCATCCATCTTTGTAATGTAGGCTACAAAATCTGCTTCAAAATCCCAGCGCTGTCGTCATCGTGTAAAGCCCGCCCCAACGCTTCTGATTGGTGCCTCGATTTCGACGGATTGGAAATGGGCTTGAATGAGCTCTTTGCCAGACTAACTTTCAGAGCAAATCTAAATTTGCCGGAAGTTGTTTGGGTTTTCCCAGGCTATATTTGAGCTGATATCGGTGGAGGACTGGCTTGCTCAAAATCACTAAAATACGTAAAGCGATAACAAATGTTAATGTCGATGACGACATGGCAACTTGCGGAGTATCATTATTATAAAGCACTGTTTTTTTGTAGAGCATCACACTGTAATAAAAAAATATGATCAATAAGTTATGACAACACATTGCTTTAAGTCATCAAAATAAGTTGAGACATTTTCAACTTTTTTTAAAAGTTATACATTATTCAACTCATTATTTTAAAGGCCTTAAATTTAGGCCACCAAAGTTTCCTCGACTAAAACCCAATAAGTTTTTCCAGTGCCTTTTCTATTATTGCAGAAAACTGTAGTGTCGTTAGACATGCACAAAAGAGACAAGGAGTCTTCGATAAACAGCTTTTATTACAATCAAAACCTAGAAACAAGGACCAGAAACCATGCTATGTGTCAACAACTCAGGGCTATACAGTGTATATATAAGCGCAAACAAGGAACTAAACGAGACACAGGTGATAATCATGAGTGCCTATAGAAACAAATGAGGATATAATCAGAAACCAAGGAAACAGAAACTAAACGGAGCAGGGATGTCAAAATAAAAGACAATATATCAGAACATAACCGTAACAAATATAAGTTCTCAAAAGTTTATGACTCTTACACGTTTTGTTCGTCATGATAATCTTCAATAAATAAACAACTTTGTCCTCGACAATCTCTTTCCCATTTAGATACTTCTAGACAAGTAAAAGCCTTTAAAAAACACTGAAGTATTTTATGTCATTGAATAAAAATGAAAAATATCTTGAGCTTGTGTTCACCACACACCTTATTTCAAGCATTTAATCAAAAAAACACATTAAAAAAACACACTGATTTCAGGAAGATGGAATCATAAGTGTCGGAAATCATTTCCAGGTTTTGGACTAAAAAGTATACGTCATCCCTGCAGCACTTTATTATGTATAATAAAACTGTGGTAAAACTTATGTATTATCTATAAAAATTTTTTTTAAAGTGACAACTTCTCACACTGAGAAGTTAAAGGAGATCCTATATATTATTTATTTATGATTTTACTGTAGTAGCAATAACTGAAGTACACATCTGCTTTATTATTATTACCCCATTTGCCCATAATAACCCCAAAATAAAATTTCTGTCAATATTTACACAGCCTGAAGTCATTCTAAATGCAAAAGGATAATTTAAAGAATGTTCCAGCATTCATTGTGAACACGTCTATCAAAAACACACCTTAAATATTATAATAGTAATATATACGACTCATGCTATCCAGTTGTTCAATGCAAATCTTCCCCTTTTCACTTATAATATATATATTGTTATAAATAAAATAATGTGGAATAAACATAAACATGAATGTAACAGTGTGTCTGAGTTTGATCTCTAGCAGAGGTAAGGTGTACACTGGCCCTTTAAATGAGGCTTGCTGTGAGTTTGGCAGCCTGATGGATGCAAGTGTGTGGTGCTAATGGACGGCAGCCTGAAAAATGGCCTTATCTGAAAGGTCCAGGACAGATCTAGATGAAGCGGCTGCGTTATACACATTTATCTGTGTCCTGGTCAGAGGGAGAACCTTAGAGAACCTACTTGATCAAATCTCTCCAGTCTCTCTCACACACTCAGTGTCTGTCTCGGTTTATAGAAATGTGTGTGAGCGTGTCTATATGGCTTCTAATAGGGTGTCTATAAGGAAACACTAGAATTAGACCAAACTGCACATTCTGTTGAGATTCTGATATATCATCAGATTCTTACGTAATTATTTATTTGCATAATTATGCCATTCAGAATTCCTATATGTGAACAGTGTATTAATGCTCACAGTCTAAATATCAGTATGAGAGTCCCGATCCTGCTAAAGTGTGTGTTGCAAATGATAAAACACTCTCAACTGTTATAAATAAACTAAATTATTGATGTTTTTTTTTATGGAAGTTACTCTAAAGATCAATCATAACTGTAAAAGAGCAGATTTTAAGGAAAAGCTTGAACATATGTTGGCCTATATCAATCATACTGTATATCAATGTAATGGCAAACAGATATAAAATGTATTCCTCACATGTTTGTTGTGACTTTTAGCACCTGAGTAAACAAATAAAAGTGTCATTTGATGTAATTTAATCTTCCAGTGACATTTACTAGCATTGCTACAGAAAGGGCCTGTAACACCGCATAACTCAAAGCAAGTGTCCCGTCACAGGAGTCTGTTTGTGTGACTGTAGATTAAGAGTCGTTCATAAAGAGCAGAAGAGGTCGTAATGGAATAAGAGTGGACGACGTCCTGTTTCCTTGATGTAATCAAAAACCGAACAGAAGAATGATTGTTTTGGGTGGACGGTTTCATTTTGCACTGAACCATGTGATCCTTGTCAAATGCTGTACACCAAAGTTAAAAAATTTGTTTTAAGACTCCCTGGTCTAAATCTCCCATCATCAATAATAAATCAGGCTGGAAGGTTTTGTTACCGTTTTTTTTTTAAATTACAATTTGAGTTCTGTGTATTTGTATGGCATTTGTTCTCAATTATCCAGTGCATTGCTGAATGAGAGGAAATGATGACAGAATGATCCTGATGTTGAAGGTTGTTCAGGCTGCACTGCCCCCTGTCTGATCATTAAAATACCAAAATACTCAAAAATACCACAACACTGCCCTCTACTGGGCATTCACAGTTTAGTCACTCTCCAGTGATGTGGGTTAGGGTTAAGCTACAGTATATATAACTAAATGTACATAAAAGCAATATAAATCTATGCAATATCCCAATGTAGATAGTAAACTTGTGTGTGTAGCCTACATATGTCATACAGTTTCATTTTCTTTCATGTTATTTTTCACACAAAAAATCAAACAAACAATCAAACACACACGAAAAAAACGACCTGCATTGTTGAAATAGTGTATCCTTGAGAAAAAAACAAAAAAAAACAATGTGCCATTTTAAGCCATAACATTTGACTTTCCAAGAATTCAAACTTAATTTGCTGTTTCGGAGGACAGACACATTTAAGCCCAATCCACACCAAGCGCAATAACTATAAAGTTAACTAGCGTCCACACCAGCGGACGATATGTTGTTTTTAATAAGTTGCCAGTTTGTCGTCTGCCACTTTAAATGCTTGAGCTCTTTAAAGCAGGATTGATTCTGATTGTGATTCCAGCGATATCGTTCCTCTCTGTCATTATCGTTGTGTAGACTGTGCTTCTTTTCTTTTTATGTGCTATTCGATTCTAAGAGCATTCCAGTGAATAATTAATGGGATATATCGTTTTTAAATCGGGAGAACAAACCACAAATGCGCAGTATAGGCTCGTTAAGAAAAAAGATCGATAGAGGGTTCATTTCAGACATGTCAGTATCTACTAACACTTTATTTTGATACTCCCCAACAAACATTTGTCTGACTATATAACTTTGCAACTATAACATAGGCTACATAACATATTCTACTAACACGGAACCTAACACCTAACCTTAAACGTACAGTATGTAATTTTTGGCCACCAGGGGTCACTCAATCAAAATAATAACAAAAGACGTACTTTGATGACGTCGGGAAAGAGCGTGGGCTCATGGGAGTTGTTGTCGTAATTATAATTACGTTTATACTATGATATCGAACAAGATAGTGAACTGCATATGAAGCTACTTTCTCCAGCTATATATAGAACATATGTGAATTTACATTATACTATACATGAGAGTCTGCGTCTTACACATGACATCATCGTTTCACACACACACACACACACACACACACACACACACACACACACACACACACACACACACACACACACACACACACACACACACACACACACACACACACACACACACACACACACACACACACACACACACACACACACACACACACACACACACACACACACACACACACACACACACATCACATTTTTGGTCAGACATCATCACATCTTTGTATACATTTTTTTTAATTTACATCAGTAAGCTACAGGACATTGTCTTTCAAACCATGACCTGCGCGAAAGAGAGAGAAAAAAAAAAAAGAATGCGTCATTGTACCCAGCACTTTTGAAAATGCACTTCCGAATGCGCCTCTGTCCCCTGCACATTTCAAACCAAACTGACGCCCATGATAATCATGGTCCATAACTATTGATTGAGGTATACAGACTAATATAAAAAATATAAATATTAAATATAATAGTCTCAGTCAAGTTCGGTGCAGTGGCGTAATGATGCTATAGCTACTACTTTTTCTTCTTCGCCGTCTTCTTTGCTTCTATTGGCGGGCGTCCGGGTGTTCCCCTTTGTGTTTGGTGGTTCCGCAGGAAGTTAGAGAAACTAGAGGAGTCAAAGGTTATATGACGCCATAGACGGGCGAAGAAACGGAAATAAAGAAACTAAACTATAAATTAACTATAAATAAACTATAAATTTCTCCGGATTTGAAAGTTGGTGCAACTGTCGGGATAATATAAGTACACAACTAAAAAAAAATATAACATAGATACAGTTATTTTTGCCATTTTTAAAGCAGAAAAATTACATATTGTGGCTTTAATTAATAGTCTACTAATACTCTAATAAAAGTTAATGAGTGTTAATTGATGTGTAGTTGCAAAGTTACTTATAGTTAGCAATGTCTAAAGTGCACTATTGAAAAAAGTATAACCTGGACTTGTAACATTGTCTATGATGCGAGGTCACAGCGCTGAATCTCAGCCATGAAGTTTAATCCTTCAGACTTAGTTTTACAGAAATGTGTCAACCACTTCCACCTAACAGGAGCTTAAGAAATCAGCTGATTGGCTTATCATACATAGTGTAAACACAGGATTTGACTTGGCCTGCTGGTACAGAGGGAAATGTAAGACTCAAAAAATCCTTAAAGGGCCAGTACTCACCAAATGAAAACTCACCCTAATGTTGTCTGCTGTTTATTATTATTACTAACTTTGTTGGTAAATTTTCATTGTTGGTGGAGCCAGGTAGAGATGTGGTCTGCGATGCCAGGATACATGATGGTAATTAAACTGTCGCTGTCTCAGTAGTCTGTCTCAAATCAGTTTTGTGAAGTACCTTCGTGCGCAAACGCTGCTTGCACAGTCTTTGCGTGATAAGAGTGCTACCTAATCTTTCAGATGCAGACTAGCTCAGAGCCTAATAAGACACACCTGAACCAACTAATCAAGGTTGTTAGGATTACTAGAAACCCCCAGACAGTTTAGAGCCAAATAGTGAGGGGAAGATCAAATCGTTTTACTGAGTCTCTCGAATGATCTTGTTCTGCACTTGATCAATGAATCTTTAATCAAATAATTTTGCTCATTTGAGTTAAACTGATATATTTTCAATAGCTGAAAGGATGTTTATTTAGATTAAAAAAAATCTGCAACAGTAAAAATGATAGACTGCTAATTATAAAATTATAAAAGAAGACAAATTTGGGTAAACCTTTATTTCGATGGTCCACTTTAGAAATTCTACTAACTATAGATAACTCTGCAACTACATGTCAACTTAATCTTATTAGACTATTAGTAGACTGTCTTCTACATTTTTTTTGATGCTCCTCAACAGACATTCTACTAATAAGTTTAACGATAGGTTGTAGAGAAGCACGCACAACGACGAAGTAAGAACAAAAATAGTCTTTAATTAAAAATGAATTACTGACTTGTGCAAACTCAATAAATAACCATGGAAATAAACTAGCAAAGGGGAACAGACAAAACAGGAACAGAACATACATGTTACAGTACGTCCCTGTAAAGGTCGAACTGAGGAGGGACGGTGGGTGGGGTCTCAGGAGGAGGATGAGGAGCATGCGAAGGACAGGAAAGCAGAAGGGTTGGCAGCAAGAGATACCAGGGTGGGATGATGGTGGAAGGAGCCAGGAGCAGGAGAAGCCAGGCATGGACCCAGATAGCAGCCAGGACGATAGCCCATGGCAGAATTGATGGAGGGAGGAGCCAGGGTGGAGACTTGGCTGACGACACCCGGGGGATAACAGATGGAGACGAGGCCAATGGAGGTGGAGCCCAACGCACAGACAGAGAGCAGATGGGACCAGGCAACACCAATGGTCCTGGAGGCCAAGGCGGAGCTGAGGTGGGGCCAGAGTGCCTGAGGAATAAGGTGAATCCGGTGGGACTGAGGACCGAGGGGGAGCTGGAGGGAAGGTGGAACCAGATGGAGGCAAATGGGTGGAGTGATTTAGCAGAGCAGACTCGTAAGTCTTGTAAGTCCGTGGCACAGGCAGGGCGACATCTGTTCAAGGTGGATCCTGGTGAACAAGGGAACCCGGTTGAGCCGTAAGGATGATGGTATCAGGCGGAGCTGAGGGAGGGAGGTAGGGGCCATGGCGGAGCCAATAGTTCGACAGGCCGAGGGGGAGTGAAGGCATCAGTGGCTGGAGGCGGAGCCGGGGGATCCACTTGCCTGGGTGACGCTGGAAAACTGAAGACTTGAGGCTAATCCACACAGTGAAGTGGTGTCAGAGGAGGAGCTGAGGGACTGAAGTGAACCAGCGGAGACAGGGTTGGTGGACTGGCTGAATTTGAAAGAAAAGGTGGGAGAGGGAGGCTGGGTGGGAGCTCAGTAGACACAGGTGACTTTGAGCTGGGCGGGACTAGTGGGGACAAAGGAGATTCCGAGATGGATGGAGCCAGCAGGGACACAGGAGACTTTGCTGGTGGTACGCGTTTGTAAGCTCCGTATAGTTGGGGGCCTTAAGCACATACATAGGTAATTTCGTGCAAATTCATCTAAAAGCGCCAAATTTGGCACAGATGTAGCTCAGGTCACACTGAAATTATTTAGCTAGGGAGCCGGAGCCAGGGACCTTAGGACCAAGATGGCGGCCAAATCCAATATGGCAGCTGCCCGGAAAGGATTCCGTCTATAACTTTTGAACCACATGAGCTACAAATACAACTTGATGTCTTTTTCAGCTTAATTGATCATGGGAAACACATAAGAATGTTTATATTTATGACCCAGTATATCTGGACCCCTTAATCCTCCAATTCAAATATGGCTTCTGTCCAAAAAAGCAGTTTTGACTATAGTATGGGGCCTTACACCCCATTGTTTGCCCCAATTAACTACAACACCAAATTTGGCACAGATGCAGCTGACGGCATACTGAAATGATTTAGCCAGGGCGCACAAGCCAGTGATTCCCTGAGACCAAGATGGCTGCCAAATCCAATATGGCCCCCACTTCGGCTGCATATTTTGAACCAGATGGAATACAAATGTAAAGTTCATATTTCACCTTTTCTGGCTATGGGAAACACAACAAAATATTTATATTTATGATTGGGTATATGTGGACCCTCAAAGTCCCCAAATCCGTTCTGGCTACTGTCCGAAAAAGGGTTTTCACTATAACTTTTGAACCAAATAAGCTACAGATGAAAACGTAATGTCTATTTAATTTGTTTACCATGACGAACACACGGGAATGCTTATGTTTAGACCCCACATTTGCATTTACAAGAAAGCAACTACCTGATAATTCATACTTTCTAAATATTCCCACCAATTTTCTAATTGAGAATGTAGGGCAGGCATATATGGGGGAGAGTCAGAATTCCAGCATAGATTTGGGAAATATTGAGCAAATATTGAGAGAACTAGTTGACTGTATGGACTGTGGTGGAGCAGCTGTTTAGTGCTAATGAACGGTGAAAGATGAAGATGACCAACAACAATGTTTAGCCAACTTCTTCCTTTCCTACCAACTTCCTTACTCGTGTAAGTAACCAGGTGTACTTTTTTTTAAAAGTGTTTTGTTCTTAATATGAGAATTGCAAAATAAAATAAAAATCCTGCTTTATGTCCCTCACAACAAGCTAGCAACCTGTCACAACAAGCTAATGTTAGCTAGCTGTCTGGCTACTTTCTTGCTAGCCATCCGCTTCTTCAACACACTCGGCCTCACAGAGCTCTGGATCGGCTCTGCAGGTGGAAAAAATATATAGGGACATTCCTGCTCATGAAATCAGCAAGGATCTTGGTCCCCAGAAGTCACTGGCCACTTGACACAACCTCGGCCTTTCTCTACAAATTGACCTCAACAAACTTCCTGCCTGGCCTTCAAAATTCATAATACAGAATTATTCTTTTTTTTTTCCAGATCTGGATACGGCTTGGATCCGGCAGACTGCTAAATGGCATGTTGAAAACAATGATTCGTAAGTTTGTTCACGAACATGCTAAAAATTGGGATCGATGGTTGATCCCTCTTGTTCGCTGTGCGCGACGTCCCGCAAGCCTCCACGGGGTTTTCCCCCTTCGAGCTTCTTTACGGATGTCAGCCCCACGGGGTTTTAGACATCCTGAAAGAAACTTGGGAGGACGGACCTTCGGATAGCAGTAACGAAATTTAGTATGTTCTACACCTGCGAGCAAAACTCCATACACTGGGGCGGCTCTCTATGGAGAATTTGCTACAGGCTCAGAACAGACAAAGCCAGCTGTACAACAGGGGAACCAAGCTACGAGAATTTACACCGGGAGAGAAAGTGCTTGTATTGCTCCCAACATCCAGTTCGAAATTATTAGAGAAGTGGCAAGGACCTTTTGAGGTCACACAGCGAATAGGAGATCTCAATTATGAAGTGGTTCGAACAGACTGGCGGGGCATGCCAGATAAACCACCTCAACCTCCTTAACCCTTGTGTTATGTTGCGGGTCAATTTGACCCGTTTCGATTTTCAAGTTGTTGGAAATACTGGTTAACCTTTGTTTTTTGTCTTGATATTTTGTGACTTTTTCTCATTTATCATGATGAACATGCATGCAAAGTTTCAACATGCTGATGTGTTTTGACATATACAAACAAAATTACTGTTACGTTCGTGATGTTCGCGGGTCAATTTGACCCTCATAGACAGCCATTCAAAAGCAACTGTACAGACACAAAATAAAAACATTTATATTCTGTATGTCAGGGCACTTAAACTCCAGTTCTAACGTGCAAGTGCATCTAAAAGTGCTCTAACCCTAACCAAACACACTTGAAAAAGCTAAAATTACAGTGTTCAGAATTATTTGCAAATTACAGATGAAAATCTTTGTCAGACACAGATAGTAAAATAAGCTCTCATTTCAATATTCAAAATATCTAAAATACCTAGCTTTTACCCAAAACTTTTATGTAGGATTTTCAAAGGCAGCTTCACAGAGCCAAAACAATAAATAAAAAACATTTATTTGATGTATGTTTTTGTTATGTTTGGTTTCTCACTTCCCGGTGAGTGAATAATGAAACTAGGAAAATAGGTCTTAGGAAACTAGGGAAAGTTAATTTAGGAAAATGAAAAAATTTCATTATACAGAAACACATTTTTTGTTCAGTTACGATGTTCAAAGCATAAAATGTAAAAAAAAAAAAAAGTAAAAAAAATATATGCAAAAAAAAATCAGTATACTGTTTATTTTCCAATTTTGTCAAAACAAAACTGTTTAAAAAAAATGTTTTAAAAACATTTTCATAAATCATATTTTCAGATATAATGTTTTTGTAATGTTTGACAAATGTTGATATTAAAAGTTTACAGTTTGTATCTAAATCTTTGTTGTTTTTCATAGTGTGATTTTTGAGGAATTGTATTGAATCCAATTAGGGTCAATTTGACCCGGTCCATAAGGGGAGTACACAGAAATCGAACAGAACACAAGGGTTAAAAATGGAGCGAAGGGGAATCAGTGATGCTAGCAACGGAAGTGAGTGGAGAGGAAGATCTCGGACCAGAGGCGAGCCACAAAGTAAAATCTCTTGCTCTGGCCCCGAGAGGAGATCACCTATCGCCTTCGTAGATCGCTGATCAAGTAAAATTACAAACAGAGTTTGCTGACGTGTTTTCGGCCCTACCTGGCCGAACCAATTTGATTCACCACCATATTGAGACGGAGCCGGCCGTGACAGTACGCACCCGGCCATACCGTTTGCCTGAACACAAATAAAGGTTGTTCAGACGGAATTGGAAGCAATGCTGGACCTGGGAGTAATAGAAGAGTCACATAGTGACTGGGCGAGCCCGATAGTTTTAGTGCCAAAAACGGAAAGCTCGGTGCGTTTCTGTGTCGACTGCCGCAAGGTGAATGCTGTGTCTAAATTCGGCGCATATCCAATGCCTCAGATTGACGAGTTGCTAGATCGGCTAGGCACGGCTCACTTTTATTTGACATTGGACCAAATGAATGGATATTGGCAGATCCCCTTAACTTGTCCAAAGTTTAAAAATTGTCCAAAGAAAAAACAGCCTTCTCAACGCCGTTCAGGTTGCACCAATATGTTACGCTTCCTTTCGGGTGTTTGGGGCACCAGCCATGTTTCAGTAGCCTGACTTCGTCATACTCATATTCTAGTCAGAATGTGAGTCTGATACTGCTTCATAGGGCTTTGATTATGAGGCGTGTCTTAACCAAACCAGGAAGAAAAAAAAACTCTGCACTCAATTGGATAGACCTACAACCAATCATAGCAACGCAGTAAGTGACGTATGTTGAGCTAGGCAAATTGTCAACAGTACTCAACTACACGCACGCTGGAAGAAGTAGTAAAATAATGAGTATTGCTTCTTTTACTTGGTCCTCCAATGAGTGCCACCAAAGGAGAAACCACAACGACCACAGGGTTTTCATTGCGTCCCATCTTCTTAGCGACCATCGGAGCCAGCTGATGAAATAAACTTTTGCCGAATCCCGGGACACAGGTTGTGTGTTGTGGAGAAGCACACATAACAAAGGAGTAAGAACAAAAATAGTCTTTAATTAATCTAAAAAGAACACACAGGAGATAAACTTTTAAACATCTAGTAAGATATAAACAATACTGGACCGAGGAACTGAGGAAACCCAGGGCTTAAATAGATGGATTATTCATTGCAAACTCAATGAATAACCGTGGAAACAAACTAGCAATGGGAACACAGGCAAAATAGGAACAGAACATACATGTTACAATAACTTATAATGTTATTATAAATAATAACTAACAATAATACATATAACCTAATATTTTAGGGGTTAATGTTAAATGATTAGCTTAATGGATGTACATTTTAATTAGAGTTTTATTTTAGCTCAAGGATGGGTTACTGACCATCAGGTACCTCTAGTTGGGAGGTGAAACACCTGCAATAAGCCACAGCACAATGTAAAATACTGTAAATGAAGAAATGAATGATTTCATCTTCCTGGCTCCTCCTTAGAACAAACAAAGCCATTAAACTCTCACAGTGCTGGGATGAGCGGATGTTCACTGAGGAAAATGAGTGACGGTCATGTGGGATGCTGAGCAAGCTGTTAGAGCTCCGAAAAGTTGGGGATTTTTTTTGGGTTTATGCAAATGAGAAGTGGCAAACACTGGGCAGCCATGGTGAGAGACTTAAAAAAAACATACAATTGTCATTTGCAGTCATTTGTTTTCCATAATCTAATCCTTGGAATTAGAAAGGAATAATTTAAATGTCCAACTGAAGACTTTAGGCACAATGCCACATGTGGTTTTCTATCTTTTCCCTAAATCATCTAATGATCTTTGAGTCTTGAGCTTTGATTTGCCTTTCCCACATTATCCAGATGATGAATTCAGGACACAGGCTGCTGTTTACTCACTGTTCATGTATGGTGGTGAGCGTCATTGGTTCTTGTGTGTGTGTCATATGCTACCTGGGAACATGATCAAATGTGGATATTGAAATTACAACATGGTTTCTATTAACTGTTAGCTTGTATACAATAAAAAAGAGTGTATATTTTATGTAATATACAGATTTTAGGGTGACCTAATCTTTTCAGTTTCAGTCTGAGGGGGAAATTCAAAAAGAGCACAAAAACACTTGATTTCCAACCCACTTCTGGATTTCCATAAGTTTGACCAGAAAAGCTACGTCATGGTAGAGCTGCGAGCCATGCAAATATAGCATTAGTACAACCATAACAACTTGAATGTTGGGAATGTATGAAAATAGACTTTTGACATTTTGTGCATGTGCACTTTTGGAAGTTGCACATCGTATCAATAGCAGAAAAGTAATTTTCTACAAAGCATTTATGCCATTCTTTTAAACATCACATCTAATTTTTTTACACACACAATCAGATGTGAAAACTTGCATGTTTGCAGTTGTTTTATTATGTGTTCAAGTAGCAAACATTCTAAAAATAACAAAACCATATAAGTTGGGGGGAAAACCCTCTAAATCCCTCAGAGCCTTTGAATAACATGGGTGCCAAATGAAATACAATGCAAAAATTTCCATATTTGCAATTTTTAAGTTTCTGGGTGTGGCTTAAAGTGAATAATAGACCTTTATATTCTGAATGCAAAGTTCCACCTTAACAAAACTTGCTGTCTTGACAAGGACAATTTGAGGTTGCATGCCATATTTCAGTAATAATAAAAACCATAAACTCCAAAATTGTTTGATTTTGACAACTGTTTGACCCTTGGACAAAACAACAACAATGCCACCAATCGTCAATCAAATTCAGCTGCCAATAATTTAAAAAGTGAGACAATCATCATCATCATGATGTAACATACAAGCAGGGTTAACAATCAGCCGCAAGGAGGAGCTACAATAACCAAATTTATATGCAAAATCTTTAAGATATCACAAGCTAAATTCCTCTTTTATCTGCATCACTAAGAGTGCCAATCTAGTCTTATCATAGGATTTCATATTTCAGAAAAAAAAACCCTCAAGGTTTTGTATGAATTTTGGAGAGCAACATCTTAGAGACCTAGTAACACAATAATACAATAATGACCATACATTTTTCAGATATTGATCAAGGTTACTAATTGGTCAGAATTGTGGCCAATTGTGGTAAAGAGTGTACTATTGTGTATACCCCATTCATGGAAAAGTGAGTCATCTGTACAGAGAAATCCTTATAATAATAAAAAACCATATTCCATAGGTCAACAGAGATATATATGTATATAAAAGCAATCTCCTGAATAAAAAATATTTTTATTTTATTTTTACATATTCACCTAATGTCTAATATAAAATCTCTTTTTAATAGAAATGGTCCTCACCCATTTATGGTGTATGTGTGGGTTTGTAGCACTGCATAACCTGTGGATTAGTCATGATTTGGTCTCTTAATGACATATATTTACATATTCCTTGTTTTCTCTTTCTCCAAGTTTCAGTAAAATCAGGAGCTTAACCATCAAAAATATTGTTTGTTCTCCTCTAAATATGAATGAATTATTACTACGCTGGGATAGGCTCCAGCATGGATTGAGGATCTATAGGATCTATATACATTTTATACGAGTCACAATTTTTGCTATACAGTGCTAGATTTATGTCTCTAGGTTTACTTCACATTCCTTTACTTCTCACATAATCAAATAATTTAAACGCAAATTAATACATACCGCATGTTGATTTATTTATTTAAGATGATGTACAGGCACATTGTAATGGGTTCATGATCAGATTGGTTAGGTTTATTTGGCGATAATGATCAGCTTACTGTACATTATACATCGCATATTAATGAAATATCAAAGTTTCTGGTGGTTAAATAAAAAAAATGGGTTCAAATGTATTTTTAACCATAATTTTGTTACATTTCTCTGAAAACAAGTCTGTGTAATTTTGCTCTTCAGGTATAAATCTTGTGTTAATGATGTGTGGATAAGCATGTTTCGATTTACTAAACTGGAAACATGTTTTTTGCAGCGAGAGGAGCAGAGCAGGTGTTTTCAGTTCCTTCTCTTAGGGAGCGGACGGTGGAGAGGAGAAAGTGATGAGTGCCAAATTGTTTAGAAGCTTTATGCAAATGAAATGCAAACATGCTGGACGGCAGACAGTCGTTTTAAGTTCGAGGCAGTGTGTGTGGTCTGTCATAAGAATTTCAAAATCTTTGTGGATTTACATCATATAATTACATATTACTTTGTATTATATTCAAATTAGATTTCAAATGCAGTTTGCACACTTTCATTGCATCTTAATTGGATTAACAAAGGTGTATTACTTTGGTCATTTATAAATAAAACCACACTGCTGCACATTTTTAGCAGTCCATTTATCAGTTGTGTTTCCAAGGTACCAGTCTGATATAACAAGAACTTGTGAAGATGTAATAATAACAGGATTTGTCTGGATTATGTTCAGTTGTTTGTCTGGTGTTGTGTATTGCACACACTGTTACATTTGTTTTGCCTTCTTTGGATTATTTGCTCATTGTGTTTTTGTATGATTTGTATATTAAGGTTGAATATTAGATCCATTTGCCTCTCGACATTCACATGTTTTCGATTTGTTTTTCCTTTTTCCCTTGTATTTTCTGTACATTTTCTGTATTTTCATTCAATAGATCACCATACCATTATTTCAATATAAATATATATATATATATATATATATATATATATATGGTCACACTTTAGATTAGGGTCCAATCATCACTATTAACTACGACTTTTGCCTCAATAAACTCCTGATTACTGCTTATTAATAGTTAGTAAAAATGTAGGTATTGGGTTGGATTGAGGGATGTAGAATATGATCATGCAGAATAAGGCATTAATATTTGCTTTATAAGTACGAATAAACAGCCAATATCCTAGTAATATGCATGATGATAAGCAACTAGTTAATACTGAGATTTGGACCAGGCCTTAACTAGAGTTACCATATTTTTTATTTTATTCCAGGTAAACCTTTTTATTTCCCATTAAACATCTCATGCAGGCCAGACAGTCTCTTACTGTCTGTGTGGGCAATATTTGGAAAGAATAAGCAGTAATGTGGACTGGACCTTTTGTTTTTTAGCCTACAGATGGCTAGTTTGACTCTAAATGTTGCTTTGTTATTAAATTTCCTCAAATCATGTGATCACTTTTCTTTTTAAGTTACATCCTGGGTGTCCCAATTTTGTGGAATTGTTAAATTTTTTATATATCTGATATTGCTCGCTGAAAAAAAATGTAATAGTACACCCATTTCTACTGTATGGCTCTAAAAAGCTTGTAGTACAGTCACTAATACCCTTATAAGGACAAAGATCAGTAGGTGTGAGAGGTTATTCGTCATGATAATCTGTACCTGAGCTGCAGGCTAAAGAATACATATTTGACTGGAAAATAAGGAAGGTAAAATAAGCAGAGTTTGAAAAACTCCTCAGAAACTACCATATAAAGGCACGACTTAAAGAACAAACTTGCACAACATATCAAGAATTAAAGAACAAACTTGCACAACATATCAAAACATGTAGTGTATTATCTGTCACCATAAAATAAAATATTCAAGAAGGGATACAACAAGAGAAGTTAGACCGGGGCTGAAAAAAGGAAAGAGAGAGAGAGAGAGAGAGAGAGAGAGAGAGAGAGAGAGAGAGAGAGAGAGAGAGAGAGAGAGAGAGAGAGAGAGAGAGAGAGAGAGAGAGAGATAGAGAGAGAGAGAGAGAGAGAGAGAGAGAGAGGGAGGAGTCAGAGACTTGCTGTGTGATGTCAGCAGCTTGTTGGATTGAGGTGCTGCGCCCTGCTGAGTTTAATCCAGGCTGATTAGGAAGAAGCAAGCAGTCACCTGTGTGAATGCAGAGAAGTAGCTAAAGATAACCTAGTGAAGCCTGGCACTGCTGCTCTAACGATAAAGGATTCAACACAAGAAAACTCACAAAGACAACAGCATTGATCTGTAGTTGAGTCACAGTTGACAAAAAAAAAGAAGAAACGGGTAAGAAACTCTAGGTTCAGAGCAGCAAAGAAGCTTTAAATTACCTTTTAATAGCATCCAAGGAGAGGTTCTTGTTTGTCAAGGACATATTGTTTTCTTTTCAACATTTTTAAACTAATCTAATACAATCCTTTGGGAATCGCTCTTGTTTAGAATGTCCACGAACGGAATAAGCATGGCTCTAAAGCTCCAGTTTGGACTCATTAATTACGGAAATTGTTACCTCACAGCAGAGGCATTTGGTTTCAAGGTAAATGCATCTGGAACAAGCATGAAGAAGAAACAGATCTGGACCCTGGAGCAAGACCAGGACAGCCAGGTGGTTTTCTTGCGCAGTCACCTCGGACGTTATCTGTCCTCAGATAAAGATGGCAAGGTAAGCTGTGAGGAGGAAGTGCCAAATACAGACTGCCGCTTCTTGATTTTGATGCAGTCAGATGGACGCTGGGCCTTGCAGTCTGAGCCATACTTGCGTTATTTTGGAGGCTCTGCAGAATATCTGTCCTGTTTTGCCCAGACCATTGGCGACTCTGAGCTGTGGGCCATGCATCTCGCCCTTCACCCACAGGCCAACCTGCTAAGTGTTGGCCGCAAGCGCTACGCTCACCTGTCCATCGCAGACGACGAGCTCTCCGTGGACAGCAACATCCCCTGGGGTGTGGACTCCCTGATCACCTTGGTCTACCTGGATGGGAAGTACAGTCTGAAGACCTGTGACAGCCGCTTTCTCAGCAACGATGGCAAGCTGGTAATGGAGAACGGGCCTAACACCAGTTTCACCCTGGAGCTCAAGTCTGGCAAGCTGGCGTTTAAGGACTGTGGGGGCAAGTACCTCTCACCAACGGGCCCCACCGGCTCCCTGAAGTCTGGCCGCTGTTCAAGGCCAGGGAAAGATGAGCTGTTTGATCTGGAAGAGAGCCACCCACAAGTTGTTTTCCAGGCAGCCAACAAGAGATTTGTGTCTATTCGTCAAGGTAACCAATGTTTGTGCATTTGTGTTTATATATCATGGTCATTATTATTGGTTTAAAACAAGGGTGCCCAATCCAGTTCCTGGATATATACCTACTTGCAGAGTTCAGTTCCAACCATAACCAAAAACACAGTTATTCTTGCTCATGAAGATCTTATTTAGCTGGTTCCGGTGTGTTTGATTAGGGTAGGAGCTGAACTATGCAGGGACGTAGGATACGTGTTGGAATCTGATCTAAAATTATTCACTGTCCACATTGTGTATCACAACTGTTTAGATCCGATTTGTGTGTCTCATGCCGCTATTTCGTTTTCTGGAATTTAGTTTTTTCAAAACATCTCTTCGTTAGATTGTAATTTTCTAGTTCGGCACTTTGCAACAACACAACCTTGATTCTGCAGTGACTTTCAGCATGTTTCTTATAACAACGTTTGACGAGTTTACAGAATTACACATACGAATGAAGCTCAAAACGGATTTTTAAAGATCGCTTTTCATGAGATTTTTTTTTTGCCAGAATCTGATCAGAATTCAATCGGATATGCACAAACACCGAATTTAGACTGACATTATGAATGAGGCTATAGATATCAAGGCATAGGATTGACCCCTGGTCTAAAACAATCTGTAGGTATTCAGTAACATGGCTGAACAATAAAAAGTGGGTTCTTGAACCAGCTTATATATATTCTAATATAGGTTGCTCCTCATAAAACTGATAAAAGGTTTTCTGCTGATGTAGCACTAGGTCTATGACCTAAGTTGTTGTTCGATTTTTTCGTGTGTGTGCGCGCGCACTGGACATGCCAACTCAATTGTCTTTTTTAAAACTCGTATTATGAGTCTAGTATAAATCATAGAAATTTGCAGACAAATGACATGACATTTCATAAACCTACATAATGCACAGACTTTTAGACATAGACATAGACTGCAATGTGGATGATGCATGTATGTGCATTACAAAATCTAAGACTACGGAAATAATTCAGACTACCCAGCTAACAAAAATATGTTCAAAGAAAATATTTCTAATGTTCCTATTAAGTTATAATAAAATTATTTCGAAACGTTTTTTTTCTGAATGTTATTTCTTAACGTAAAGCGAATCCAGCTTTTCAGGTTTGCTTGAAAATCGCAGGCAGGTGTTCTGAAGCAGGTTGGAAAATTTTTTTTGCAGGACAATGGGTCTCCAGGAGCAGGGTTGATGACTTCTGGCTTTGTGGGGAGAAGAGGATGGTGACATTTGATACAGTGGGGCAAAGGGCAAAATTTGAACACAACTTTACTTTTAGCTATGAGCCATTATGTTTAATGCTGTTCATTGTCATAGTCAAATATTTGCAAACTCTTACCTCTATTATCATATAGTAGAATACATGCATTAAATAGCTAACAAAATACATCAATAAATAGATAAATGTCAGCGTATGTTTTGTCCACTGCTTGGTTATAGAATCAAGAAGATGCAATTGGTCTATTACCTATGTAAGGTAAACAACATAATAGGATGTAGCAGGGACTGTTCAAGGCAAGATTGACACTTTTCTTTGTCACCCAAAGGAATTTTTAATGAATATTACAATGTTTACTATAAATGATTTATCCATGCACATAATTTTTTTTTAATTCATGTGCCCCTCGCAATGACATCTCTTCTCTGATGACGTGTGGGCAGGCTATAGTCCTTCCTTTACAACATGAGATTGCAGCAATTAGCAAACAACAGTAAATCAACTATCCAATCAATTTACAGTGAAAAAAAAATCAAGTCCTGCCCTACATTCTTTTTTCTCGTTCGATAAGGCATTTAACTCGGATAAATGTCACAATAGGAAAGTCGTTAAAGAAGGGGTCTCAAACCCTGCTCCAGGTGAGCTAGTGTGCTTCTCACTTCTAATTTGTGCATCCCCGTTTCCTTTCCTTGCGTCAAAGCTACCCCTCCCCTTGGGAAAGAAAATGAGGACGAAGGAAAGCTTATTTGTATATTGGAATATTCTTTATCATTTGAGTGTCACTTCACAGTGTCATCAGCTGTGCTCAAGGGATCTGCCCTTATGTTGTTGAAGTTTGGCCATTTAAGAAATTCTTAATTGGCAGAATTTAGAAGTGAGAAGCACACTAGCTCACCTGGAGCAGGGTTTGAGACCCCTCCTTTAACGTCATTCCTATTGTGACATTTATCCGAGTGAAATGCCTTATCGAACGAGAAAAAAATTTAGGGCAGGACTTGATTTTTTTCCACCGTAAATTGATTGAATAGTTGAGATAGTTGAACATTGCAAAATTATTATTCAAAATTTATTTTGGTGACTAAGAAAAGTGTCAATCTTGCCTTGAACAGTTCCTGCTACATCCTATTATGTTGTTTACCTTACATAGGTAGTAGACCAATTGCATGGACATCTTCTTGGTTCTATAACCAAGCAGTGAAAAAAACATACACTGACATTTATCTATTTACTGATGTATTCTACTATATGATAATAGAGGTAAGAGTTTGCAAATATTTGACTATGACAATGAACAGCTTTAAACATAATGGCTCATAGCTAAAAGTGCAGTTGTGTTCAAAGCTTGCCCTTTGCCCCTCTGTATCAAATGTCACCATCCTCTTCTCCCCAGTCATCAACCCTGCTCCTGGAGACCCATTGTCCTGCAAAGTTTATTTCCAACCTGCTTTAGAACACCTGCCTGCGTTTTCAAGCAAACCTTAAAAGCTTGATTAGCTGGTTCAGGTGTGATTGATTAGGGTTGGAGCTAAACTGGAGCAGAACAGTGGGTCCCCAGGAGGAGGGTTGAAGAATTCTGCACAAGGCCTTTCAGAGAGACATGCATATGACTTGCGTGCTATGTTCCATGAACAGGGATAACTTCCCTAGAAACTTGTCGGCTGAATGTTCATTTGAGTTAGACGTCTGATTATAAAACATTCAAAAGTAGCATTCCTATAATGTTTGCAAAATTATGAAATGGAATGTTCCCATAATTTTTGAACTAATGGTAATAAAATAACATTCAGAAAAAACATTGCGAAATAATTTTATTATAACTTGATAGGACCATCAGACAAATTTTCTTAGAACATATTTTTGTTAGCTGGGTAGTCTGAATTATCTCTGTAGTCTGACTTCCATACAGATGGCTTTCTTTGACCGGTTTCCGATAGTTGAACAAACACACTGCAAAGCATAATTTTCAAATAATTTTCCATTTCTGTCTCTGCATATTAAACTGAAATAGGATGGATCAAGGCACCAACTGCTTATTAGGCCCTGCTAGGGTGAGAGTAAAGGATTACTCCAGTAAAAGGCTAATGGACAGTCAAGGGATATTTCTGAAGCATCTAATTTGAACCTCAACCTACACAATCTGGTCGCTTTGACTAGTTGGAATAGACATTTGCTGGTAATGTTATTTAAACCACAGGTTCAGAGAGAGTGACAGAGATAAACAGCATGATTACTGGTTTAGTGGGACTCAGCCAGGAGCACAAAGTACTGAGGTGTTACCAGTGGATTAGCAAAAACCCTTTGAGTCACAGGTGCTAGTGAACGCAGCCTAGCCAATCATAATCAAGGATTGAAACTATTAATTTTATCATTTAATTTAGAATGGTTTTTAAAAAACAATTCCTGAATTTAGGTAGTAAAATAAGATGTAGAATTGAAATTGAATGAAGAATTCCAGATCTCCTCAAGCAGGGGAATTGCTCCCTCAAGGATAACACAAGGGACTTCTTAGATCTGGTGTGCCTCACTCACTATCCTGGCAGCTTTCAATGAGTCTTTTAAAACACCTGCCTTAAAGGTTGTATCAGTGATTTCAGGCCCAAAAATAAATGTCTAATCTTTCCTAACGATCCGCTAGCTGCCCGCCCCATAAGCATGCCGTCCAAAAACCGCGTCTCTGTAGGCAGCCTAGGCTCTGAGATCTGCACACAAAAACAAATGTGTACAACCACCACTCAAAACCAAAATAAAGTGTTCCAACCAATCACTGACAGGGGCGGGTGTTGTGAGGTTTTGCGCTCGTGCACGGCTGGACGCGAAATCGGAGCAACACCCGCCCCTGTCAGTGATTGGTTGGAACACTGTTTATTTTGGTTTTGAGTGGTGGTTCTACCCATTTGTTTTTGTGTGCAGATCTCAGAGCCTACGCTGCCTACAGAGACGCGGTTTTTGGACGGCATGCTTATGGGGCGGGCAGCTAGCGGATCGTTAGGAAAGATTAGACATTTATTTTTGGGCCAGAAATCACTGATACAACCTTTAATGAGCAGTCGAAGGCACCCCTGCCCGTCGAAGGTCTTCAAAGGAGCTTTGCAGAATCGCTGCTTCAGTCCAATCCCAAGTCGTCTTCCTCACCACTGGTTCAGTCCAATCCCAAATCGTCTTCCTCAACACTGGTTCAGTCCAATCCCAAGTCGTCTTCCTCACCACTGGTTCAGTCCAATCCCAAGTCGTCTTCCTCACCACTGGTTCAGTCCAATCCCAAGTCGTCTTGCTCACCACTAGTTCAGTCCAATCCCAAATTGTCTTGCTCACCACTGGTTCAGTCCAATCCCAAGTCGTCTTCCTCACCACTGGTTCAGTCCAATCCCAAATCGTCTTCCTCACCACTGGTTCAGTCCAATCCCAAGTCGTCTTCCTCACCACTGGTTCAGTCCAATCCCAAGTCGTCTTGCTCACCACTGGTTCAGTCCAATCCCAAGTCGTCTTCCTCACCACTGGTTCAGTCCAATCCCTAGTCATCCTCCTCACCACTGGTTCTCTCCAATCCCAAATCGTCTTTGTCGCCTCTGGATGAGCCCAGTCCAAAGTCCTCTTCCTCACCACTGGTTCAGTCCAATCCCAAGTCGTCTTCCTCACCACTGGTTCAGTTTAATCCCAAGACATCTTCCTCACCTCTGGTTCAGTCCAATCGCAAATTGTCTTTGTCGCCACTGGATGAGCCCAGTCCAAAATCCTCTTCGTCACCACTGGTTCAGTTTAGCATCAAGTCTTCTTCATCGCTGCTGGTATCGCACAGCACCAAGTCTCCTTCGTCGTCTAGCATTGAATCGCCTTCATTATATTGGCTCTGCCAAGTCATGCATCCCTCTCCCTCCTCCCCTGCCAAAACCATACAGTTCCTCGGCGTCGCCTCTGCTGTCTCCCTTCAGTACCTCCACCTACGGATCATCAGCTCCTCCATGGTCTAAGGATCGTTCAGCTTCACCTCGAGCCTCAGAGCCCCCCCCGACCCATCGGCTCAATTTTGGGTCAATGCTCCCTTGGCTCTCCACCACGGTCTGTCATCCCTCAGGCTCCACCAACTCCCTTTCACTCTGGCTCCACCTTGGTCAATCATCGCTCTGGCTTTGCTTTGGACTTCTGGATCTCCACCTCTCTGGCTCTGCCAGGCTCCTCCTTCCCTCTGGTTTCACCATCATCCTCAGTTACCAACTCTGTTCAGGTCTCCCAAGCCCATATCTCCACCTTGGTCACACATGCCTGCTGCTCCACTTTGGCCCTCCAGATCTTCAGCATCTCCTTGATTATTTGTCTCCTTTGCTCCTCCGGGTCTCCAATTTTCACAACTTAATTTCTGTCATTCGGACTCCTGGCTTCTTCTTTCATCATCTCCACTGTGCTGTTTCCCTTTGCCAGTCTTCGTCCTCTTCCGGAACCTCATCTTTCCTGCCTCTGTTGGACACCGGTTCCCTGTTTTGTTAATGATCATTCCCAGTGTATTTAAGCCCACTGCCACCTCAGATCATGATTCTGTGTTGTTAAAGTCCCTGTAAAGGCAATTCTAAAAAAAAATTCTAAACCCATTATAAATGTTAGAAATGTATTGCTAAAACATATTACAAAGACTGTGAACTGTGAAGTACTGAATTGTGGAGTTAGACTTGGACAAACAAACCAACACTGAACTGCAAACACAACAGAGACTAAATAGGGAACAAACACAGAAGGCTAATGAACAGGGCAGGTGGGACAAATGAACCAATAATCAGATAACAAGGGGGAGGGACCAGACAATGACAAGAGCACATGGCCCAAAATAACAAAACACCCATGTGCATCACAAGACAGGACAGGCATGTGACATTATCTAATCAACCAATCACATGGCAGTTGCTTCAATGCATTTAGGGGTGTGGTCCTGGTCAAGACAATCTCCTTAACTACAAACTGAATGTCAGAATGGGAAAGAAAGATGATTTAAGCAATTTTGACCGTGGCATGGTTGTTGGTGCTAGACGGGCCGGTCTGAGTATTTCACAATCTGCTCAGTTACTGAGATTTTCACGCACAACCATTTCTAGGGTTTACAAAGAATGGTGTGAAAAGGGAAAAACATCCAATATGCGGCAGTCCTGTGGGCGAAAATGCCTTGTTGATGCTAGAGGTCAGAGGAGAATGGGCCGACTGATTCAAGCTGATAGAAGAGCAACTTTGACTGAAATAACCACTCGTTACAACCGAGGTATGCAGCAAAGCATTTGTAAAGCCACAACACGCACAACCTTGAGGCGGATGGGCTACAACAGCAGAAGACCCCACCGGGTACCACTCATCTCCACTACAAATAGGAAAAAGAGGCTACAATTTGCAAGAGCTCACCAAAATTGCACAGTTGAAGACTGGAAAAATGTTGCCTGGTCTGACGAGTCTCGATTTCTGTTGAGACATTCAGATGGTAGAGTCAGAATTTGGCGTAAACAGAATGAGAACATGGATCCATCATGCCTTGTTACCACTGTGCAGGCTGGTGGTGGTGGTGTAATTGTGTGGGGGATGTTTTCTTGGCACACTTTAGGCCCCTTAGTGCCAATTGGGCATTGTTTAAATGCCACGGCCTACCTGAGCATTGTTTCTGACCATGTCCATCCCTTTATGGCCACCATGTACCCATCCTCTGATGGCTACTTCCAGCAGGATAAAGCACCATGTCACAAAGCTCGAATCATTTCAAATTGGTTTCTTGAACATGACAATGAGTTCACTGTACTAAAATGGCCCCCACAGTCACCAGATCTCAACCCAATAGAGCATCTTTGGGATGTGGTGGAACGGGAGCTTCGTGCCCTGGATGTGCATCCCACAAATCTCCATCAACTGCAAGATGCTATCCTATCAATATGGGCCAACATTTCTAAAGAATGCTTTCAGCACCTTGTTGAATCAAGCCACGTAGAATTAAGGCAGTTCTGAAGGCAAAAGGGGGTAAAACACAGTATTAGTATGGTGTTCCTAATAATCCTTTAGGTGAGTGTTTATATCTGCTGTACTATTTGTTTGCTTTGCAATTTTGTAAAGGAACCAAGTCTCAGTCATCGAGAAAGCTTGCCATGATAAGTGTCTTTTTTTCCAGGTGTTAGCATCTCAGCTAATCAGGATGATGAGACAGACATGGAGACATTTCAGATGGAGATTGACAAAGAGACTAAGAAGTGCATGTTCAGAACCAGCGGCGGAAATTACTGGACACTCGTAACTCACGGAGGGATTCTGCCTTCAGCCACAGAAGTGTAAGGAGTTGTTTTATACATGTATCTATACATGTTTGTAAAACAAACAAACAAACAAACAAACAAAAACATGTATGGTAAAACTTGAGAAACATGATAAACTATTTAAACTTGGAAATAAAAATTATATTTAAATAATATAAATAAAAATAAATAAAATATAAGTTATCATGTAAAATGAAGAATACATAATTAAGATTCTGTATTTTTTCTATGTAATTGTAAATAATCAAACATAAGAAAAATTGTTGTGACTTTCACTGAAGCACAGTTCTCTTTGGAACAATCTCAAATCATGCCGGAAAATATGATCATCTCGTTTTGTGCATGTCTGCTATAGAGTGTGTTTTTACTCTCAAATTAGTATTAATTATAAACTGCATAGGTGTAAAAATGAATGTGTAACAAAAACTGTTAAATCAATGTTATCAGATGTCATCATTACTCACACCCATTCCAAACCTATATGGAATGGGTGGTGATGGCGCAGTGGATAAGACACATGCCTTTGGTGTGAGAGACCCGGGTTCGTCTCCACTGTGAGACACCAATGTGTCCCTGAGCAAGACACTTAACCCCTAGTTGCTCCAGAGGCGTGCGACCTCTGACATATATAGCAATTGTAAGTCGCTTTGGATAAAAGCGTCAGCTAAATGAATAAATGTAAATATGACTTTTTTTTTTGCTTCTGTGTATAATATATATATATATATTAAGATTGTTGGTAACCATTTACTTCAATTGTATGTAAAAACAAAACAAAAACATAAAAAAGCCAACTTTTGTGTTCCATAGATAACTATGGAACTATTGCTTTAACATGTAAATAAAATATATAATTTGCATACCAATGATCTTGAATATGTGTGCAACTGATAGAGAAGAAAACACCATGTTCGACATTGAGTGGTTGGGCCGACGAGTCGCTTTGAGGGCAAACAATGGAAAATATGTCTGCACAAAGAAAAATGGACAGCTTGCAGCTGTGAGTGATTCTTTGGGTGAGTGCACACCGATTCTTCTCTGACCTTTCACTAAACTGCCACTACTGGATACAACACGAGTCAGATTAATCCTCTCATGTGTTCGGCAGGGGAGGACGAGCAGTTTGTGCTAAAGCTGATTAATCGTCCTATCCTGGTCTTGCGTGGGGAGAACGGCTTTGTGTGTCACCACAAGAACTCCAATACACTGGACGCCAGTCGCTCTGTTTATGACATCTTCTCATTGCTTTTCAGCGATGGCGCATACCATATAAAAAGTGAGTCATATTGTGTGAGCTGAGACTGACGAGAGTTTCACTGAGCAACACTGACTCTGTTGGGCACTTTCTCACAAAATTCCTGATGCATGTTTTTTTTCCTTCTCTACCACAGGTGGGAATGAAAAGTTTTGGTATGTGTCCGGCAGTGATCTGGTGTGCACAGATGGGGACAAACCTGAGGATTTCTTCTTTGAGTTTGTGGAGTATGGACGGGTTGGCATCAAGGGTCAGAATGGCAAGTACCTTCGTGGAGACCAGGGAGGCACGCTGATGGGCGATGGGTTAAGCGTGGACGCCTCTTCCCTGTGGGAGCACTGAGTGCTGTACAGAACCAAAGACACAAATACAGACTCACTAAGAAACAATCAGTTCTCGAACTGACACCTGTTAAACTAATGACTTTTCAGGAGTACGTTGTTCATTCATGTTCTTTCTTTAGTCTTTTTTGTGAGTAAGTGAAATATGTGTGGTTTTATCTGTTTCTTATACTGTAAATGTTAGTGTCGCTCTTTGATTCATCAGAAAAATACAATATTACACTTCACTCCTTGCAGTGGCAGATCTAGAATGTTTTAAAAGCATGGACACAACGGGCAGCCTTCACAGAGAGGGGCCAAGTTTAACACAAGTCATGCACAAGGTTTTCTTACAATTCCCTTATTTTCTTTGCTGCTGCTATTCTTTAAAGTCCTAAGTGCAAGCATTTTTTTAGATTAAGAAACTACAACAATAACAGCTTAAATATTTCCAAATAATTTTTTTTCTTCATTAAGAATAACACACATAATAAAATATATATATAAAAAAGCTTCTGTTCAAATTTGTAGTTCTGTTTTCACACTTTTCTGTGTTTTGGGTTCCAACAAGAATATTCATGAGCATATGATAAAATAAAATAACTATAGCTTAATGTTGTTCTGATCATGTTTTATTTCAAATCTGAGGATAACTCTAAAAATGTTTAGACCATGCCATGTGATTTTGTTTAGAGGAGACAAGCATGCTAATAGTTACTTATATTATCTAAGCATGCAGTTTTTTTTTTCTTCATTTTTATGATCTGATTAGGCTTCTTATACAGATTAAGGCAAACAATATATTATTTTGTAGTATTCTACTGTGATAAAAGCTATTTCGATTAGCAATATAGCTCGGATTAGCTAAATACTTTATTCTTATGAAAATACCTGATGATGAGTCTACCTTTTATGAGTCTACTTTGTACTTTCTGTGCGAGGGCGCCCTCTGGCTTTGAGTATGAATAGAGTGGTTTAGATATGACCGGACCGTAAAGTCTAATTCGCTGCTGGTTCCTTCAAGATTTTCCTATGGGGTTTTACAAAAAGGGTTTTCTGATTTATGTGTAACATTAAAGCCTGTGGTAAACACAACTTCTGTATACTTTGACATGTTGTTCTACATGGTAAATTACACACACCCATAACAAAACCACACATTTTAAAACAGTTATGTTACAGTTTTTCTCCATTGCTTAAACACATTTCTTGAAACTATGCCTCGTATTCTCAAAACGTCTCACCCAATTCCCCAAAATGAAGCTCTACACTCAGGGGCGGATCTACAGGGGGGCAAGGGGGGGCAGGTGCCCCCCCACTCTAGAGCCTTGCCCCCCCAGCTGCCCCCCTAACTTTAGTAAAACTATAGGCTACTTGTAAAAACAACCCGCAAGCTTCTCAAAACAGTGACTAAACGATACATTTAGCAAAAGTGAAAAATTTAATTTTTATTAAAGCCCCTCCCCCATGCCCCTCAAATAGTACGTCCCTGATTCAAAAGTGCAGAGCGGCGTTCGCGCTCAGTCTGGTTTACACACACAGCGAGTCTGTTGCGGTGCGCTGGCCCTGCAACCCGACTGGAGAGACTGAGCTGCCCCCGAGCCTCTGAAGGTGAAGTGAGTTTCCCCCAGGTGTAGTTAAACACACGTTTAACTTAAAGTTACATTTGTAATGAATTTATTGTATGCTAAAGACGATTCAGTATCAGCAAAAACAGCGAGTCTGTTACGTTAGCCAAAATCAGCGGTCAAATCGCTTCCTCGTGATTTGTAAGAGCACTCTTCCCTTTGATTAGCCTAATTTTGATTTTAGTAAAGACAAGAACAGCTTAATAAAAAATATAAATTGTTTGTATCCATAACGTTTACTGATGGTCGCCGTTACGCCGACGTTACGTTACAACACACAATACAGTGCCAGTTAGGAGATCGATCATTTGATTAGCTAAGCAAATCCAATTCCTCTCAGGTATCACAGCAATGAAACCAGTCTTACAACTGGAGAAATAACAAATACAATTAGGATTATTATATTAAGTACTCTAAACATAACTGGTCTGTGTGTATGTGATAAATCTGTCTGATTTTATATTTGTTATATAGGCTACTTATTAGCTACATGGCCCTACAGTGTAATGTAATACAAGGATAACCAGAGGTTTTCACATATTGACTTTTGCAGGCAAGAGTAGTTGAAGAAAGTAGCTGGAGCCTAACCATTAAAAGTCCTTGGAGACAATTATTGGTCTTTTTTATATTTTCATTTTGCTTTTTATACTTGGTAACACTTTACTTGAAGGGGTGTGCATAAGACTGACATGACACCTTCATAATCATGACATGACACCATGGCCGTAGCCAGCTATGAGGTCACCGAGGTCCGGACCTCGGTCATTTTTTTTACATTCAAAAATAAAATGTCAAGCTCTCTGAATGATTAATTAGCAGTGTTTAAACCACCTCATATGAGTGTTTGCAATTCATGTTGCTGCGAGAAGCTGGCGCAGTGAACTGAACGGGGCTTGAGAGCGCGTTGTGAACGCGGGTGCAGCCTCCGTGTTGCCAGATCCACCTAATAGAAAGGTGGCAGTAGTCACCTGTTTTTCTGATTTAATGTGACACTTTAGGAAGTTATTAATGTGGGAAGGTTTAGTGATATATTAACCTTATTTCCAAAACACAAGCTTTGAACTTATTTCGGATTATTATTATTATTTTGTTTTGCTTGTTTTTCGTAGCAATATCTGGCAACATTTAACTGTCGGCATTAATACATTTAAAAAAAAAGAAGCTTATAGACAAACTGTAATTGCATAAAGCTACCACATTCGGTAAGACAAACGCAATGACAATCGATTATCTGTAAGAAATGTATAACACTATCAAAAACAATAGCATAAAACAGATCTGTATGTTAGCCTACAGAATGAAATTTGCCAAATAACTTACTGGCCAGCTGGAAGACGGCTCATGCTGTTTAGTTAACCTTTCACAAAGCCATCATAAAAACATTAATTAAAGCAGTGTTTCTCAACTAGCAATCTATTCAGTCAGCATATTTGTGTTTGATCTGTGTGAATTTCGTCCGAATTTGACGAGTGATTAAAAGATGGCTAATTCGTAACAGTTCGTACGACCTCACTCGTACGAATTAGTACGATTTTTGCTAAAACGTACATATTTGACGAGTTGCCCAATTCGTATGAATTCGTACGAATGACCCTGACCCCGCCCCTAAACCTACCCATCACGTGGGTTTAGACAAATCGTACAAATTCGTACGAATGAGGTCGTACGAATTCGTACGAATTAGCCATCTTTTAATCACTCGTCAAATTCGGACGAATTGGTCGTGAGATTGCGTTGAACTTGCTAGACCTACTTTTTCTTTGCACAAAACTCTCCAGAAAGTGCCATTTTGGTTTATTTTTCACAAAAAAAATCCCGGGGGGGCAAACCCTCGGACCCCCCTAGTGAGAGACTACCCCACACATAATTAAATCCAAATTTAACCCCTGTATATATATATATATATATATATATATATATATATATATATATATATATATATATATATGCCAAATTCCATAAAAAAAAAGGGTCACAGCTTAATGTCCATTGGGAAATGTGGTTCCAATGGCCAAACCATTATTATAGCAAAATTCTTTACACAACACCCCGGACCTCACTAATTTTCAAACCCTGGTTACGGCCTTGCATGACACATGGCATGAATGTGAAGTAGGGTTTATGCATGTTTATAACAACTGTCATTAAGTGTCTTTCGCTCAATTATCACATTTTGAATGCAAATATGACATTGTTTAAGATGTCTTTGTAATGACATCTTGACATAAACCCATACATCATAACCTGTCAGTGTCTTTGTCATGACAACTTGACATTAAATTAAGTTAAACTGTCATGTTGGTTTTGACATTGGCTGTCATGAGGCCATTATAACTGTGTCATGAATATTTTTTGTGACCTCAACTACAGTGGTACAAATTGAATTTGTCATTAAAAAGTTATAATGGCTTCATGACAGCCAATGTCAAAACCAACCACCTGACAGTTTAATGTAATGTTAACCCATAAAGTGGTTTCTTAAGTTTGATAATTAATCTGCTATGTCCTGTTTATGACAGGTTGTGTTGTCTTAGTAATGTCAAGTTGTCATGACAAAGACACTGACACACTGTAAAACCTAACAGCTGTTTGCACTAAATTAAATTGAGTTTACTGCCCTCAAATATTACCGAAAGCTATGTGGACACAAAGACTGAAACAGAACTCAAACGTTATGAGTTATGGAACATTCTTGATCCCAGAATGATAATTGAATGATAATTGTATAGTTAAGTTACTAATTAAGAGATGATTGAGCATTAGTGATGAACACCTGCTGTTATTAAGCAGAATCACTGAAGGAAAGAGAAACAAGGTTTAAGGTCACCATGATGGAGATCAGCGTTTTGCTTTAGTTGGTCTCTTGACGCTTGACATTTGCACATATGCGTTTCTTTGGCTGCTTTAATTCATTTTTTTTTTTAAAACATGTGTTATGGCAGAGAGGTCAAGGAAAAGCATGATAAGGTGATATTGGTTAAGGAATGATGATGATGATTATCATCATTTAGTGACTTGACTGACTGATCTCAATCAGAGTCTAAGCTCTGATTAAAAGGGTAAAATTCTTAGTTTAATTCTAAACTGTGATGCTATTGCATAAGATAAAACCATGTTATAGATCATTTGGAGGATTTTACAGACGGTTTGTGCACAAAAAAAATAATATATATATATATATATATTGCATTGCAATGAATAACAAAGACATCAAGAATCAGGATATGAATCTCAAGAATGGTGACCATTTGAAAAAACAATTCATGCTGCAATGCATGCTGGGTACTACCATAATACACAACGCATACACGGCTTCCAGCATGCATTGCAGCATGAATAGTTTTTGAAAGGTCACCACTGTTGGGATTCATATACTGATTCTTGATGTCTAAGTCAGCATGATACCATAGAGGTTTTTAAAATCTGATTGTCACAACATTTGGCCTTACAGGTTACAGCAGAATCACTGTAACTTATTAATTAAGAGTAATACAGGTAATGCATCACCTTTTTAATCAGAGATTAGTACAGACATCAAGACACTAAATGATGATTAATAATTTCATAAATCATTGTCAAAACACAACCACATGCTCACATTGGCTTTTGGGCCATAACAAATGCGTGTCATAAACACTCAGTTACAGCAGCCAGAGGAACAACTGGTGTTATAAAGACAAGGGTCAAGAGCCCAACTAAAGCAAATACTGACCACTATCATGGTGTCTTTAAATAAAACTCAATAAATCATCTTCATCTAGACCTCTGTACATTCACAATAACACCTTCTGTAGACGCATGATAAAAGTCAAACTGGTTAGTAATAAGTGAAGCTGGTAATGCTGTTTGTGGAGCTGTTCAATTCTCCTCTGCTGAGATGTTTAGAGGTTTAAACATATTATCTTCAGTTGATTTCATCGAATATTGTGGTTGCAAGTCAGTTGTAGTTCTTGTGTTCATCTTTCCTTCAGTGATTCGGCTGATTAACAGCAGGTGTTCATCTCTAATACTCAACCATCACTTAATTAATCACTTAACTAATCACTTAACTAATCACCTAATTAATCACTCAACTGAAAAAAATCAGAGTACTCATAACTTTAGTTTTTTTATAAACTTAAATGAATTTATGTAATCGGTTACATCAAATGTAATGAGTTAGCTTAACTCATTGGATTTGACTTTGTGTGTGATGGTGTGAGCTAGCAGTAACTGCAGGTGCTCTAAGTTAATTTAAAGTTTGTCATTTCACAGTTTTTACTCAAAGTGAAGTTTAAGCTTTATTTAGTATTTAAATGCAGTGTAAAGTTTAATTGTGTATTCAGAATTATTATTGTTTTAGTGACTCAATGAAAATAAGTTCAGAGCACTCATAACTATTGTTTTTATAAAACTTAAATTGTTTTAGCTGACCTTGTTGGGTTTTACAGTGCAGGTTATGATGTATAGGTTTATGTCAAGGTGTCATAACAAAGAAATCTCAAACAATGTCATATTTGCATTAAAAATGTCATAATTGAGCGAATGACACTTAATGACAGTTGTTATAAACATGCATAAAACTTCCTTCAACATGTGCCATGTCATGATGTGGACACAAAGACTGAAACAGAACTCAAACGTTATGAGTTATGGAACATTCATGATCCCAGAATGATAATTGTATAGTTAAGTTACTAATTAAGAGATGATTGAGCATTAGTGATAAACACCTGCTGTTATTAAGCAGAATCACTGAAGGAAAGAGAAACAAGGTTTAAGGTCACCATGATGGAGATCAGCGTTTGCTTTAGTTGGTCTCTTGACGCTTGAAATTTGCACATATGCCTTTCTTTGGCTGCTGTAATTCATTTTTTTTAAAACACATGTGTTATGGCAGAGAAGTCAAGGAAAAGCATGATAAGGTGATGTTGGTTAAGGGATGATGATGATCATCATTTAGTGACTTGACTGACTGATCTCAATCAGAGTCTAAGCTCTGATTAAAAGGGTAAAATTCTTAGTTTAATTCTAAACTGTGATGCTATAGCATAAGAGAATACCATGTTATAGATCATTTGGAAGAGTTTACAGACGGTTTGTGCACAAATTTTTTTTTTTATATATGGGCGATTCCACAGTTTCGGTCCACAAGGGGTGTGATGAACAATATATATTGAATAATACCCAGTTGTTGTCATTTTTTATTTTTAGTTCACCATTTTGTTAAAGATAGATGTAAGAAATAATAAAGTTACTTTTATCCCACTAAGCCTTGGCATTATCGTGTAATGAGACTTTATTTTATTTCTGTCCCCAGAAATTGTGGATGTCAGGGTGGGACATTCAGTGCATCTGGATTTTTCCTAAGTCATTTCTTTCATTTCCTTTAATAAAATCCTGAATTTTGGCGCATAACATTTATTTTGGTGTGTCTTCTACAAAATCCTACTACTAACACTTAAAGTATAATTCCCTTAATCCACCACGATGCAATGGAAACATTTACTAACGTTCGTTACACTTTCTGTCCAAGCAGTTACGCACGTTAAAATATGATTCTAAAGGAAGCGGAGATATACATTTTCCATGTAATTCTATCATTAGCATAACGATAAAAACATCTTGTGTGGGTTAAATTCTCATATGCGCTGCTACATGATAAACTGTTAATAAATCGGGACGAAACAGGGGCCGAGATTTTCTGTCAAAAAATCATAACGCTCGAACATTTTATTCTGACGCTGAATTTCCATCTCCTAATGTTTCAACGGTTCTCCTGTCAGAAATAAGATTGCCTAGGTCACGGTCGCGCTGCGTGGGAGGAAGAGTTAAAAGGATTTCACGGATTTCGACGAATGTGGGTAAGTTTGTGGATTCTGTCCAAAAGTTTACGAACGTTAAAATGTTACGAACGTGGTAAACTTTTGTTAAGTAAACATTAAATAGGATCATTGTGGTGAGAAAGGATAAAAGAGTGTGCAAGTCGGATGATTGCGAGTGGTTTCGGACCGAAAGCGGCGTTCTCCGTGAAAGAGCATGCATGAATGGTGGTTTTATACATTTTGACAGATTCTGCACATCTTGTTCGTAAATTAGATGGAAATTTTCAGTCTGTCCAACTTCCAGCGTTGTTTTCGGCGTATTTTTGACTCAATAAGCTGTTCATGAAATTCAACATCGTCAATGACATTTTTCTGTTTTTGTTTTTTTTGATAATTTTTTTTTTCTCTCCAATGTTCGTAAGAATATAGCTTAGGCTGACGAAGTTAACACGTTAATAGTGCGTTAACACAATCTGTAGGATCTTTAAATTTGATAGTTTGATAACAGGTTATTTTAATGTGTTATGAACTTGTTCTATTCTTTGCCAGTTTTCATGATATTGAAATATTACTATACTGGTATTATTTTGTGTTACAGAGGCAATCTTGCAGGATTGTTTATTTTTTTCCGTCCACGTTACACACGTTATAACTTAGCACACTTGTAGGAGTTCCTTTGTCTTCAACATTTGGCAAATAAATTTGAAAAATATACCTGTGGTATTTGTTAGTCATTTTGCTGGCTTTCAGTTAATGAACATACCAGACTCAAAATGCACCTTTAAGTTTATAGAACAGATAATATTAGATGGCCACCCTGCCGCAATGGATGTCCTATTAACAGTTTTGTGAACCATACACAACGCATGACTCATAACTATACAAAATTAGGAACAAAGCAAAACATGAACTGGGATTCAACCAGAATTTTATTAAACTGAATTAGATTAAGTACACTTTTTGCTTGAACTTATACTGTTTTTCCGTCCATGTTACATACGTTAAATTTGACATCAACTCAACTTTGATCAAAGTTTACTAGTTTACCATTGCCAGATTTATCCTGCCTTTCACACAGCTGTACCCCAGGTTTTCTCAGGATGTTAACCTGAGGAGAATGGCTTTCTCCATGAAGATTGATTTAGCAGGCTGTTGTCCTTGCAGTTAGACCTAAACTGTGGAATCGCCCATATATATATATATTGCATTGCAATGAATAACACAGACATCAAGAATCAGGATATGAATCTCAAGAATGGTGACCATTTGAAAAAACAATTCATGCTGCAATGCATGCTGGGTACTACCATAATACACAACGAATACACGGCTTCCAGCATTCATTGCAGCATGAATCGTTTTTGAAAGGTCACCACTGTTGAGATTCATATACTGATTCTTGATGTCTAAGTCAGCATGATACCATAGAGGTTTTTAAAATCTGATTGTCACAACATTTGGCCTTAAAGCAGAATCACTGTAACTTATTAAGAGTTATACAAGTAATGCATCACCTTTTTAATCAGAGATTAGTACAGACATCAGAGAATCAAGACACTAAATGATGATTCATAATTTCATAAATCATTGTCAAAACACAACCACATGCTCACATTGGCTTTTGTGCCATAACAAATGCGTGTCATAAACACTCAGTTACAGCAGCCAGAGGAACAACTGGTGTTATAAAGACAAGGGTCAAGAGCCCAACTAAAGCAAACACTGACCACTATCATGGTGTCTTTAAATAAAACACAATAAATCATCTTCATCTAGACCTCTGTACATTCACAATAACACCTTCTGTAGACGCATGATAAAAGTCAAACTGGTTAGTAATAAGTGAAGCTGGTAATGCTGTTTGTGGAGCTGTTCAATTCTCCTCTGCTGAGATGTTTAGAGGTTTAAACATATTATCTTCAGTTGATTTCATCGAATATTGTGGTTGGAAGTCAGTTGTAGTTCTTGTGTTCATCTTTCCTTCAGTGATTCGGCTGATTAACAGCAGGTGTTCATCTCTAATACTCAACCATCACTTAATTAATCACTTAACTAATCACTTAACTAATCACCTAATTAATCACTCAACTGAAAAAAATCAGAGTACTCATAACTTTTGTTTTTTTATAAACTTAAATGAATTGATGTAATCGGTTTCCTCAAATGTAATGAGTTAGCTTAACTCATTGGATTTGACTTTGTGTGTGATGGTGTGAGCTAGCAGTAACTGCAGGTGCTCTAAGTTCATTTAAAGTTTGTCATTTCACTGTTTTTACTCAATAAAGTGAAGTTTAAGCTTTATTTAGTATTTAAATGCAGTGTAAAGTTTAATTGTGTATTCAGAATTATTATTGTTTTAGTGACTCAATGAAAATAAGTTCAGAGCACTCATAACTATTGTTTTAATTAAACTTAAATTGTTTTAGGTAATCAGTTTCCTCAAATGAAATGAGTTAGCTGAACTTGTTGGGGTTTACAGTGTCATGTTAGTCTTATGCACGCCCCTTCAAGTAAAGTGTTACCCTAAAAACCTTTGTAGTGTGTAAGGGCATGATTAAACTAACTACTGTGTTTTTGTGTTTGTAAGGGATTCCCACCGTCTACCCCTGCCACCCTGCCAAGACCTCTTGCCACCCCTTTGCCCCCCCATGTAAAATTTTCTAGATCCGCCACTGTCTACACTCACCATTCACTCTTGATGAAAAACCAAACTTTGCCCTCAGACATCCAACACAAGCCCTCACAAACACACACACTTACAACGTAGTCTTACACACTGGTCCAATAAATTCAAAACAACATGTCCAAAACTGGTAAGTTCCTTTTCAGTCGTTCACGTTCGATGTAGTCGACGTCGACTGAATGGGATCACGCCAGGGAGCCAGTCATCTTCGAGTACTTTTGAAACGAGCCAATGGTATTTGCGTGCGTGAATTGCATCACACACTCCGCCCCCGTGGCGCGGGTATAAATGGTGGATGAAGAAGTGGATGCACGCACTAGTTGCCTTTTGCTTCGGAGCCGATCGTTTGCTGTCTCTGAAGAGTGCTGTAGTTTACAACGTGTAACGATTGAGGCGAATCAGACACAATTATTTGTTATGGTCAGTGTTGGGAGTAACGCGTTACAAAAGTAATGCATTACAGTAACATATTACTTTTTGCTGTAACGCAGTAGTGTAAGGCATAACTAATCAATTTTCAGTAATATTTTACTCGGTACATGTTCAGTAAGGCTTGCGTTACAACAGACTTTTAGTTTTAATTGTAAAAAAAAAAAAAAAAAAAAAAGACCGCGAGACATTAACGAATGAAAAATGCAAGTAGGCTAAATTACCTGTTCGTGGTCAGTCAATAGCCGCGTGTGGTGTCCAAGTCTGTAAGACTAAATGGCAGCGTCTGATATATTTGTATAGCGATTTATTTTTTACAGGAGTGCCGTGAAGTATGATTTCAGCCTCCGTGCTTGCGCTGGCCAGTGGAAAATCGGTTAATGGTGAAGATGGCATGAACGTCCATCTCGCGAATGTATAGTCTTCTTCATCTAGACATTTCAATATAGATATATTTTTCAGGTCCGTGAATAGGCTACCTTATACGCTGATTTTCGGTTCATTTATGAGACGCGCTCCAGTTCACCTCCGTGTCGTGATGGATAAATAAGAAGTAGGCTAAATATAGCAGACAATTATAGATAGGCCAACTTATCCAAGTAATTGGTTGATGAAACATTGATTACAATTAAGATACAATTAATACAAAACGAAATTCACTTTAAAGAAAGGCTTTTGTGTCTTCTGTGTAAGGTCTCTGTGGAAGTTTTAAAGCAGTCTTTTAGTGCCGCTTCAGCGGTCGCGTCCGTAATGGAGAACTGTGTCACGTCTGTAACATTGTTTTTTCCTCATAAATGCGAACACGAAAATAAAATAAAATGAATATTTTATGTTCTGTGGAGAGCCAACCCTTCATCCGATTTGCGCAGTGTAATTCACAGAATTACAACAACAAAAAATCGTTGCCTCCTAAAAGTTAAAGATTTTTTTTGTCACGCATGACTGTCTATTTCCCTAATATTAAATATAAAACGCATGGGTAGACTGATATTTTTCTAATGTCTGGACTCCTTTCAGGGAGGAGCCTATGGATAAACAGACGTTTCAATATTTTGGTATTAATGCATTTTCTGAGAATTTATATTTCAAGTTTTGACTGCAAATCTCATGTCCATAACGCTGGAATTCCCAAATTTTAAATAATTTATCCTCAACTAGTTTTGTGGTGTGTAGGTCTACGTATTTTATAATGTTAAGTTAACTTCAAATAATACTAATAGTAATTTAAAGATGTGGTAGCATTGGATCTGGACGGGAAGGATAACTCCGGGAGTTGGAAGAGGTGTGTCGCGATTCTGCAGGTTCGTGGATCTGAGTGTCGCGATTTCGGTTTCATATCGCATATCGTTACAGCCCTAGTCATTTAGAATGTTAAGTTCTACTTCTGTATAGTTATTTTGGTGAAAGTAACTCAAAAGTAATACAGGAGTAATGTAACGCATTACAATTCTGAGACAGTAATATTGTAAGGTAATGAATTACTTTTAAATAACAGTAACAAGTAATATATAATGTATTACAGTTTGGAAGTAACTTGCACTATAGGTAGGAATCTGAAAATCTGGCAATTTAATGTTTTAGTAATGAAAATTATCTACATAAAAAAATATTGATCTCAAACTTGACCTTTGACCCCAATTTAGAAGTTACTGTACTCTGCCTTTGTATTGTCTGCAAAAAGTGAGAAGTCATGCCAAGGCAAAGGGCATAACTTACACATTATCAATATTTGGTTGCTGATCACCATTAACAAAATCTTTATAGTAACACCAGTATTGTGTTTTATGGTTTGTTTGTGTATATGTTATGTGAGGTTGGTTCTGTAAAGCACTTTGATCAACTTGTTTTGTTTTAAAATGTGCTTTAGAAATAAAACGATTGATTGATTGATAATTTTGGATGATTTACAATTACTCTTAGCCATTATTGCTATCATCTGATTTGGTTGCATCCTGATGGCATTATTAATTAATTAGACATGACACAATATCTCCATATCAGTAAAGAGTATCTTGTGTGCAGTAAAACTAACAGGTTGACTGCAGATAGGTGACACTGAATTATATGAATATATACAAGATAAGCATATTTGTAATAAGTAAACATATTCATTTAATTAATAATGGAATGCAAAGATATAACAAGATATAAAACAAAGATATAGCAGATAGAACAACGGATCATTTAAAACACATGGAATGGGAATAAGGGAATAAGAGTAAATCATTTACAAGTAAGTGAACTTGGAATCCTGCATCCATTTAATGTTGTTTCAGGGTGTTCTCACTCCTCATCCTCCACAACTTCGCTTACAGGCAGTGAACACCAGAAAGCCCTCCTGTTTTGGGGCATAAAAGGACATAATTTTCCGATTATGTCGTTCTTTTTAGCCTCTTCAATCCCCCGGTCATGTGGTCTCAGGAGAGAGGGAACCTTCAGCTCGAACTTAGCCCGGAGGAAGTCCAACTCGGTAAAGTCAGCATCTACATGGTTTAGTTTGAAGAACAAGCTCCTTGAACCACGTCGCAGCTGGATCACTGACATCTCGCCCAACTTTGATGCCTTCTTGGTCTTAACACAGGAGTGCCCATCCTTCCAATTCAGCACATCTTCATTCCTTATTTCAACCACTTCCACCTTCCTGGAGTTTGAGGTTGTCACAACATTCACAAAATCCTCAAAGTCATACAGCACACCTCCAGGTCGCTTTTTCATCTCCAGCTCGACACCATGATGAAAACTGTCAGCATAGCACAACACTGCTGCCAAACCAAAACCATAAAATTAAAGTAAAATCTTCTAATTCAAATAAAACAAAAAAACACTGTTATTTCACAGGTATTTCCTGCATTATTATGATCATATACCTTCATTGTAAAAAAATCGTAAAAAAAGGGTCAAATGACTGGCAGCTACGGCTGCCAAACAAAAACCATATAATTAAAGTAAAATATCCTAATTTAAATAAAGTGTTAAAAACTTTAATAGAAATGTGATGTCACCATGATTGAGATCAGTGTTTGCTTTAGTTGGGCTCATGACTCTTGAGTTTCAATATTACTTTTTCTCTGGCTGCTTTAACTGTGTTTTGATGCACATTTATT
This sequence comes from Rhinichthys klamathensis goyatoka, assembly GCF_029890125.1. Taxonomy (NCBI): domain Eukaryota; kingdom Metazoa; phylum Chordata; class Actinopteri; order Cypriniformes; family Leuciscidae; genus Rhinichthys; species Rhinichthys klamathensis. The sequence goes on from NW_026606716.1 coordinate 173,483, forward strand.
ATGGCAATAATTGCAAGAGAAAATGTAAGATGATCTTGGTCATTTATTGATGATTTTATAATCATCATATGATGATCTGATTCATTGATATGACAGTCAAATCTCTATTGGCTGTGAATACATTATAGATGGACTTTAGTGTTATACAAAATTATACTTTTTTTCACATGATTTGTTGAAATATTGTGGGAGCAGTATTAATGCAATCTCAAATAAAAAAAATTATATATTCTACATATTTTTTTTTGAGTTGGTTTATTTTGTTAGGAGTATGGAGACATCAATAATCAACATATGAATCTGAACAATGGTGACAATCAACAAAGCCTTTTTGTGACTTTATAATAGGTCAGAATTTTTTTTTTCATTGTCACCATTGTTGAGATTCATACGCTAATTCTTGATGCCTGAGTGAGTCTGTATGATCCTGTCAAAACATTTTTTGCATAATGACTACATAAAATCTTATATCAAAGCATTGTAGGATCTTCTATAGCAATACTGGCATTCTAAATTAACATTTTACAACTTATTCAGTCATTAAAAAGTCATACCAATCAGGTGGTATCAATACAGCAGACAACTGCTTGATGAATATTATCACTATTAAGTGACCAACATCATCTGATCCGAGTTTCTCTCGATTTCCTACAATAACAAATATGCATCAAAGACATACACAGTTAAGAGAAAAACTAATGTTAAGATATCAAGGGTCAAGAGCCCAACTAAAGCCAACACTGACCACTATCATGGTGACATCAAACTTTATTATTTTCAATAAAATATCAACTTCTAAACCTCTGTTATTTCTCAATAGGAATGTTAGTATGAAAGAAGTCTGGATTGTAATAAGTGAAGATGCTGAGATCTGGAGAGATCTGTTAGTGTTTAATGTTCTGCTGGGATGTAAAGTGTTTCTGTATGGTGTGTTTTGTGTGTCACCATTGTGTTGAAGAGTAGAGCCTGAGCTTCAGTCCAGGATGAGCAGAGAAACACTGATGAAATGCTGTGTGTTGCTTTATTTAACAGACAGTAACTGTGTAGTTGCTGATGACATATAATCAGTAAATCATGCGTGTAGTTTATAGCAAGATATTTATTTTTTACAGTGAATATGTTTTTCAGAAAAATTCAGTAAATATATATATATATATATATGTGAAAGAACTGTGTTTCTGTTAAAAAGCTTAATGAAGATTTCTGCAATAGTATTTATTATTTAAATTAGGATATTTTACATTCATTTTATGTTTTTTGAATGGCAGCCATTGCTGACAGACATTTTACCTTTTTTTCACAGTGAAGGTATTTGATCATAATAATTCAGGAAATAACTGTAAAATAACAGTGTTTTTCTGTAAAACATTTAAGGACAAAGTTTGGAAAAGTTTTTTGCACTCAATTTAAATTAGGATATTTTACTTTATTTTACGGTTTTTGTTTGGCAGCCGTAGCTGCCAGTCATTGACCGTTCTTTTACGATTTTATTTTTTACAGTGCAGTCACATAGGCCGAGGTGATCTCTGCTGCTCTTCGCCCTGCCGTGCCCTCATGCCAGACCACAGAGATGGTGGTTTTTTTTGTCTTTTTTCTTGCCTACAGAGGCAAAGGTCTCATGGAATGCTACGATGCGTTTTGTGAAGATTGATGTTTTTAAACCACACTGTAAAAAATAAAATCGTAAAAAAACGGTCAATGACTGGCAGCTACGGCTGCCAAACAAAAACCGTAAAAATAAAGTAAAATATCCTAATTTAAATTGAGTGCAAAAAACATTTCCAAACTTTGTCCTTAAATGTTTTACAGAAAAACACTGTTATTTTACAGTTATTTTCTGAATTATTATGATCAAATACCTTCACTGTGAAAAAAAAGTAAAATGACTGTCAGCAATGGCTGCCATACAAAAACCATAAAATGAATGTAAAATATCCTAATTTAAATAATAAATACTATTGCAGAAATCTTCATTAAGCTTTTTAACAGAAACACAGTTCTTTCACATATATATATTTACTGAATTTTTACTAAAAAACATATTCACTGTAAAAAGTAAATATCTTGCTATAAACTACACGCATGATTTACTGATTATATGTCATCAGCAACTACACAGTTACTGTCTGTTAAATAAAGCAACACACAACATTTCATCAGTGTTTCTCTGCTCATCCTGGACTGAAGCTCAGGCTCTACTCTTCAACACAATGGTGACACACAAAACACACCATACAGAAACACTTTACATCCCAACAGAACATTAAACACTAACAGATCTCTCAAGATCTCAGCATCTTCACTTATTACAATCCAGACTTCTTTCATACTAACATTCCTATTGAGAAATAACAGAGGTTTAGAAGTAGATATTTTATTGAAAATAATAAAGTTTGATGTCACCATGATAGAGGTCAGTGTTTGCTTTAGTTGGGCTCTTGACCCTTCATATATTAACATTAGTTTTTCTCTTAACTGTGCATGTCTTTGATGCATATTTCTTATTGTAGGAAATCGAGAGAAACTCAGATCAGATGATGTTGGTCACTTAATAGTGATAATATTCATCAAGCAGTTGTCTGCTGTATTGATACCACCTGATTGGTATGACTTTTTAATGACTGAATAAGTTGTAAAATGTTAATTGTTAATTTAGAATGCCAGTATTGCTATAGAAGATCCTACAACGCTTTGATATAAGATTTTATGAAGTCATTATGTAACAATTTTTTGACAGGGTCATACAGACTCACTCAGGCATCAATAATTAGCGTATGAATCTCAACAATGGTGACAATGAAAAACAATTCTGACCTATTATAAAGTCACAAAAAGGCTTTGTTGATAGTCACCATTGTTGAGATTCATATGTTGATTCTTGATGTCTCCATACTCCTAACAAAATAAGCCAACTCAAAAAAAATGTATGTAGAATATATAATTTTTTTTAATTTGAGATTGCATTAATACTGATCCCACAATATTTCAACAAATCATGTGAAAAAAAGTATAACTTTGTATAACACTAAAGTCCATCTATATATAATGTATTCACAGCCAATAGAGATTTGACTGTCATATCAATGAATCAGATCATCATATGATGACTATAAAATCATCAATAAATGACCAAGATCATCTTATATTTTCTCTTGCAATTATTGCCATAATAAATGTGCATCAAAACACAGTTAAAGCAACCAGAGAAAAAGTAATGTTGAAACTCAAGAGTCATGAGCCCAACTAAAGCAAACACTGATCTCAATCATGGTGACATCACATTTCTATTAAAGTTTTTTACACTTTATTTAAATTAGGATATTTTACTTTAATTATATGGTTTTTGTTTGGCAGCCGTAGCTGCCAGTCATTTGACCCTTTTTTTACGATTTTTTTAAAATGAAGGTATATGATCATAATAATGCAGGAAATACCTGTGAAATAACAGTGTTTTTTTGTTTATTTGAATTAGAAGATTTTACTTTAATTTTATGGTTTTTGTTTGGCAGCCGTAGCTGCCAGTCATTTGACCCTTTTTTTATGATTTTTTTACAATAAAGGGATATGATCATAATAATGCAGGAAATACCTGTGAAATAACAGTGTTTTTTTGTTTTATTTGAATTAGAAGATTTTACTTTAATTTTATGGTTTTTGTTTGGCAGCCGTAGCTGCCAGTCATTTGACCCTTTTTTTACGATTTTTTTTTTCCACTGAAGGTATATGATTGTTATTTTACAGGTATATCCTGAATTATCACAGTGTTTTTCAGTTTATTTAATTTAGGATTTTTTATTTTAATGTTACAGTTTTTTGGGGGCTGCCAGTCATTTGACCGTTTTATCATTGAACTGTTTTGTTACTGTTTAATTACAGATTATATTTGTAATTTTACATACATTTTTATGTAATTTAAGAAAACAGAAAAAATACTGTATGAAAAATACAATCAATTTCCTGTATAAAAAATGTGAATTACTGCAATTTGTCATTAATGTCACAATACCTAAAATAACAGCTGAATTTTTATTTGACAGATATTATTTGTAATTTTACAGTGTTTTGAGTACAATTTAAAATGAAAGAAAATGATCGTCAAAAAATCACAGTTATTTTCTGTAAAATTAGGGGTTTTTTTTACAGTGCAGGCATACGAGGCAACATGATGACTTTTTGAAGGTCCACACTCTTCACCAATGTGTCCTCTGGCCAGTCCTTCTCTGCATCAGCCTGGTACATTATTCTGCTCTGCACGGCAGACTCTTTATGTCCAAGCCACCTCTGGCACTGCAAGCAGTCCATATCATGGCCATCCCCATCATGGTCAGTTTTCATGTGCTGATCCTGCAGTACGCACTCCTCACATTCCTCCTCTCCAAGCTTTGCAAAGCTGATGTTCTTATGTTTTACAGCTTTGCGGTAGCTTTCATAGGAGCAGCTGTTGCCTTTTTCCAAATAATCAGCATACATGAGCTTGATGTTAACGTCGCTAGGGAGATAGCGACGATGTGGGGCATGCTCTCTTCGGTACTGGCTCACTGATGGGTGGAATGATTCAATGTGGTCGTAAAAAGGCTGCATGTCCAGCTTGTTGGATGGTGTATGTCTTCCTCTTTGGTCTCGTGTGATCACCTCATTCCCATTCCCCATCACAGAGAGGACCAGGCTGTCATTCGCTGGGTGGTACCCCAAAGTGGCCAAGAAAAAAGTTTTACAGACCTGCTGTGGGACCTGATCTGCATTATTTAGCCTGTAAACAAAGGACCTGCACCGTCGACTTGTTTTTCCATCCACACAAACTGCTGCTGTTGGTAGCTGGCTGACACTGTGGAACATGAATGCACTTCTGTCTGTGTAGTTGATGTCCCAGTACCTCTTCCAGATCTCCTTACGCCTCTCCTCACTAAATTTGTCTGTGCATTTTCTTCTGCATTTACACGGATCTCCCATTGGTGGGGCTTTGGCTGGAGCGAGGGTGGGCTCTGGTTCTGGCAGTGGAGCGAGTGTGGGCTCTGGCAGTAGAGCTGTGGCTGGAGCGAGGCTGGGCTCTGGTGCTGGCAGTGGAGCGAGGGTCGGCTCTGGCAGTAGAGCTGTGGCTGGAGCTAGGGTGGGCTCTGGTGCTGGCAGTGGAGCGAGGGTCGGCTCTAGCAGTAGAGCTGTGGCTGGAACAGCTCATCAGAACCAAACTCTGGGAAACTAATATCCAAACAACTATCAAGAACTGTCCATGTTTTTGATTTGGGTGCTGGATCACAATCAATATCGCCATAACCCACTAAACACAATGATGTCCAAAAGACGTCTTTTCAACGTCTTTGTCACAAAAGTCGGATGTTGAAAAGACGTCCACTGAGGAGCCAGAATGAAAGTTTTTATGACGTCTTTTTTTGACGGTTTCTGCACGTCCGATATAGACGTTCATGGACCCTCTTCCTACAAGGTTAAAAACTTGTTCAAATGTGGCCATTGTGGACATATTTTTACATAATTTATGGTCTCATTTAGACATAATTACTTTGACTATTGCTGTCAGATGATCTTAGTGAGAATTAGCAGAGGTTTAGATGTTGATATTTGTTTCATTTGAAGGGTCACCATTGTGGTGATCAGTGTTTGCTTTAGTTGGGCTCTTGGTCCCCTTTATTTTTGCTTTAGCTTTTCTTTGGCTGCTGTAACTGTGTGTTTGTATGACACAAATGTTGTGGCAGAGAAAGCCAAGAAAAAGTAAGATCAGGTGTTTTCAGCTCAATGTTGATGATGACATAATCATCACAAAACAAGCATCAAATGTTGAGTTTGAAATTGTGTTTATATTTTGGGATTCTCAACCACCAACCTTGTGGAACTGCAATATTGGTGCCAATAGAATAAAAAATATTTTTAAAGTATAAAAAGCATGTGCACATGTTTTGAGCAAATGCATCATGTAGTCACACACAGACATTAAGATTTTGGCTATGAATCACAACAACGGTGACAATCAAAACAAAAAAGCTTGGGAATCAATGATGAGTTTTGAACTATGAAGGCTACCCATCATGCATTGCAGCATGATGTTTTTTTGTCACCATTGTTGTGAATCATATGCAAAATCTTGATGTCTGTGTGTTACAACATGATATGTTTGCTCTAAACATCGTATGCACATAATTTTTATCCACCTCTAAATAAGTGATATTATAAATGCTATTGGTGCCAATATTGCAGTTTTACAAGGTAGGCGGCTAGAAATGCCAAAGTATCTGACAACATTATATGCTTGTATTGTGATGATTTCATCATCATCAACATGAAGCTGATAACACCTGATGTTACTTATTCTTGGCTTTCTTTGCAAATAACAGTGTGTTTAACAAACATACAGTTACAGCAGCCAAAGAAAAGCTAAAGTAAAAATAAAGGGGACCAAGAGCCCAACTAAAGCAAACACTGATCACCACAATGGTGACACTTCAAATGAAACAAATATCAACATCTAAACCTCTGCTAATTCTCACTAATATCATCTGACAGCAATAGTCAAAGTAATTATGTCTAAATGAGACCATAAATTATGTAAAAATATGTCCACAATGGCCACATTTGAACAAGTTTTTAACCTTGTAGGAAGAGGGTCCATGAACGTCTATATCGGACGTGCAGAAACTGTCAAAAAAAGACGTCATAAAAACTTTCATTCTGGCTCCTCAGTGGACGTCTTTTCAACGTCTGACTTTTGTGACAAAGACGTTGAAAAGACGTCTTTTGGACATCATTGTGTTTAGTGGGAAGTAACTGAAATGAACAGAACAAATTTACAATGGAGACATGCATGGAAAAATATGGAACATGAACATGAAATATTTGAAGAATATTTGATTAATTAATGTCAATGTTATGAAAATGCCTACCACTGTCCAGAACGATCATTTTTTGTTTGTTTGTGGTGCATCCGGACCACAAGGAATATCACCACAAGGAACTGAAAGGAATAGAGCAAATTTAATAATAATAAAAATAATAATAAAAATAATGATAATAATAAAATAATAATAAGGCATGGAGGGAAATTTGAATAGGAAATAATATTTTATATTCAATACACGTTGGTCCAGCAAACATTTGTTTTTACCAATAGGCTATTTGATTAATCAATGTCTACTTTAAAAAAGTATCAGGCATAGGCCTACAAGTTAGTGCCACTGGTTAATCAAGGGTTAAGTTTGGCTCGCTGACTGGTGGATTAATCTCAAATGCGTGGAGTGATTTGAATATTGTTTTTCTGACGTAACTGACTACCAGACAAAAAAGCTATAGCCTGTACATGTGGGTGGATACCGTTTTGCAACCAATTATTATTTATTGCAACGTAAAAGGAATTGCCTTTACATCTAATTGAATGTAAATCGCCTGACTTGTGGATTGATGTGAACGCCAGCTATGGAATAATGCTCAGAATGCTTGTGGATTAAACATCTCTGATGACGTTCATTGCCATGGATTTGATCATGTTACAAGAAAAGGTAGGATATGGATTTGCGAGCTGTTTCTATACTGTTTTTATGTGTGATCATACACTAACGTTAACTGCATTCGACTCGCACTCGTGTCGTGCAACTAGTCTGTTGTCTAACGTGACAGTACGTGTCACTGACAGGCTAGCTGGCTCTGAGTGAATTACCATTATGAAAAAAAAAAAACATTTATTTGAGATTATATACGGTTAAATTATACTTATTGCTGGTAAGTTATTTAGTCTCTGCTTGTTTACAGTGCTTATATGGAGCAGTTTGGTAGCCTATTCATAACTGACTAACTTTAGCCTTATTTATGCTAGGCTGCTGTTAGCTAGTTAAATTAAGTAAATCGCGATCTTAAGTTTGTCTACTGCACGTTTTGTGTTTCACAATTTCTTACCTTCACAATGATGTCTGCGTTTCAAAGCCATCTCAACCATCATTTTCCCTCGAGAGTAATGGGCCATCCTTATGCTATAATAAAACAACCACTCAACAATATTTGTTTTACCTACTCTTTTATTCAGGTATTGTGTGTGTCAGAAGTGCTTCAATGACAGTATGACAGTAACACAGGCTACACCGTAACTTAAACGCGGCAAACTTTAATGGACAGTAACAAAGGCAGAATACCGTAACTCCTGGCCGGCACAGTAACTTCATATTGACGTGCGGCGATACAAAGGCAGAGTGCCAGCATTCCAAAACAAAGCCAAACAGCGGTAACTGGTGTTACGGTCTTCTGCCTTGGTTTCTCCTTTGCTTTTTGGAAGTTACTGTTAAGACAACCCATCATTTTTCGAAAAAACAACAACAGAATTGACGCAAGATACTCATCCACATGATAAAGGGGGTCTTGAATTTGCCAAAAATATCAATAACTCATTTTCGACCTAAAACGAAGTTACGGTCTTTTGCCTTTGCACGGCAGTATTAGCATAGATGCCATTCTTCTTATGATGTAACAAGTACATTAGAATCCCATAAATCCTGATGTACTTGTTACATCATAAGAAGAATGGCATCTATGCTAATATTAGTCTCTCTTTTTATCCCGAGGTTTACCGCAGTCCGCCGGATCCAGGCCGTATCCAGATCTGATGATCAGATCAGATCTGATGTGGCTACTACGCGAAGCGATAAAATTCTGTATTATAAATTTTAAGGCCAGACAAGTAGTTTGTTGAGGGTTGTTTTTTTTAGGGAAGGACTACATGCCTGCGGACATATATTCAAACGTGCATACCTATAGAATGAACTCTTAATACGCATGTGCACGCCATCAGCGTTCTCACAGGTTCACGTTTTTAAAGTTTCCATAGAGTGAACTTAAGAGTTTTCTGTTAAAACGGTGTCGTGTTAGCTGCCCCTAAGTTAATAACTAATGATCGTTGCGACGGAAGTGAATCAATTAAAACTTTAGCTGGAAATTAACTTTATTCTAGAGCTGTCATAAAGCCAAAACAATCTCTGTTACTTTAAATTCCTATTATCACTGTAAAGCAGCTTTGGAACAATCTACATTGTTAAAAGCGCTATATAAATGTTAGGTAAGTGTTGTGCACCACACTCAGACCCTTCTTCGGGCCTTGCACCCCTCAGCCCCCTCTTGTTCGCCAGCAGGGCAGCTGGGTGCGGTTCGAGGACCCGGTCATCTGCCTTCTCACGCATTCCTGGCCGTCTCGTGGAGACAGGTAAGTGTTGTGCACCACACTCAGACCCTGCTTCAGGCCGCCTTCGGGCCTTTCCGAGCCGGGTCCCTGTCCTCCACCTCGGGTACGTCTGTGGTCCCCTGGCCCGGTTTGTGGAAACCAAAAATGCTTTCCAACCGGTCCAGATGGTCCCAAACTATACTGTTGTGTTTATGTACTTGTCAGGAGATGGCGCTCTAGTTCACATGATGTTACCTATAAAAGGTGTAGAGTAAGAATGGAAGAGGTTGCACCTGCTGTCTAATTATGTAGCCGTGTGGCACTGTGGCATTGCTTGCGGGTTTGAATAAACCTTGAAGAAGTAAGAAGTTTTCTTGTCTTCATGATTACCAGGACTTAGACATAACAAATTGGCGACGAGGATTTTGCTGGTATACATGAAAGATGGCTGCTGTTGCTTCTTTTCCTACGCCATTCTAGCTAATTTTTTTTTCAAATCAGACTTCAGTACCTGTGATTGTCTTTTGTAACGATCAACAGCAGGCACACTTGTAGCTTGAATTGATTGCACAGGTACTGAAGTCTGATTTGAAAAAAATTTAGCTTGTTCACCAGCAGCCTCCATTTGTGTCGCAATAGTAATAGCCAGTTCATGTTCCAACTTGGAAAATTCCAGTTCATGTTCCAACTTGGTCCATGCACTTACCAGTTATCAGATGGGAAAAATTGGCATGCATCTCATCTTTCTCCAGCTTGTGCACCTATGGAAAATGTCATTGAGAGTGAACTAGTGTCCTTGCCCCTCCAGTCTGTTCCGTCCTCTACTGTGTTGCCTAAAGATGAACTTGCCTATTCAAATTGCTTCTCCATCTGTTCCTGTAAGGTCTTCATCACGAGTGAAACGCCCTCCACGTTGGTTACATGATTATGTCACTTAGTACAAAAGACATTGATTACCTTGTGCTAAATGAGAAAGTAATTCTAGTTCTAATATGTCTAGTTACAGAATGTAGAATATATTGTTAAACTAATTGAATTGGATGTAAATATGGTATAAGTTTTGCCTATTGCACCAACTATGTATTTTGGGTGGAATTTGCAGTTTTGAGTAAAGGGGGAATGTTGTATGTACTTGTCAGGAGATGGCGCTGTAGTTCACATGATGTTACCTATAAAAGGTGTAGAGTAAGAATGGAAGAGGTTGCACCTGCTGTCTAATTATGTAGCCGTGTGGCACTGCTTGCGGGTTTGAATAAACCTTGAAGAAGTAAGAAGTTTTCTTGTCTTCATGATTACCAGGACTTAGACATAACATATACCATCAGACTCGGCTTGCAATTCCTTTTCGCTCTGCTTCCTTCATTGTACCCTAGAGAGGTGGGCCATCTTGGTCCAGTGTTAATTGAGACGGGCCCTTTTTCGAAAGCCTCCATTCAATTTGTCCCCAAGATTGGTCTGCAACGTTCGACCTGAGAGACATGTACTTCAGATCTCTATCCTTCCGCTCCACAGGCCATCCTGTATTTGTGCGTTCGAAAGGTGTGAAGTATCAGTACATTTGTACCCAATTGATAGGGTCAATTCCCTATCTTCCATTGATAGGGTATGCTTTCCCAGTTGTCCTGTGGAACAGCAGTGACTTCCCTTGCCTAATCCCTGTCCATCTCCGGGCTCAAGTTGCGGGGGGATCACGGGGCTTTTGTCTAGGCACTGGAAGGTGGCAGCACTAGTTGCGTTTTCAATGGTGATCCCATTCAGTCGACGCGACTACGTCTCGGTTGCGTATGCAACCCTCGTTCCCTGAAGGAGGGAATGGAAACACAGGCTGCGTCCCAATACCTCCCCTTACCCTAGATTTCTGCCCTAACCCTTGTTTTTGCGCGTTCTCGTGTAGGGGTAGGGTGTCCCAATACTCCAAAGAGCAAGGGGGAGTGCTATTCTCCCCTTAAAATCAACCCTCAAAACATAGTGCGGTCCGATGCAGGCTTAAAACGAAGTGGAAGATGAAATTACCCAGGATACCTTGCGAACTCAGCGAGCCGGTCAAATTTTTCAACTAAGATGGCGGACACCGCTGGAAAGGAACAATTAAATTTTAAGTATATTTTCACAAATACGCATGTTAAAATGTCGAAATATGTTGGAATATGTTAGTTTGATGCACATCCAATGGACTGTTGAGTTTTCAACACTAATGTTAGAAAATATTTCACGAAGCTATCTGACGATGTTCATATGATATCTGCCGAGTGCTTCAAAAGAAAATCAAATATACATCTGATCTGGGTAAGTTAGTTAATCTAATTTTATTTTCGATTTTGGCTTCCAAGGATTATAAAAACAAGATATGTGAGGTAAAATTATTAAAAACTAGCCGCGTTCGTCTAGCGCATCATCTTCCCTTCACAGCGCGCTGTCATTTCTCTCTAAACCCAAACTTAACGTCAGAATCAGCACTGAGCACAATCGGTGATTGTTGTAAAGTGCAGTGTCTGCGGTTTCTAAATTGCGGGACGTTGGTGGTAAAAACAGCTACTAAAAGCACAATGATCCGTGCAAGAGACGTTGCCCCGGTTCCCATGGCGGCGCGCGCGCGTTCGGAAACGGATTGCAACTAACGTTAGACAAGCAAACTTTGGGTTTTGTGTGCGCTTCTAAACGATCAGATACAAACAAATATATGGCAAAATGACCGGAAATGCGTCTTCTATATTCCACATGTCTTCTCTGTTGATTCATCAACGTAGATCAACGAAAACAGCAACACAACAACAGGCAACACAACAACTGGAACCGGCAAATTTATGAATGAAAATAGTAGTAGAAGTAGTAGACACTTTGACGCTGCGCGTGACGTATTGAGGATTGCCGCGCTAATTTGCATATAGTGGTGTCCCATTTCATAGGGAAAGATCTTCAACTCCACTTCCCTCGTTGAGGAGACTTTACTTTCGAGGGCACTCAAAACCAAGTGGAAGTTTTAAGGGGGGAGAAATGGGACAGGGCCATAGTCCCTTCGCCACTATTGCTAGACCACCGCTGACTCCGAGTTACGCTCGGCTCCTCAGCGAAAAAGCAACTAATGCGAACCTTATGTTCCTTGTGGTTCCCCTCTCACAAACCTTTTCACATGATGAACACAAAAGACACAACCAATGGATACATTGGCACATTTTTATTCATTCATGTTCTACACAGTACAACACCAACACACCAAACAAAAACCAAACATTATTTTTTACTCTCCTCTAATTTATATATATATATATATATATTTATATATATATATATATATATATATATATATATATATATATATATATATATATATATATACTTATAAGATGTGTGTGACCATCTGACAGTAAAAGAGCACACAAACCTTATTCTAATATAGAATTGTATTGGAATGGCAAAGAGTGTTGGTACAGTACGTGACAGTAGGGCCTCCACTCAAGGATACAATATTATGAACAAGTCTAAGAATGTTGCACATATGGTTGAAATACCATCATTGGCCTAGAAATGTAATATTCTGGGAGTCAAGACTATAAAGGAGAAAGGATGCCCTCCCTTCACTGTCACACTCTGCAGCCACTCTTGACTGCTGGCCTTTTCTTGCAAGAAAATAAAGACAATTGGAAATGTTTGTCTCTTATTCAGTGATAGAATTTTGTTTGACACCACACCTCCCTGAAGGTTCTGATGATGGAGGCGACGGTGAAGTGACCCAAATTTGGCTGTACTCGTTGCCCAGCCTCCCTTATAGTCATACCATGGACAAAAACACAAGACTGCTTGTCTTCTTCCGCTTCGCTTCCCTTCCCTTCCCTTCCCTTCCCTTCCCTTCCCTTCCCTTCCCTTCCCTTCCCTTCCCTTCGCTTCCCTTCCCTTCCCTTCCCTTCCCTTCCCTTCCCTTCCCTTCCCTTCCCTTCCCTTCCCCTCCCTTCCCTTCCCTTCCCTTCCCTTCCCTTCCCTTCCCTTCCCTTCCCTTCCCCTCCCTTCCCCTCCCTTCCCCTCCCTTCCCTTCCCCTCCCCTCCCTTCCCCTCCCCTCCCTTCCCCTCCCTTCCCTTCCCTTCCCTTCCCTTCCCTTCCCTTCCCCTTTTTCAAAAGAAAGAAAGCCATAAAGCCAATTCACACTGATCAGACGGACACAGATTTGATTTTTCTTGTCTTTATGTTAATGAAACTTGCTAAATGTAGATCCCAACCTCTGCAACTCTTTCCTTGTTTCAACATTAAAATTGCATTTGCATTTGTTGAAAAAAGATCACTGAGTTAAGAACTACTCGGTTACTCACGTAACCTCAGTTCCCTGAGTTAGGGAACGAGTATTGCGTAGCTATACGCAGTGGGAAACTCCTTTTCCTCGATTTACTGAAGCCTTTATGTAAAGCGCATTTGCAGCTGCACAGCAGAACATGAACGTCTGGCTCGCTCATAGGCTGCGCTGCGGCAACTGCATATCCAATGGCGCGGGCTAGGGGGCGTGTCCTAGGGGTGTGTCCTCAGACTATAATAGTCCCCGAATTCGCCATTATAGCAGGTTTAATGACTGAAGCGACAACTTGCCATGTTACTATAGTGCGGCTGGCTACACAATACTCGTTCCCTAACTCAGCGAACTGAGTAGTTCCCTTTCGAACGGTCACTTTGTATTGCGTAGCTATACGCAGTGGGGGCGCCATGCAAAACGCCGCTGGGACCCCTGAGCATACAGAACAAGCCATAACTGCATAATTATGTATAAATAGACCAGACACCGTCAGGTCTAAATAGTACACCTCAGTTAGTAATAACCCAACCTACTACACCAATGAACCCAGACACTGTCGGGGTTATTAGTAAATGAACATACCACCAGTCAAGTGGGTTTATATATATGATTATAACCGGCAAAAGCGGGTTTATATACACTCACCGGCCACTTTATTAGGTACACCTGTCCAACTGCTCGTTAACACTTAATTTCTAAGCAGCCAATCACATGGCGGCAACTCAGTGCATTTAGGCATGTAGACATGGTCAAGACAATCTCCTGCAGTTCAAACCGAGCATCAGTATGGGGAAGAAAGTTGATTTGAGTGACTTTGAACGTGGCATGATTGTTGGTGCCAGAAGGGCTGGTCTGAGTATTTCAGAAACTGCTAATCTACTGGGATTTTCACGCACAACCATCTCTAGGGTTTACAGAGAATGGTCCGAAAAAGAAAAAACATCCAGTGAGCGGCAGTTCTGTGGGCGGAAATGCCTTGTTGATGCCAGAGGTCAGAGGAGAATGGCCAGACTGGTTCGAGCTGATAGAAGGGCAACAGTGACTGAAATAACCACTCGTTACAACCGAGGTATGCAGCAAAGCATTTGTGAAGCCACAACACGCACAACCTTGAGGCGGATGGGCTACAACAGCTGAAGACTCCACCGGGTACCACTCATCTCCACTACAAATAGGAAAAAGAGGCTACAATTTGCAAGAGCTCACCAAAATTGAACAGTTGAAGACTGGAAAAATGTTGCCTGGTCTGATGAGTCTCGATTTCTGTTGAGACATTCAGATGTTAGAGTCAGAATTTGGCGTAAACAGAATGAGAACATGGAACCATCATGCCTTGTTACCACTGTGCAGGCTGGTGGTGGTGGTGTAATGGTGTGGGGGATGTTTTCCTGGCACACTTTAGGCCCCTTAGTGCCAATTGGGCATCGTTTAAATGCTACGGCCTACCTGAGCATTGTTTCTGACCATGTCCATCCCTTTATGGCCACCATGTACCCATCCTCTGATGGCTACTTCCACCATGTCACAAAGCTCTAATCATTTCAAATTGGTTTCTTGAACATGACAATGAGTTCACTGTACTAAAATGGCCTCCACAGTCACCAGATCTCAACCCAATAGAGCATCTTTGGGATGTGGTGGAACGGGAGATTCGCATCATGGATGTGCAGCCGACAAATCTGCGGCAACTGTGTGATGCCATCATGTCAATATGGACCAAAGTCCCTGAGGAATGCTTCCAGCACCTTGTTGAATCTATGCCACGAAGAATTGAGGCAGTTCTGAAGGCAAAAGGGGGTCCAACCCGTTACTAGCATGGGGTACCTAATAAAGTGGCCGGTGAGTGTATGTATGGAATATAACCGGCCAAAGCGGGTTTATATATCTCATATAACCGGCCAAGAGCGGGTTTTCTATATATGTAAATCTACCCGGCAACAGCGGGTTTTATGCATGAATACAACCGGCCAGCAGCGGGTTTTATATATATGTGAATGTGATTGTGCACAGTAATATATGACAAGACCAGCCACCGACGGGTCTTAATCACACCGAAAGCACCTTCGCCTGCAGGGAAGGCACTTCCATACTATAGAAATTCATAAATGTGGAAGGCGAGGACCAGCCGGCCGCATCACAAATATCCCTGATGGGAATGCCAGATGACCAAGCCCAGCCAGCACAGCCATGTGGGGCCCACATGGGTTTGACGTGGGCTATCTAACTGGGACCCAGACAGTTTTGCTCCCGGTTTCCATGTAGGCCCCACATGGGTTTGCCCAGATGAAATAAACACTGCTCAGTGTGCACACTACAGGCTTTTAAATGTAACACTGATCAGTGTTGGAGTTAATGAGATAATTAAGTGATTGAATATGATTGAGCATTATTGAACACACCTAAAGCAGAATCACTGAAGGAGAAAATTGTAAGCCACCGTTATGGCGATCTTTGTTTGCTTTAGTTGCGCTCTTGACCCTTATATTATTAACTTTAGATTTTGTTTGGCTGTTGTTTCTGACTTATAACTGCCAGATGAACAAACAAAAAAAAGTGATGTAATGGTGTTGGTTATATTATGAAAGTCATCGTTTGAACCTTATGTTTATTGATTTGTGCTGTTGGTTATAGCGTAACTGTGATTCTGCATCCATTTCCAGAATTTTAGATATAATATAAAGGATTTCTTAAAAGTTATTTTAAAAAAATCTTTCTTTTAGGCACACACAGACGTCAAGATTCAGTCAATGCATCTCAACAATGGTGACGAGCCGAATATTCAACTAGGAAAAGTAAATTACATAGACAATTCAGATCATAATTTATTCATACCGCAATGCATGATGGGAGCCATTAATGAGTTGTGATTGGTGGCAGCCACTGCAACATGCATTATTTTTGTCACCATTGTTGAGATTCACAGACTGATTATTGATGTGTTTCTAAATAATTTTATTTGAAAGTGTTTTGATCAGAACAATGTTTATGAAATATTTTGGATAAAAAAAATACTGATAATCATATGCTGTAGAATCACAAAGCTGTTGCTAACAAGTTAAACCAGATAATCTCAATAAGTTTCATTATTCAGATCACAGCATGCTTATGTTCAAACCATGACTGTCATAATATAACCAACACCATTACATGACTTTTTTTTTTGTTCATCTGGCAGTTATAAGTCAGAAACAACAGCCAAACAAAATCTAAAGTTAATAATATAAGGGTCAAGAGCCCAACTAAAGCAAACAATGATCGCCATAACGGTGGCTTACAATTTTCTCCTTCAGTGATTCTGCTTTAGGTGTCTTCAATAATGCTTAATCATATTCAATCACTTAATTATCTCATTAACTCCAACACTGATCAGTGTTACATTTAACAGCCTGTAGTGTGCACACTGAGCAGTGTTCATTTCATCTGGGCAAACCCATGTGGGGCCTACATGGAAACCGGGAGCAAAACTGTCTGGGTCCCAGTTAGATAGCCCACGTCAAACCCATGTGGGCCCCACATGGCTGTGCTGGCTGGGAGCCCATGACGAGGCCATACCTCTGGTCGAATGGGCCTTGATGCCTATAGGGCAGACTTGACCCGTTGCGGTATAAGCCATAGAAATAGCATCCACTATCCATCTAGACAGTCTTTGCTTAGTGACTGGATCCCCCTTGGATCTACCACCAAAGCAGACTAAAAGCTGTTCTGATTGTCTAAAAGACGCAGAACGCTCCAGATAGATTCTCAGCGCTCTGACAGGGCAGAGAAGATTAACCTCTCCATCCTCTGCAGAAGGAGGGAGGGCTGATAACGTCACCACCTGTGCTCTGAACGGTGTTGAGAGCACTTTAGGAACGTAACCATGTCTGGGCTTGAGGATGACTCTGGAGTCATCTGGACCCCACTCCAAACATGCAGGGCTCACAGAGAGCGCCTGCAGATCTCCCACTCGCTTGATAGATGCCAACGCCATAAGGAGAGCAGTCTTCAGCGAGAGAGGTTTTAGATCAACCGATTGGAGCGGTTCAAAAGGCGGACCTTTCAGAGCCCCCAGGACCGTGGAGAGGTCCCAAGACGGCACAGACGGAGGTCTGGAGGGGTTCATTCTCCTAGCACCTTTAAGGAATCTCACGACCAGGTCGTTTCTTCGACTGGCCAGCCACCAGAACATGATGTGCTGCTATGGCTGCCATGTGGCAGCCATAGCAGCACATCATGTTCACTTCCACTCGGTGCCTTTATGCTTCAAAATGGTCGGGTTTTTCCAGCTGGTGCTCGGAAAATCAGGCTGACCCAGAGTCATGTGAGATATCTGTGGTTCTCTCATTCTTACAGGAGCTGCTGACCCAGAGTCATGTGAGAGTCGAAGGGGCCGAGTCGAAGGGGCCCTGGCTTCAGATATGGTGCTTAGGACCCTCTCAGGAAGGGCCTTTGGTACCCGTTGAGGGGCCAAACATGGAGGGCCCATAAATCGGGTCTCGGATGCCACAATGTCCCGTTCGCCTGCGTGAGGAGGTCTTTCCTCAGTGGGACAGGCCATGGGATTGTGTCCGATAACTGAACCAGTTCCGGGAACCACGGTCTGGTTTTCCAGAGAGGGGCCACCAGAAGGACTGGGCACCCGCTCTCTCTGACCCGTTTGATGACTTGTGGAATCATTGAAACGGGGGGAAAGGCATAAAGGGGACGGTTGGGCCAGACATGGGCCAGCGCGTCCCTGTTCTTCGAGAAGAACAATTTGCAGTGGGTGTTGATTCTCGAGGCGAAAAGGTCTATTTCGGCCTCTCCAAACACCTTCCATATCAGACTGACCGTCTGTGGGTTCAGGGACCACTCGTTGAGGGGAGTATTGCCCCGTGAGAGCATATCCGTGCCCACATTCTGGACGCCTGGGATATGCACTGCCCTCAGAGAGCTCAGGTTGGTTTGTGCCCATAAGAGGAGGTCTCTCGCCATCGCATGCAGGTTTCCTGACCTGATGCCCCCCTGGCGATTTATGTAGGCCACCACTGACATATTGTCTGTGCGGACTAAAACATGGTGGCCTCTGAGGTTCGACAGAAATGCCTTCAGGGCCAACCCAACTGCTTTCATCTCCAGACAGTTGATATGTAAGCTCTGCTCCGTGCTCGACCTCGTGCTCCGTGCTCGTGCAGCGCTCCCCAACCCAGGTTGGACGCATCTGTGAGAACCACTTTCCTCCTGGAAATTGTTCCCATTGTCACCCCCTTGTGGTACCAGTTCTGAGCCCACCAGGGAATCAGGGTTCTTAAACAACCGTGATTCACCATAATACGCAAGTTGCCTGACTGCCATGCGTGAGTTGGCACACGGCGTTTCAGCCAATGCTACAGCGGGCGCATGCGCAGTAATCCCAAGAGGAGTACTGGTGATGCTGCTGCCATGAGACCAAGCAGTTTCTGAAATCTCTTCAGTGGCGCGCGCTCTGAAAGTGCTTGCAAGCGCTCGCACTGAGAGCGCACGCTCTGGCGTGAGTCGCGCTGTCATGGCTCTCGAGTCTAAAACTGTGCCCAGAAAGATCACGCTCTGGCTGGGGGTTAGTTTGCTTTTTGAAACATTTATTGTGAAACCCAGGCATTTTAGATGGCCGAGAATGAAATCCCTGTGAGCTAATAGCTCGATTCTCGACTGTGCCAGCACCAGCCAGTCGTCGAGATAATTTAACACGCGCACTCCCTGATGTTTCAGAGGAGAAAGCGCTGCATCCACACACTTCGTGAATGTGCGGGGTGCCAAAGATAGACCGAACGGCAGAACGGTGTATTGATAAGCCTGGCCCCCGAAGGCGAATCTCAATAATGGCCTGTGACGAGGATTTATTTGAATGTGAAAGTAAGCATCTTTCAGATCCATTGTGACAAACCAATCCCCCGGGCGCACTTGCGCGAGGATATGTTTGATAGTTAACATTTTGAACGGCCGCCTCATGAGAGCTTTGTTCAAATGTCTCAAATCTAGAATGGGTCTGAGACCACCGTCTTTTTTCGGAATCAGAAAATAGCGGCTGTCACGTTGCTTCTCACCGAAGTCTCGAGAACCGCCTGAAATTTTGGGGGTCTGCGAGCGAATTGGAGCGAGTAACCTCGTTTTATAGTGTTTATGACTCAACTCGACACATCGGGGATAGCTTGCCAGGCTAGAACCCGTGTGGCTAGGGCTTGACACACAGATTGGGGCTGGTCGCCTAGTGAAGGGGGACCTGATACCCTTATATTGTGATTTGTGCACACATTGAGTATTGGACTGACTGTACAAGCATTTGCGTGTGGGGAAGTCAGTATTACAACGGGGAAGGGGCCGCCTGATGAAGGGGGACCGTGAACCCATGTGTTGTGTTTGTGAAACATGCTCTTTTTGTGCTTTATTTGGGTCGCCGTGAAAACGGCGTTTGTTTGCAAGAACGCGCTTACTGTTGCGGGCCTGTTTGCAGTAATAAAATCCCCAGCCGCCGGAACTGAACAGGGGGCTGTGGGAAGTTTTCTTGGCTTCTTCAAAGGTGGTCCGGCGAGTGCGGGACCCGTGCCCTCTCTCTTTCCTCTGCGTGCTAGGATGACTTTGGCGGTGCTGAGTGGGGCGCGGCGCTTGGTCTTGGGCCTTGGCGTCGGGGAAGCGGGAAGCGCTTGGTTGCTCTCGCCTGGCGCTGGGCATCAGCCGCAGGGCGGGGCTGAGAGGCCTGTTTTGCGGGCTTTGTTGGCCGAGGCGTCGACGAGGCTAGCTTGTGAGCACTCGACGCCGAGCTAGAGCGTTTAGGCAAGAAGTGACGCTCGAGCACGACCAAACTCGCCATATTCCTCCCGATAGCCTGTGCGGTGGCCTTGGTAGCTCTCAAGGCCAAGTCCGTGGCGCTTCGCAGGTCCCGAAAGGCCTCAGGGTCCGGGCCAGCCTCGTCCATAGACCGGAGGAGTTTGGCCTGGTAAACCTGCAGCACGGACATCGTGTGCAGGGCCGATGCAGCCTGACCGGAGGCGGAATACGCGCGTCCAGTGAGGGCTGAAGTGCTACGGCACGGCTTGCGCTGATCTCCCTCGAACAGGACCGGAGATGAAGGAGCTGGAGAGAGTGAGGCACGCGGGGACGTGGCCGGCGTGCGTTCACTAACATCCTTGCTCTCCGGTTGCCGTTGGCTGCGGTGCTTCTTCTTCTTCGGCTGAAGTAGGGCCGGAGAGGGAAGCGCGGTTGAGGCGGCATCGCCATCATGGGAGAGGGCTAGCCGAGTTCACAGCACGGAGATGGGCATGCTCTCGCAGGCCGCACTCCGCCGGCAGACAGTGCATTCTCCTCGTGGTGAAGTCCCAGGCAAGGGATGCAGTCAGCGTGTTCGTCCGCCTCGCGGAAACAATTTGAAACAACGCTCGTACAGATAAAACACACAGTTAAATGCAATGAATAATGAAAAAGGATATCGCCGGATAGCTACAGGAGAGACGGCGTCAGGAGAAACACGGTTGAATGTGTCGTCTGCTGAACTGTAGCTCGCTCAGGCTGAAGGCTTGTTCGACGGCGAAGGCTTTCAATAAGTGGTCAGAGACGTGAAGTTTGTCGCTGAAGGAGTAAAATCTACTATAATGGTGAATTCGGGGACTATTATAGTCTGAGGACACGCCCCCTAGGCAGGCTCTGACGTGTATGACGCAGAGTGATCTCATTGGTTGCTCGCCCGCGGCATTGGATATGCAGTTGCCGCAGCGCAGCCAATGCGCGAGCCAGACGTTCATGTTCTGCTGTGCAGCTGCACATGCGCTTTTCATAAAGGCTTCAGTAAATCGAGGAAAAGGAGTTTCCCACTGCGTATAGCCACGCAATACGAAGTGACCGTTCGAAAGGGAACTATGATTAAAAGAGTAACTATATAATGTATTTTTCTCAATACCGGATCAAAGAGTTAAAGGGTTTCAAATAAATCTGGATTCCTTATGAAAGCCCAATTCCGCCACAAAAGCAACATGACATCATGACTTTGCATAAACATACACGCCACTTTCAATTCAAGTGGCGTGTTATCTATACGCATTTTGAGCTATCCGCGTGTATGTCCACGCCGAAATCTTTTGCGTGTATTTCTACGCCATTAAATGTCCGAGCGATTCCGCGTGTATGTGTACGCCGTTACATGTCCGAGCGAAACGAAGCAAAATCTATATCTACATCTGTGGAGCGATATTTCTTTTCCTAGGATGGTACACAGCAAAATCCCCAGTGTTAAATTAACACTGCTCAGTGTTTATATGAGTCCACACTCAGAGAGTGTTAAATGAACACTGAAGCAGTGCTAAAGTTAATGAGATAATTAAGTGATTAATTGAGTGATAATTGAGCATTACCGAAGACACCTGATGTTAACAAGCAGAATCACTGAAGGAGAAAATCGTAATTGGTATGTTACCATTATGGAGATCAGTGTTTGCTTTAGTTGGGCTCTTGACCCATTAACTTTACGTCATTAACTTTAGATTTTGTTTGGCTGCTATACCTGAGTTATACCTGCCAGATGAACAAAGAGAAAAGGTGATATGATGGTGTTGGTTGTGTTTTAACATAATCAGTAGTTGGCCTGAGTCACTGAACTCGTTGAAAGCATTAAGCGAAACTCATAATTTCAGAGTTAAATTTACCTTATGGATTACAGCAGCACTGTCATTGAAGAGTATGCATTTTTTAGCCTTTTCAAATAAATCTAAATGATCAAACCAATTACACAAAAAAAAAAACCCACCTTAAAAGTATTTCAGTTAGGCACATACAGACATCAAGAATTAGCGTATGAATCTCAACAATGGTGACAAACAGATGACCTCTGAACATAAGCTCATTATTTATTCATGCAGCAATGCATGATGGGAGCCATGAATGAGATTTGATTGGTGGCATCCAGAATACACTGCAAAATGCTTTATAATTGTCACCATTGTTGAGATTCACAGGCTGGTTCTTGATGTCTGTTTAAAAAAACTGTTTTGTATGTTATTAAGTTTTAAGAAATTATTTGGATTACATTATAAAAGTTACAAATATTATGATTTTCAAGGGCAGTGCTGCTATTATCAATAAAGTAAATGTAACTCAGAAATTGGGCTCTATTCAGGTCAAATGATTGTGAAGTAATGATAATGTTAAAACACAACCAACACCATCAAATCACCTTTTCTCTTTGTTCATCTGGCTGTTATAACTTAGGTACAGCAGCCAAACAAAGAACTAAAGTTAATGACTTAAGGGTCAAGAGCCCAACTAAAGCAAACACTGATCTCCATAATGGTAACATACCAATTACGATTTTCTCCTTCAGTGATTCTGCTTGTAAACATCAGGTGTCTTCGATAATGCTCAATTATCACTCAATTAATCACTTAATGATCTCATTAACTTTAGCACTGCTTCAGTGTTCATTTAACACTCTCTGAGTGTGGACTCATATAAACACTTAGCAGTGTTAATTTAACACTGGTGATTTTGCTGTGTAGGAGAAGACTCATAAATGGTATTAACCCCAGTGACGGGTAGGTTTAGGGACGGGGTTGGGGTAGGTCATATATTTATATATACATAATACAGTAATATAACGTTAAGTCAAAGGCGTTGATAAACACGCTGAAAAGCGATTATGCGTGTTGATAGCACGCCAAAAATGAAAATACGAATTGGCGTGTCATACATACGCCATTTCATGAGATCAGTCTGACAAAAGAAACAATTCATGCCCTGGTAAGTCATAACTATGGAATGAAAAGCATTTTTTTATAAGTAAATCATGGGCTAATTTTCATTTTTGGGTGAACTTTCCCTTTAAAGTCGAAATTAATGATGCCAATTTTGACCTTTAATCTTTGACTTTTTGTGTCATAATTTTGAGTTTTTAATCTCAATTTTTATTTGATCTGTCATAATTCCAACTGTCAATTATTTTTTTATCTTTGACTTTTAAAGAGATAATTATTTTATCTCTTAATAATTATTTATAAGAGATAATTATTTTATCTCTTAATTTAGATTAAAAATTAATCTTTTGACAGTTGAATTGAGGGTGAGTAAATAATGGGCTAATTTTCATTTTTGGGTGAACTAGGCTATCCCTTTATTGTCATAATTTTTACTTTAAAGCCATAATTTTGACATTTTAAGTAATAATTAAAACTTTTCATCTCATTTATGTCATAAATTCAACTTTCTATGTCATAATTATGATTTACCAGAGCATGTCAAAAATGGGCTTCCATACCACGTTGATGTCTTGATGAAGTTAAATGACTGCACCACCATTACAACCTTAAGAAATCAAAAATACCACACAGGTTTATTCAGTTAAATTAAATAGATGGACACTTTTGCTCAGTCAAGTCAAGTCAAGTCATCTTCATTTATATAGCGCTTTTAACAATGGATTGTTTCAAAGCAGCTTTACACACAGCAAAATCCCCAGTGTTAAATTAACACTCTGAGTGTGGACTCATATAAACACTGAAGCAGTGTTAAAGTTAACACTGAAGCAGTGTTAAAGTTAATGAGATAATTAAGTGAATAATTGAGGGATGATTGAGCATCATTGAAGACACCTGATGATAACAAGCAGAATCACTGAAGGAGAAAACCGTAATTGTAAGTCACCATTATGGTGATCAGTATTTGCTTTAGTTGGGCTCTCGACCCTTTAATCATTAACTTCAGATTTTGTTTGGCTGCTGTACGTGAGTTATAACAGCCAGATGAACATATAGAAAAGGTGATCTGATTGTGTTGGTTGTGTTTTAACATAATAATTATTTCACAATCATTTGACCTGAATTACTGAACACATATAGAGCCCAAATTAGGTTTACTTTATCAATTATAGCAGCACTATTCTTGCACAGCATAGTGTTTTAAACTTTTACAAAGTAATCCACAGAAATTCATTTTATACACGTCTCATATACAAACAAAAAATTCATTTATTTGATACAGTTTTTAGACATCAAGAATCAGCCTGTGAATCTCAACAATGGTGACAATTATTAAAGCATGTTGCAGTGCATTCTGGGTGCCACCAATAAAAACTCATTCATGGCTCCAATCATGCATTGCTGCATGAATAAATAATGAGCTTATGTTCAGAAGTGATCTGTTTGTCACCATTGCTGAGATTCATATGCTAATTCTTGATGTCTGTGTGTGCCAACATAGATAATTTTTGACGTTTTTTTTTTGTTGATCATTTGGTTTCATTGAAAAGGCTAAAGATATGATGCCATACAAGGACAGTGCTGCTATAATTAATAAAGTAAACCTAATTCAGAAATTGGCCTATATATGAGTTCAGTGATTCAGGTCACATGATTGTGAAAAAATGATTATGTTAAAACACAACCAACACCATCAGATCACCTTTTCTATTTGTTCATCTGGCTGTTATAATTCACGTACAGCAGCCAAACAAAATCTGAAGTTAATGATTAAAGGGTCAAGAGCCCAACTAAAGCAAATACTGATCGCCATAATGGTGACTTACAATTACGGTTTTCTCCTTCAGTGATTCTGCTTGTTATCATCAGGTGTCTTCAATGATGCTCAATCATCCCTCAATTATTCACTTAATTATCTCATTAACTTTAACACTGCTTCAGTGTTAACTTTAACACTGCTTCAGTGTTTATATGAGTCCACACTCAGAGTGTTAATTTAACACTGGGGATTTTGCTGTGCAGAGATAAACATATAATTTTAGGTAACAGATTGTTTTGGCGTTATAGCGGTTCTTGAATAATGTTACTTCCAGCTAAAGTTAACTTTGATTGATTCACCTCCGTCGAAATGATCAGACTTTAAACGCAAACCTGTGATTAACGCTGACGGCGTTCACATGCTCATTCAGAATTCGTTATGTGCTTTTTAAAATATGTGCGCAGGTTTGTAATTCATACAACCCAGCCTAAACAAACTACTTTTCTTGCCTATAAATTTTGATACAGAATTTTGTTTTATTTTATCACTTCGGGTACGCGAGCCGGAATTCACAGCGCTTTATCTGTAGAGTGGGAAAGGGATCCATAGGGAGAGGATAGTGGATACTTCAGCACTGCATTGTCATCGGGTCCAGGCAAAGCTCCCTCGTCAGATCTGGACACGGCCTGGATCCGGCAGGCTGCGGGAAAACCTTGGGATAAACAAAGACACTAATATTAGCGTAGATGCCATTCTTCTTATGATGTAGCGAGTACATCAAGATTTAAGGGAAGTGTTCCCAGTTCCGGCTGACCTAATCTATGCAGCCTAACATTGAATTTATAGAAGTCTATAATGTATTATGTGTATGCTAGGTCAAAGAGATGTGTTTTTAGTCTAGCTTTGAACTGACAGAGTGTGTCTGCTCAGGATGTGATGTCCCCACCACCACTTTTTGAAGCATCTCATCTTCATAGTCCTGACCAGACAGGGCCTGCATCTTGTAAGGCGACGTACTTAGTTCAGACGTTCTTACACGTAATCTTTTTTTTTGATAAATGCCGCCATCACGTCTTGACCGTGAGAGTCTTTAAAGCGTTTCTTTTTATAAGTTTGCCAAAATGTTTGGTGGCCTAATAATATTAAT
Organism: Rhinichthys klamathensis goyatoka; assembly: GCF_029890125.1. Taxonomy (NCBI): domain Eukaryota; kingdom Metazoa; phylum Chordata; class Actinopteri; order Cypriniformes; family Leuciscidae; genus Rhinichthys; species Rhinichthys klamathensis. Next base: position 199,488 of record NW_026606716.1, read on the forward strand.
TATAAACTCCTGTGGTGAACGCAGTAAATTAACTTGCTCGCTGCAGGCTGGTGAGAATCACTAAAAACATTTTCCCAGAACGTTTGAGTTAGAATAGTTTGTAAGAGAACAATTATAACCATAACAATGCTGTAAAAGTGGAGTTTACCTGTTCAGCGTGATGATGTAGCCTACAATCTCCTCGACAGCCTCTGTAGTCACATTTAAACATTTAAAAAGATCACAAGTGGGGTAATTGTGATGAATTTTATGTCATAGAAACGTGAAAGTGTCTTGAGCTTGTGTTCACCACTGACCTTATTTCAGCCATTTAACCAAAATCCCATTTAAAAAACCTATTGACTTCAGAATTACATCCATACATAAATGTTTACAATTTGTACATGAACCATTTCAAATGCACATACTAATAGCCTACCAAACTTTATGGTTGACAGAAGTTTATGGAAGTTTTACAGAAGTTTTATATAAACTTTATGGTTGATTCTCTACTTTATGGTAGAGAATTAGAGACTTTTTTTATTTTTACACAGCTTATGTCTGTTGGAGGACCATCACAATAAAGTGTTAGCAGATATATATTAAGCAGACTGTCTACTAATACTCTAATAATATGGAGTTGCAAAATTTTAATCAACAGAATGTTCAAAAGTAATTGTTTGGTAAATAGTTAGCAAAATTCTAAATTGTAGCATTTTTGTTTGTGTAGCTATATTTCCATTAACAATTATCCCCCAAAAAACTTTTCTATTTCCTTAGATAGCCTAATAAGAATTGTGCAAGTGGGAAAGCAATATTTTTTGTTATATATGGTCTGGCATTTACTTCAATACAAGTGGCACAGCTGTCATTTATTTCCTCTTTCTAAACCCGGAAGTGTGAAAAGAGTCCATTTTAGGAGGAGCTGCCGTATAACGGTCTCACAGTGAAACCGAAAGCAGCCGATGACCGTAAAGAGGCCATTTCGGGAGATCAGAAAATCAGCAATCGCTTCACATTTGACAGTAAGTTCGTTAAACTTTTCATAGCTGTAATATCGATGGAGTATCTGCGTCTAAACAGACCTTATGACGAACTCAAACGCAAATAACGTTAATGACTTCCTACTTCACAACACGTCAACTATATCACGCATAATAGGGTTAAACTAACACTTAGGCTACTTTTTCCTTTTACAGGAGAATATTAGTTTAATGTTGAAATCTTTGGTTGGCTTTAAATACGTATATTTTTTATTATCTATTATATTAGCCTATAGGCCTAATGTGTCATGGGCGTCAGTTTGGTTTGAACTGTGCTGGGGACAGAGACGCTTTCGGGAAGTGGGTTTTGAGAAGTGCTGGGTGCAATGACGCATTCCTTTTTCTTTCTTTCTTTTTTATGCCAATTTTGACACTTAATCTCAGAATTATGACTTTTTGTGTCATAATTTTGAGTTTTTTTATGAAGGTAAAATGATGTCATAAAGAATCGCATGCACAAGGTAAGATTTGTGAAAGAGTACAAGATTGCAAGCCTAAAATAAATTTGCATGCGCAAGAGAAGATTTGTAAAGGTAAATCACCCCTCAAGTGTAAGAAAAAAATATTTGGAGCATTTAACTGTTATTCGTAAGTGTATTTTGAAGCTGCAGCTTCATGCTAACGCAAAATAAATACTCAGACTTTCATTTTTTCACGCTTACACTTTTGGCACAGTTTTTGTGCACAAATGCGGCCAAAAGCACTGCAGGCCTGAGAACAGCAATCTGCATGCAAAAACAACAGAGGCAGCAACTGCAAAACAGATGAATTGCGTAAAATCAAACTTTGTGTTAAAAAATAAACTGTTGCAAATGTCTGAATGACTTGTTGTGTGCATGGGGTCAGGGGCGGATCTACCGGGGTGGCATAGGGTGGCAAATGCCACCCTAAAAGAAAGCCTTGCCACCCCTGCTGCCACCCCAGTTGGCGGCAACGAATTAAAAGTTATGGCCAATTTGACAATTTACGAACGCGAATCTCCAATGTCCGACTGCATTGAATTCGCTCCGTGCATAATATGACGACCGTTGACGTTCGTACTTTATTGTGTGGGCAAATACTTCCGGTGATCTGACCGCGAGAGCGGGAGACAGCGAGAGCAAGAGACAACAGCGACCGAGTTCCATTACCAGAGAGATAAGTTTTCAACCCGACCAAATTTTTAAATGCATATATCATTTTCAGTGTATTTCACCTGTGCGTTTCTATGCTTTATATTACTGCATTTATTTTTTGCAAGTGAGATGAGTAAAGAACATCTGTTTCATATATCATTATCTGTCTGGTGTTTATAAGCAGTAGCCTACAGTATTTTACTACGTGTAAAATATACACAAACTTAGCTATATTAAGTTGTTTGTGTACAGTTAAAAATATAAATGTAAAATATGTGATAATAATATTGATCGAGCAATTGATGTAAGTAAGTAAAAATACATGCGCAGAATTAAGAAAATATTATTTAATATTTATGGAGATAAATTGTAGCCTATGATAAAGCAAACGTGTGAATGTTCACAGGGTATTTTATTTAATATTATAACTATTATTATATAGTAGTGTAATGTAGACAGACACTATATCACAACTAAAAAGAGTTTTGAGTTTTTTTTTTGTTCAATTTGCACACTGAATATGGGTTGGAGCTCTTTATTTTGAACTCTCAAAGTGCACCAGATTGATGAATTTAACATTAAAAAGCACAAAATTTTCTTACGGGGGAGCATGCCCCCGAACCCCCCTAGAGGGACAGAGGTGCACTCTGCACTCACCACAGATTTCCATGGGAAAAACCGGTATGCAGCTTATAGCTTGTTTTAGGATTCATCACTGTGGAGTATAGTTCAACTGAGTATAGTTCAACTTTTAGTATAGTTCAACCCCCAACCCCCCCCCCCCCCCCCCCCCCCACACACACACACACACAAAACAGATACAAATAATGCCCTTTTGTAGTGTGTTACACATACGATTTCTCATCAAACTGTGTTAACTGTGATTAAATTCAGTATATATACGTCTGCCATGTTGCCACCCCTCAAAAATTCCTGCCCCCCTCTTGCCACCCCATAAATATTTTCCTAGATCCGCCCCTGCATGGGGTAAAAAAGTTCCCGAAATAACCCGATCTGTACAGTCGCGTCTCTCTTTTACCTGCGGTTTCAGTTGTGGCACGATTCTCTCACTCACTGAGTTTTGCAAGCGCTAAGAGGAGGGCGGGTCCACCTTCATCATGTAGCCAATCAGATGAGCTTCTCGCTCACTCTGATCTGGTTGGTTCAATAAACACGCCAGTCACCAGAACACACCTTTATCTTTGTTTGGCTCAGAATTGTTCTCATTGCCGAAATGGTACTTATAATGCACACATACATGCTAAATAAATAAATATATGAACAACTAACTAACTAAATAAATCATTACTTAATAAGCTGTGCACCAGGCTGACTGGCATTCATATTGAATTTCGAGCTGGTGTAAATGTTATTGGATTTAAATTTTATACATTATATAATCTGTTACACCACTGAGCTGATGTTAAACTTGAAAGTCTGAAGAATACAGATCTTATTTATTTTGCGTTAGTATGAAGCATGCAGCTTCAAAATAGGCCTACACTTACGAATAACTCTTTACCACTTACGCAGGTAAAAGAGAGACGCAACTGTAGCTACAAATCAGGTTATTCCGGGAACTTTTTCAGTCATTTGCAACAGTTTATTTTTTAACACAAAGTTTGATTTTACGCAATTCATCTGTTTTGCAGTTGCTGCCTCTGTTGTTTTTGCTTGCAGATTGCCGTTCTCAGGCCTGCAGTGCTTTTGGCCGCATTTGTGCACAAAAACTGTGCCAAAAGTGTAAGTGTGGAGAAATGAAAGTCTGAAGAATACAGATCCTATTTATTTTGCGTTAGCATGAAACTGCAGCTTCAAAATACACTTACGAATAACAGTTAATTACACTTACGAATAACAGTTATATGCTGCAAATATTTTTTTCTTACACTTGAAGGGCGATTTACACCTTTACAAATCTTCTCTTGCGCATGCAAATTTATTTTAGGCTTGCAATCTTATGTACTCTTTCACAAATCTTACCTTGCGCATGCAATTCAATTATTACCTTCATAGTTTTTAATTTCAATATTTATTTGATGTCATAATTCCAACTGTCAAAATTGATTTTTTTTTTATCTTTGACTTTTAAAGTCATAATTTTGAGTTTTCATCTCATAATTTAGATAAAAAATAAACATTTTGACAGTCGAATTGAGGGTGAGTAAATAATGGGCTGATTTTAATTTTTGGGTGAACTATGCCTTTAATGTCATAATTTCACTTTAAGCCATAATTTTGACATTTTAAGTAATCATTTAAACTTTTCATCTCATAATTATGACTTACCAGAGCATGTCAAAAATGGGCTTCATACCTCCTTGATGTATTGATGAAGTTAAAAGACTGTGCCACCACCATTACTACATTACCAAAAATGTCATCATTTACTCACCCTCAAGTTGTTGCAAACCTGTATGATTTTCTTTCTTCTGCTGAACACAAAGGAAGATATTTTGAAGAACGATTGGAACCAAACAGTTGTGGGGCACCATTGACTTCCATAGCATTTTTGTTTCTACTGGAAGTCAATGGTGGTGTCCCACAACTGTTTGGTTCCAATCGTTCTTCAAAATATCTTTAATAGTGATGAATTTTATGTTGTAGAATAAAACGTGAAAGTGTCTTGAGCTTGTGTTCACCACTGACATTATTTCAGCCATTTAACCAAAATCCCATTTAAAAAAACCATTGATTCCGGGAACTGCGTTTTGGCCTAAAAATGGAGTGATGTCATACCTGCACCACCCCATTAGACGTCATTTGACAAGTATCACTTGATTTATTTTGGTCACTTTTATCACCATGGACACTTTATTCCCCTTCGTTGGACATTTTATGTTAAATGTCCAAATGTGTTAAATGTGTTCAATTTTATGTATGTCTCCGAGGCCTGATGTCACACCAACTGTGTCGATCTGTTGTTGCTTCTCCAGCCACAATTACATCCATACATGAAGGTTTACAATTTTTACTTGAACCATTTCAAATGCACATATAAGCTACTAATGCCAAACTTTATGGTTTTGTTGACAGAAAACGCTAGAGAATAAGAGACTCTTTTATTTTTACAAAGCTTATATTCAGTAGAATGTCTGTTGGAGGACCATCACAATAAAGTGTTAGCAGATATTAAGCAGACTAATACTCTAATAACTGATATGGAGTTGCAAAGTTACAGAATGTTCAAAAGTAATTGTTGGGTAAATAGTTAGCAAAATTCTAAATTGTAGCATTTTTGTTTGTGTATATTTCCATTAACAAAATAATCCCTAAATGTTGTTTCAAACTTTTCTATTCCCTATAGCCTTATAAGAATTGTGCAAGTTGGAACGCAATATTTTTTGTTTTATATGGTCTGGCATTTACTTCAATACAAGTGGCACAGCTGTCATTTATTTCCTCTTTCTAAACCCGGAAGTGTGAAAAGAATCCATTTTAGGAGGAGCTGCTGTATAACGGTCTCACAGTGAAACCGAAAGCAGCCGATGACCGTAAAGAGGCCATTTCAGGAGATCAGAAAATCAGCAATCGCTTCACTCGTGACAGTAAGTTCGTTAAACTTTTCATAGCTGTAATATCGATGGAGTATTTGCGTCTAAACAGACATTATGACGAACTCAAAAGCAAATAACATTACATGATAAAGTTGACGGTTATACTTTAGTTATAGGCCTACTTCACAACACGTCAACTGTAACACTTATAAAAGGGTTAAACTTACACTTACCTTTTCCTTTAACAGGAGAATATTAGTTTAATGTCGAAATCTTCGGCTGGCTTTACGTATTATTTGTATTATCTATATTATAATGTGTGTTCATGGGCGTCAGTTTGGTTTGTAATGTGCTGGGGACAGAGACGCATTCGGAAGTGCATTTTGAGAAGTGCTGGGTGCAATGACGCATTTTGTTTTGTTTTGAAAGACGATGTCCTGTAGCTTACTAATGTAAATATATAAAAATGTGTACAAAAATGTGATGTCCGACTCGTTTTATGAAGAAAGCCTTAAGTTTTCAAAAAGCATTAGACATGACACTATTCTGCTTTATACGTAGGGTAGACTGAGTACAGTTGAGACACTCTTTGCGTTTTGATTTTTCACACAAAAATAGATACTGAAAAGAAGTGAATTTCCACATGACATTTCATTAGCTTGTAGACTAAGATATTATCAATCAATAATACCCATAAGTAGTTTATATTTTCCACAATTAGCTCATAAAAATAAAGTGCTTTTTGTCTCAACTTTGTCTCAACTGTACCCATATGTGGTAACGTTACAGCTGAGACGGTACCATGGTAGAGTTGAGACACCCATTTTTAATGATGTAAAGGTAACTAACCGTTCATTGCAAATATAATAAATAAAGACAAATAAAGAAAATAACAATTGGGCAACATGTTTGTTTATTCATCCATTTAAATTCATTAATTTTATTTAAATTAGCACTGGTTAAAATTTATAAAACAGAAACAATATATTTTATATATTCATTAATAATACACAGTTTAAATATCACAAATATCACATTTTATCTTCATTTGCGTCTGGCTAATTACGACGTTTAACCTGTTATCATAAACATAGAGCTCTATCGGGGGTATAGTTGATACACTTGTGATTTTGCAATGACCTTGCATGACACAATATCATGAAATATGCCATATGTTACGTTTAACAGTCACATAAGGATAATAAGCTATTCATTGTGGAGTGTGCATGGTGAAGTAAAAGTCTTATCTTAGAAAAAAAACTTTTGCCGATATCTTCGGATCGGAGATAGAGGACACTAATATGCATGTGCACAGCAAAAATCACAACTTGTGCTTGCTGCGCAAGTTATTTAAGGTGTCTCAACTGTACACCAACTGTAGCCAGCGCAGCAGCAGAACGGCTAAATTGAGCACGAGTTAAAAAAAAAAAAAATTGTGGTGGATAAAAAATGACTCACCGTCCCCACCGAAATCGACGCCTATGTGTGTGTTGAGTGACGCAGTAATACTGGGGAAAGAAAGTGTGGTCAATAGGATAAACATAAAAATAACATCATATTTGCTTAATGCAAGATGAAAAAAAAACGGATTGTGAAAAACACCTGCAAGAGTTCAGCAGTGTCATTAAAGTGAAGGTGAATCCACTGTTTAAATGAGACTGCTGTGTTTGAAAGTGTGGCCGACATGTCAGACATGTTGTGCTCCACAAACAAACACTGTTAACTGGAGAAAAACTGTTGACGTTAAGTTAAAATGAGTTAAATGCCATGTAAATAAAATGTGTCAATTCAATTGTGTTTTGTGCATGTCCTCTGTGTCCACATATAGGCCTTTAAGTAAAGTGTCACATCAAGGACGAAGAGGAGAAACGTACCTTTAAAATGAGTGTGTGTGACGAGAGAGAGGAGGAGAACCGAACCTGTAAAATGAGTGTGTGTGAGGAGAGAGAGGAGGAGGCGGCTGTTCACACTCAGAGAGCAGCATCTCCAGGATTCAGCTGTGTGTCCATGAAGAGTGACAGCTCCATGGGTAATCCTCCTGTGTTCAGTGATGGACCATATCCAGGATTCAGCTGTGTGTCCATGAAGAGTAACCACTCCATGGGTAATCCTCCTGGTCTCAGTGATGGACCTGCTGTGACCTCTGACCCTGTGTGAGTATCATGAAGTGCAGGGCCGGTCCAGATTCTGTTGGCGCCCTAGACGAGATATATTATATTATATTATATTAATTATATTATATTAATCGCCCCTGAAAACTACAACACTGGCAATAACAAACAAGTGTGTGTGTATGGCCGCACAAATAGTTGTTAAAATAAAGGGTAAAAACTAGTGCTGTCAAACGATTAAAATATTTAATCGCGATTAATCGCATTTAATCGCACATTTTTATCTATTCTAAATGTCTCTTGATTTCTTTTTGTCCCATTATTTTTTCTCATTTTAATGCTCTTATCAACATGGAAAAGTGGATCGGCTTGCTTTGTGCAAATGTTTTTTATTGAAAACAACATTGGCATATACTGTTCAATTTCACACTAAAACATTATCACTTGGAGCTTATTTTTTCTCATTTTAATGCTCTTATCAACATGGAAAAGTGGATCGGCTTGCTTTGTGCAAATGTTTTTTATTGAAAACAACATTGGCATATACTGTTCAATTTCACACTAAAACATTCTCACTTGGAGCAAATAATCTCTCAATGTAACACTGTCCATCAATAAAAGGGTGAAAGAAATACTGACGAGGTCCTGATATTGACGAGGGGGCGGAGAATTCGCATCAGCTGTGTGTGTGTGTGTGTGTGCTGGCCATCATCAAGTGGTATTCAGACTGGACGTGCTGCGATGATGATCAGTTCACAACGACAACACACACAGATCACTTTGGTCTCGTCAATGGAACCATTTGGCAACTTTTTAAAAGTAAACTTTCCATTCAGAAACTTATTGGCGTCCATTTCTGCGTCTCGCGCTCGTCATCCACTCAAAACTGGACGTTTTGAACGTTCCTATAACATTCAGAAATAACGTTTTTATAACTTAATGGCAACGTTATGAAAACGTTCTTATAATCTAAAATTGTTAGCTGGGGAAGAGGAGAGATTCGCGATTGCACTGAACACGTTTTAAGTGCAGGCATATTCTCTGAGTGAGCCCAGAGAAAAGCAGCGTGTATCTGAGAGCGCGCGACTCGAGCAGAGAGATTCGTGCTCGGCACATTATATTCCGCGCGCGAGCAGAGAGATTCGTGCTCGCGCATCCGGCTCGCAAGCCCATACAAGTGTGTGCAGCGTGCCTGTTGTTTTGTTTCCGGTCTAGCTAGATCCGCTTGCGCTTTCAAAACGTCCTCGCGCGGCGCAAGCCATTGAAATGAATGGGTTTCATAGCGCAGTGCATGACGTCCTGTTGCAAAAGCATGTGAAAAAAACAAACTACAAAGTTTGCTAGGCCAAAAAGACCGTTAATCGCGCGATAAAAAAAATTAACACCGTTAAAATGCGTTTGCGTTAACGCTGTTAATAACGCGTTTAACTGACAGCCCTAGTAAAAAGGCTATATAAAATATGTATCCAGATTGAATAGATCAGGGGTCTCCAACCCTGCTCCTGGAGAGCTACTGTCCTGCAGATTTTAGCTCCAACCCCAATCAAACGAGTAGTATGAAGCTGCAGACTCGGAGACCTGCATCTACAGTCCCCCTGCACCCAGAGTCCCGCATTCTCAGACCCCTCGTTTTTCGAGACAGCGCCTCCTATCAAATTGTATCGGATAAACATGTGAACGTGAGTAGGCTATCTTCAATTTTATTTAGCAAATCGTAGTACCCTACTCGTTTGATTTATTTTTTAATAAAACTAATTTAGCTCATCGATACAACATATGAATAGTCCATTTAATATTTGTAAAGATAGTTTAGATTTGAGCCGTTAATGTATGTTTTTTCGCCCTCTTCCCCCCGAAAATATTTTGATAGCTAACGTTAGCCTTTAACCTTGGACTTTTTGTAGATATGTCATAAATGCTGCAGTGATTTTCACTGCCCATTTTGTGCCCCCATATATTTCAAACCCACAAAGTTGTCCAAAGTTCAAAAACATCTCAAGGGACTTCAACAGAGCAGTGCAACATGAAGGTAACATTTGCAAACATCTTTTTTTTTTTTTTTTTTTTTTTTTTTTTTTTTTTGAAACATCATAAGACATGTGCTATCGGGCCTATACTGTTGTAGGCTATTCCAGGGTACACCATACATCGATGGAGTCGCCCCTGCCGAACCCAGCAACATATCATTTTATGATTATGCAAAGCGACTTATAAATTAGTTTTTTTATGCAATTGAAGACGAAAAGTAAAGTCACGAACACAGTTTTTTCTTCCTTTTTTCTTTACAGCAAGATGATGTTTAGGTGATCATTAAATAAAGTACAGAATTGTTTATTATTGGTGTTTTGTCTATTCTGATTTGTTTTGCTTCGCATTCAAAATATAAAAAAAAAAAACAGATTTTGTAATGTTAGCATGGTAATGTTAATTAGACCATTATAGATTGAACTGAAAGAAAAATTGGAATTTGAATAAAAAAAATATAATATAATATAATATCACATACTATTTTTCAGAAGATAGTTCAATCTGTAATTGTATCCCTTCCATCGCAATGAGTTTTTTTTGGCACATGCATTAAGCAGGGAACGCAAATATTTATTGGATCATTTATTTGGAGACAGTAATATTTCATCCTATTGTTTTTAATTGCATTTGGATAAGCGTGCGCTATACTCTGTGTGCGGGTGTTATACGATCTTTCGAACAGCAGGAGGCGCTGTGTTCGAAAAACGAGGGGTCTGAGAATGCAGGACTCTCGGTGGGGGACTGTAGATGCAGGCTCCGAGTCTGCAGCTTCATAATATTGAATCAAACACTAGCCTGGTAATACCAGACTCTGCTACTTCACTTTGCTTCGTAGACAGAGTCTGTAATGGCATAATAGAGAAGTGTTTTCTCTCTCGCTAGGGGGCGCTTGTCTGAAGTTTAAAATCATTGGTTACCCGTAAGCCAATCAGATAAGTTTATATATGACGTATGTTATGTGCCGACACAGCCGTATCGAACCACAGACATCATGCATCGAACTCAAATCTATGATCGAACTTCCACTGTAAACCTGCTGTAAACACTTGATGATGCGAGCGAAATACCGGAGTGAACATGGCTGTAAACGACTTTTGCAGATTATGCGAAGTTAATCTACACATCCATGGTACAATCAGGGCCTCTAAACTGATATTTGACAGTAGAGAGAAACAAAAAAATATTTGCAGCCAAAGTTAGGATTAGTTCTGTTAAACACAGCTCTTTGTTCATCTCGAGTCTGTCGGAAATGCTGCAACTTAATTGCAAGATTACAGCATGTCATGGCAACATTTAAGACCTGGAAAAGAAAGGAGACACTGACCTGTCAAAAGGCTCCCCAGTTTCTCGCTGACGATCGGTAATAGTTAATAAATTAAACTTTTCCCAAAGGGAGTAGGGCCACAACTAGTGATGTTACGTCTGACACCGACGCTCCGAAGCTTGCTTCAAACTCGAACGGTCCTTGCAATGAACCACTGCTTCGGAGCTTGTATCATTACGTCATTAGTCACGTGAAAATGATGTCTGAAGCAAACACACTAGAGGCTTGTTCGACTTCATGCAGCTCTGCGCAGACCGATCGGCGGCTGACTTGAAGCAGTGCATGCCGGTTAAAAATGTTGTCCGACTTGATACAGCGCCGACGCCACGTGACTGTGACGTATGCCATCAAAATACCGCGAGAGCGATTCGAGAGCATTCGGAGAACTCAGCCAGCGCAGCTTTCAGCTTCTGGGCTTCAGTTTGTTAATGCCGGGAATATTCTCCACAACAGAGCGAATTGCATCCGCGTCTCCATATCCGCGGTCGTTTTCGATTTCCCTGACCTAATCTTAAACTCGGCGCTTACCGACTACGTCACGGCTTTCAGCCCGCCCTCTGTTCGTTGATTGGCCGGCTGTTTTCAGGCCGGAGGAAAACGGATAGATAGGCCGCTGTCTCAAACTGAGTACAGAAGCGAAATGAAATTGAGTGGAAGTACGAAGTCTGACGTAGTCAGGCTAATCAAACACACCTGGACCAGCTAATCAAGCTGTTCAGGGTTACAGGATAATAACAGGCATGTGTGCTCTCCTGGAGTAGGGTTGGAGATCCCTGTTATAGGTGATAGACTTGGAATCCAGATCACTAGTTAGTCTCATCAGCCTCTCACCTGGCGACCCTATTCTTAAACATAGACTGGAAAAATACATATCCAAACTTTAATGGTTGCTGAACTTAATGTGCTGCATACATTTATTTTTATGATGATTATGGCTTTAAGCAATACACCTTTTCACAATATTCTAATTTTGACTGGAGTTTTCATAAGCTGTAAGCCATAATCATCAAAATTATAACAAATAAAGGCTTGAAATATCTCACTTTGCATGTAATGAGTCTATATAATATATTAGTTTCACCTTTTAAGTTGAATTACTGAAATAAATGAACTAGTGCACGATATTCAAATTTTTCGAGTTTCACCTGTAAAGCCTGTGCCTGAGCACCCTAAAACTGCAAGTCAAAGTAGTAAATCCAACCAAGTTGTCTTTGAAATTTGTCTCAAACTATCAATATCTGGGAGTTTTAGGCGCAGTAGCCAATATGGCCGCTAGGTGACATTCAAACTCCATTTAGTGATTTAAAAACTTGAAAGGTTTTAATTTCATGAATGCTTTGGACTACTGGCTTCTTTTGATAAGACACACATATGATTGTATTGCTGAAGTGAAAGCAAGCAACAACAGAAATAAAAATAAATTTTTACATTGAACTTGCATTAAATGTAAATAAAATGGAAAAAGTTTCCACTAGTGGTCCGTTCCAGTTGAAATATTCTAAAGTAGCTCCTCAAAATATCAAATAAACATCAATGACTCACACAAATTGTAGTTATGATTCGTACTCCTAAATAAAAAAAAATAACAATAACTGACAAAATGAAACAACATTGAAAGTCAGCTTATACCAATTAATTGACTAATTCACCGTAAAATTAAACGAAAATGTATTAACCCTATTTTACACTAATACATAGATTTAATGCTCTGTTTGTAATTATAATTTCGAAATTATACTTTTGTGTGCAGAAGGTTTATAGAATGTTTCTAATTATATTACTAGGGCTGCTTGATTATGGCAAAAATCATAATCACGATTATTTTGAGTTTGAGCACACACGTAATATCTGAGCGAGAGCACAAGAGCCATGAGACTGTATTTTTGAGAAGGTGCGTCCAGTTTTGTGTGATAGTGAAGGAAATCCGCCTGCGAGTTGAGAGATTTGTGCTCGCGCATTTCTTGGATGCGCTCTCGACATTTGTCATTAAAGCTGCAGTCCGTAGCTTTTTTGGGGTTAAAAATTATCCAAAATACATATTTGAGAAAATGCATAACCAGCCAGTGTTTAAAACTCTCTGCTTGCCGTAGCTCGATTCAAAGCGGTAAGCTTGTAATAATGTTTTTAATTCCAGTGGTACTGGTGGATTTCTGCAGGGGATTCGAGCATGTCTTTGCGTCATTACGTCACATCTGTGCACACGCATCTGTACACACACGCATCTGTACACACACATGTGCACACACATCTGTACACACACATCTGTACACATAAAGAAGAGTCTCGGCTAGTATAAGCTATATTGCGAGTGAGGATGTTGGAGGTGGAGATTTATAGCCTTTTCTCACAGCACTTGATATAATTAAACTTGTATATAAGTATATATACATAATATGTAATAATATACTGTCATTAAAATTAAACTGTTCATTTTAAAAACACAGAACAAATATTTAAAAACTAAATATCCTTAAAGCTTTGAAGGAGATCCCATGAAAATTATATTGGCTTTAGTAGTAACAATAATTGTGATATTTTATTATATGATTAATATATATTTTTAATATAATGGTTTCATTATAAATATAGTGATTATCTCTAAGTTGGGCACCCAACTTAATGATATTTTCCATCTGAATCAAACCATGTCATGTCAACAAATGGAAAAGTAAGCCAGCTGTTGATTATCATGTTTATTGTTGTGCCTTTAGCTTCAACAGCAAACTTTACATATTCTTCAGAATAACTGTTGATTTAATAATCATCCGTCATCTGTCGCCATTTACAAGTAAATCAATTACATGTAATCATTTCACATGAACACTGCCTTTTCTTCATGTCTGTGTTTCTGTGATATTTTAAAATAATGGTTTCTGGTAAAACTTTGTCAAGAATTTGAGCCGCCTTTATCTTTTTCCGAACATTTTGACTACTGAAATATTGATGTCTCATTACTTTTAATATGCAGGTCATTATCTGCCCCAAATGCCTGGTGTTCATAATTTATTTACAGTTTGCTGGAAACAAGGGTAAACAATATCAGTGCGAGAACAGAACCTTGAGGATCTACATGTGTGATATTAGGAAGTCAGTTGGCCACAATAGATAGAAATCTGCCATAAAGAGGAAACACTTATTTCTACATATTAGACATATTTAAATACTTTATTTTAACAAAAATGTTTGTCTCTCTGTTCTTCTTATTGTATTTTCAGTGGTGGGAGAGCTGAGCAGATCAGAGATGTGTCCTGTCAGACCAGCACATCCTCCTCCTGTCAGAAACCCATCAGTCATCATGACACAGAAGCAGCCCTGCAGCTCGATTCTCACCAGCCAGTGCATGATGATCTGCAGAGAGTCAAAGACCAGCACAAAACCAGCATGAAGAACAGATATGAGAGCTTATTTGAGGGAATCAAACTACAAGAGAATCAGACTCTCCTGAACAGGATTTACACACAGCTGTACATCATAGAGGGAGAGAGTGAAGGAGTGAATGAAGAACATGAGGTGCTACAGATGGAGAAAAGTTACAAGACACTCCAAGACACTCCAATCAACTGCAATGACATCTTTGATCCTTCACCTGAACTAGGATATGAGGAGAAGAGAAGAAAGAAAGACAAAATCAAGACTGTTCTTACTAAAGGCATCGCTGGAATTGGAAAAACCGTCTCTGTGCAGAAGTTCATTCTGGACTGGGCCGAGGGAAAAGCCAATCAGGATGTAGATTTCATGTTTGTGCTTCCATTTAGAGAGCTGAACTTGATTAAAGATCATCAGTACAGTCTTCACACACTTCTGCTGGACTTTCATCCTGAACTTCAAGATCTGGACTCAAAGATTTATGATGAATGTACAGTTGTGTTGATATTTGATGGTCTGGATGAAAGCAGAATTACACTGATGTTTTCAGACAGTGAGAAAGTTTCTGATGTGACTGAGACTTCATCAGTGGGTGTGTTGATGTCAAACCTCATGAAAGGAGATCTGCTTCCCTCTGCTCTCATCTGGATAACCACCAGACCAGCAACAGCCAATCAGATCCCCTCCAAATACATCAACCGTGTGACAGAAATTCAGGGATTCAATGACCCTCAGAAGGAGGAATATTTCAGGAAGAGAATCCGTGATGAGCATCAAGCCAGCAGAATCATCTCACACATCAGAAGAGCAAGAAGCCTCCACATCATGTGTCACATACCCGTCTTCTGCTGGATTTCATCCACTGTGCTTCAGAATATCCTGAAACAAGATCTCAGTGCAGAAATCCCTCAAACTCTGACTGAAATGTACATACACTTCCTCCTCATTCAAACTCATATGAGGAGCCAGAAGTATGAAGAGAGAGATCCAGAGAAACTACTGCAGTCCAACAGAGAAGTGATTGTGAAACTTGCTGAACTGGCTTTCAATCAGCTGATGAAGGGCAATGTGATGTTCTATGAGGAGGACCTGATTGAGAGCGGCATAGACGTCACTGACGCCTCAGTGTATTCTGGGATTTGCACTGAGATCTTTAGGGAGGAATCTGTGATTTATCACAGGAAGGTTTACAGCTTTGTACATCTCAGCTTTCAGGAGTTTTTTGCAGCACTGTATGTGTTTTTCTGCTATTTACACAAGAACAGTCTTATAATGTTCCTGACAGGAACTCAGTCTGGAAATGTTTCTCTGGATGTGTTTCTGAAAGAAGTAGTTAATATAGCCTTGAACAGTAAAAATGGACACCTGGATCTTCTCCTTCGATTCCTTCATGGCATCTCGCTGGAGTCCAATCAGAGGCTCTTACAGGATCTGCTGATTCACACAGAGAACAACCCAGAGAGCATCAAGAAAATAATCCACAATCTTAAAAACACACTAAACACAAATGACAATATCAGTCCTGAAAGATGGATGAATCTGTCACACTGCTTGATTGAGATGAAGGATAGTTCTCTAGTTGAAGAAATGCAGGCATTTTTACAATCTGGAACAAACGACAAACGTCTTTCTCTTGCACAATGTTCAACTTTGGCAAACATGATCCTGATGTCAGAGGAGGTGATGGATGAGTTTGACCTTAAAAAGTACAGGATCAGATCATCACAAGAGGGTCGAAGGAGACTGTTACCTGCTCTGAGGAACTGCAGAAAAGCTCTGTGAGTGTGAAAATATGAACATATTATCAACTGAATTGAAATATAAACATAAAACCTCTCATGTAGGCTAATAGTTTAGCTAAATGTGCTGTAATGGCTTTTTCATTTACTTAAATTTAAAGTGTCTACAGATTAAAATATTTAAATGAATTATTTTATTTTTTATTTACAATTAAAATCCAAGTAATTACATTTCTGAAGTTTTAAAAGCTGAATGTTCTTCACCAATTACAGTCTTTTCAGTCAATGAATGTGCATGTCTTTTCCATCGTTCATAGTTTAAGGATAAGGATTAAGCATTTTAAGAAAAATATTTTTCTTTTCCTGGTAAAGTCATACTTTTAAAAGTTGCGGTGAGGATTTATTAAAATAAGGAATATATTGGTTTAGGTCAGTCGTTCCCAACCCTGGTCCTGGAGTATCCCAGCACTGTCTATTTTTAATGTCTCTCTTATCTAACACATTAGAGGTCTTGGAGTCTTTACTAACTAGCTGATGAGTTGAATTTGTAAATGTGCAGTGCTGTGGGTACTCCAGGAACAGGATTGACCAGAAACTGTCTCTGAGCCTGCTAGTCTGGGCCTTAATGCTATGGTACTGTAACCGTGATAAGAGCACTGAAAACGTTACGTGGCTTGGATGGCTTGAGTCCTTGTAGAGTAATTTACTACGGCTTAGAACACGGCTCAACCATTCAGAATCAAGGTCCAGAACTATCTGTTTTATAACTCTAGACATACAAGAAGGCTTTCCACACTTGAAATGGGTAACGCTGGGTCATTGTAAACGTTCACACTGATCATAATTTACCCAGGGTTAACAATTAATCCTGGGTATTAGGGCTGCACGATTTGGGGAAAATGTCATATTGCGATTATTGAGGTCAATATTGCGATATGCGATTGCGATATAATAAACAATAAAATAATAAATAATAATAATAAAATGGTTTCATGAGTCAACTTGCTTGGTTCTAAAGCAAAATGCACACACAGATTAGTAGGGCTGTAGTCAACCAAAGAAATCCTTAGTCGACCAAAGTCTTGTCCTGCGCAACGATTAGTCGACTAAAAAAAAAGAAAAAAAAGACGCGATGCTTTGATTGAACATTTTTTTTAACAATTGTCATAGAGCATTTATAAAACAACAACGAAAAAACATCAAAAATACATAAAACTATAATAATAATACAATTCTTTGAAAATTAAGTGATTTTTTTTAACTGCAAAAAGTGAGGAGCACTGTCCTAGGTCTATAGTAACAGTCACAATCGCGCACCTGACCACACCACACGCTACAAAAAATATAACTGCTATCTGCCACATAATGAAACATCCTAACAAAAGCTCTCGTTTATACAGGCTGTATATTCTTCTTTACTTTCAAAGCTATGGGTTAACTTTTGTCCAGCCGATCTAGGCGTTTTAAAACAAACACACAAAAAACCCAGAGAGCCTAAAAAACAATCCTAATAATAATAGGCTGTATTGTAGGACCGCATATAGGTTTATTTTCGTTTTGTTACATTATTTAGGCTATTTTCAAATACTTCAAGTGTACAAATAAAAACAAAAACATATCAAGAAAACACAATCTATTGAGTCAGCATGATAAAGCCGTTAAAGGGACTGCTCACGTCTTTTGCGCGCTCAAGTTCGATTTCAAATGTAGGCGCGCGGTGTGCGCGCTCATGATGGAAGCAACGCGGTCGCGGTGCGACGCGCTCTTTTTTTTCCGAGTGCGTCCACGCCGCATCGAGATAAAAACATATAGTGTATAAAAACCGAAACAAGTAGCGTTCTAACTGAATGAATACAGCTAAACTACCTATATCCCTTAGTGAGCACGAAGCAGCAGCGCAGCCAGCCACCGAGTGTTCTATGTGTGTGTGCTAAACTGTGGCGCTCTTACAAAATAGCCTAAATTAAAGCATTTAAAGAGCGGGATAAACCATAGGCTAATTATATTTAGAATACAGCAATATATAACTGCTTATAAAGGAATACAAATCAATGAGTAAATCATTGAAAATTTCTTTCTATTGGTAAAAAAAAAAAAAAAAATAATAAAAAAAAATAATCAAAACCGGTCGACCAATAAGAATGTCAGTCGACCAAGACGGCATCGACCGATTAGTCGACTAAACGACTAAAGTTGACAGCCCTACAGATTAGTGATAATTCTGAAATGTGTATTTCTCAACTCAAACTAGCAACAACAACTAAATGATTGGTAACACCTATAATGATCTATAAGCCATTGATGTCTGGATAAAATTTAATTTAATTTTTATTCAAGTGTAGGGCTGTCGCGGTGAAGGAATTTCCCTTGCGGTAATTTTGAGTGGCTCAATAGCGCGATATGCGGTATTACCGCCATTTATTTATTTATATTTATTTGTTGCTATAAATACGTGTTATGATGTGGTCAGCATACACAAAAAACAATGTAACCGAAACTAAACAGCGTCTCTGCGCATTGAAAGACTGTCACTCAGCGTGCAGTTACATTGTTATGCCAACGGACTGTCTTTGAGTCTTATGGTGCGTTCACGTGCTATGGTAATTATGGTAAATACCAAAAGCCGACATGGAAAATGCACATGAACACCCCCTCATGTGGTATTTTCCACTGGGCAACTCATAGAATATTTTGATGCACGAGTTGCCGAGATGAGATTACCTTTGACCTTTTCAAAATGGCGGAGAGCAACGCAAGAGTTGTGAATGGTAAAAATATGTACTATTCATGATCTAGAAAATATACAGCATATATTATTTACGTTTGAGTTTTGATAAATCATTTTCTTGCTGTAGCAGATGACTTAAGCAATCTAAAATAGTTTTAGCTAAATAACAGGTCAGGATCTCCATCTTTTTACCACATTACGACAACAAAAGCACTTGAAAGCAACACACTGGTAAATACCAGTTCACAAGAGGAAAATATCATATTTTCCATAGCACGTGAACGCACCAATAGACTGAGTGAGTCATTAAACCGTTAATTCATTCAACGAAAACATTCAAAAAAGCTGATTCCTTAAATGATAGATGTAATGAAACAAGGCGTTAATTCTTTTTTTTTAACTTTGAGCTCCACTTTTCAAGGCTCAGCTGGCCAGCAATGCTTCACTTAATATTAGAGACCAATGCGTGACTCGCTGCTTTCTCACCACGGCTTCCTCGCACTGTGTAATGCTGACCAGCGCTGACGCCATTCATGGTAAATAGCCTACCCTTACACGTTAAAAGGATGATATGACAAATATTTCGCTTTCCTTGGAAACGGCAACCTTTTCACGAATATACATGACTTGACTTCAAAGACAGACGCAGGTAATCGCACGCGCTCAGTCGATCACATTCACTGTCTGTTTAGGCTTAAGTCCAAATCCACGAAGCCTCTGTACAAATCACCATGATAAACAGTCTTGTTATCATTATTAACTTATTTAACATTCAATACACATGGTACGAACTACGAAGGGTGGCCTTATGAAAAAAGAAAACGCGGTTGCTGCGGTTACTTGCATTCCTCTGCGGTTGGCCTGTCAGTAGCGCGGTACCACAAGTGAACTTCAAACAATCCTCACATAAACCCATAATTAAAATTTCATATTTACCTGTGCTCTTCCTGTCTACAGGTAGGATATATACAGAAATTGAATAAAGTTATCAAACAGTCTGCGCTGCATAAATTATAAATTATATGGACTATTCCATATAAAGTTCTTTGGTCAAGAGCAGTGAGTATTTTTCTCTGTTCCCTTTGTTCTTTGATTAACTTTACTGACAGAAAGCATTATTGGATGCTGGCCCTTTAAGAGTTGCTGACAGAGACGCGGATCTCACACGCGCCTTATTCTCTCACAACTCTTTACGACCATCATAAGACTGCTCTTATGTTATGAAGACACTCGACAAATTATATTTTGGCATAATTGTGTGTGTTATTGTTCGTTGACTTCAAGCGGAAAGAGAACTGTATTCTGGCGCGGTCTGTGCATGCGCATGATACTGGCGCGCGTCTTTCAGTCAGGACATTCGCAGGCAGCGCGCTCTCTTTTGACTTGTCTCGCTGAATGGTTTAAAGCATTCGCATGAATAATAGCGGGATCATGTAACACTAGCCAAAGCATGACAAAAAATAACAGATGCTGCGTTAACAGCCCTAATTTGTATACAATATAAAATCACAGTATTTTGCGTCATATAATCGCATAGGCTTGACATCGCGATTGCGATATATTAATCGTGCAGCACTAATGGGTATTTATGAACCGATGTTTCATACTGTATGTTCCTAAACCCTGGGTTAACGTTCTTATTTGCATATTTGCTGTGTTATTGTCACAGATTGGACGAACGACACGTGTTTACATCAAGACTCTTGCATTGCGCGTCCTCATATTATATATTGCCAAATGCTATCAAGTTTTTATATATGGACTTTTTGGACTGTAAAGGTTAGAATAAATAGGTCACTTCTTTACTCCAATTGGTGAGTTTTTTTGTTGCCATTTGAAATGTTTCCCTTCAAACATCCGCAGAAACAACTGCAGATCTGCAGAAACATCCGCATTCCCATCTGCAGAAACAACTGTTTATACAATTTCTGTGGGGACTCATAAATTTTGGGGCATCTCGGCCGGGGAGCGGGGTTACGTCCTGCTTCACATCTCTCATGCGGGTTCTCGTTGACCAGGGTCAGCGCGCACAATAGCGCACACAGGCAGGCACAGAACTAGCTAGCGAACCTAGGTCTAAACCTAACCCTAACCCTAATCCTAACCCTACCCGGCCCCCGGGGGAGATGCCCCAAAATTATGAATTTCATTTCTGTGACTGTCCAAAGCATGTGAACACGAGGCACTTGATTGGCTGTCTGTTGCTAAGCATCTAGCCGTAACATTCTAACACTGTTTCACTCTGTGCAAGTTTTGAACCGCAATGTGGGATTAACAGCACAAAAGCGACTCTAATCCTGGTCTAGACCAGGGTTTCATTACTCCGGGTTTTATTTCCCCATTACTTCATCGCTCATTACTTACTCCCAGGGTTAAAAGCAGGGTTTAGAACCTTTATAATCAGAGGTTAATTGCAGCATTGAAACAATGTGTATTGTGAAAATTGGAAAACAAATAAAATAGAAAAATACATAATAGAGATTCGGACTGATTCAAGGTCCCTTCCTGATTCTGTTCCCTTCTCTCCCATCTTTGTGTCACAGTACTATCAATAAATAAGGCAAAAAGTCCAACAAAACTAAAAAAATCTTTTCAAATGATACTATTCAGCTAACAAGACTTTTTTTCACTAAAGGATTGTATAAACAAAGAAATAAAACATTATACACTTAATGTTCATGAAATATGAAGTCATGTCTATTTTAATTGGTTAATCTTGCTTCCAAAAGACCAGAATGTCAATCAGCATGATCTTTTATGTTGAAGGTTAATCAAGGAAGTTGTGCGATCTAGTGGGAACACCAGCATGCCTTTTAATCAGAGTCCTCTCTTTTTTCAGATTAACAGACTGTAATCTCAGTGATCAGCACTGTGAAGTTGTGGCTTCAGTTCTACAATCATCAAACTCCTCCCTGAGAGAGCTGGACCTGAGTAACAATGACCTGCAGGATTCAGGAGTGGAGCTGCTCTCTGCTGGACTTAAGACTCCAAACTGTCAACTCAACAAATTGAGGTATTTAACCCTCTGGGGACCAAGGTCTTTTTGGGGTCCTTGAGATGTTTTGACATGCTCTGACATTTGTGCTTTTTTCAGTTGTTTATAAACATATTAATGGCACAGGTGAAATTACACTCTATTTAGCACAAACAGGACTACCATAATGTGTGAGCAACATGTATGTACATGTTTGTATTTTTGAGAGAATATTGTTTATGCGTGGTTATTGAAAAAACTAAAAAATAAAGTTTTTGAAATAAGGACACAAAAAACATACTAAATATGAGTCCACAAGACTTTTGACTAATGTACGTTGTCGCCTAGAGTTTTTGCTTCAAAATGATCTGAAAATCATCCTTCCTAATCATTCACATAAAACAATAGATTGTTTTAAATTGTGAAAAACATTTTTTTGTTTGCCAAGGCAATATGCGGATGGGCGGAACGGCCCAACCCCTATCATGAATATTTAAGTGGTTCTCAGACAGTGACCCTGCATAATAATGAGCCTTTCATTCAGGGGTGTCACACAAGAAAGAATGTAAGGACAATATATATATATATATATATATAGTCATTGCATTCTTTCTTGTATATATATATATATAGCCTACATGTGTGTGTGTATATATACATATATATATATATATATATACACACACACACACACACACACACACATATATATATATATATATATATATATATATATATATATATATACATACAATCAAAATATAAATGAAAGCCAAAAGCACATTTTTAGTCATACCTGGAAACAAATCCTGGTCAAATGCTATATGGGCCAGTCTACAGAATTGGTTCAAAGTTACAGTTGGAAACATCTTGAAAAGAAAATAGTCTTTTCCCATAAATGTCTTATAAAGTATTGTTTTTTAAAGTAGACCAATACAATAAAAATAAACCAGTCGCATTTCAAAGTCGCTCGCGAAATGACCGCCAGGTGGCGCAAAGGGACATTTATCAAAACGTAAAAAAATATTGAAGTTTATAATTAGGGTATTTTGGCACACCCCGCCGAGTGGCTATGCATTATTCTAAAATCTGGCTTTATTCTGGCATGTTGAATTAGAGTTTGACAAACGCGGCGGCGCATTCATTTGGATTTATTTTTCTCATAACAGCTAAAAGAACTTACTGCGTAATTGTTGGTCATACAGATAAGATATCATCTTTTAAAACTGTAAAAGGTCTACTTTTATTCATGTAGGCTAAAGTAGGCCTACACTCACAGGCTAACGACAAAACGTTTTCTCGCTCATTTGAGAAACAAACGTTTGGGCATTTCTCAGTGAGAAAATTCATAGCCGAGCGGTAGAACTTACGGTTCGATCATCAAGATGACACGGGTTCAAATCCCGATCAATCATGGTCTACTGTAAATTTTATATTTATTAATGCAGAGAGATTTGTCTAGCTCTAAAACTCTGTTACACCATACAGTTTTTTGCTTATATTTATAAAATAAAATTACCATGCATTTCCATTTTACACTAAGGAACAATAGTATCCAACAGAACGACGTTGCATCTGTACCAATCGTACGAGGCTACCAATCATAATTTCAAAAGCAGTTCTGTAAAAAAAGTAATTTTACATATATAGCCTATATATATATATATATATTTTTTTTTTATTAGGCCTATTATTATTATTATTATTATTATTATTTTGATTCCCTACAACCTAGAGTTTTTAAAAACATGGTTTTAAGTAAAGTGTGATTTGCCAGGGGGGACGGGGATTTCCTTCTGGTCTAAACATCCCTGCTTCTGCTGAATTATTTGAATCCCCACACCCCTCCCTCCACAGTAATCAATGCTATAGGCTACTTCACCAATAGACCATATCAAATATAAAATAGAGATATGCAACAAGCACGTTTAAACAACGACAAACAATAAAATCAAAACCAGCGTTTCAGTTGCTCATTAGTTCAAGTGGCCTTAATACATGCACGGCTTTTCAAAATTTCACAAAGCGTTTTGAGATTATTTTGAATGAAATATTGAAGTTTATAATTAAGTGTTTTGGCACACCACGCCGAGTGGCCCTGTGCATTTTTCTAAAGTCGGGTTTTATTAGAACTTTTGCTAACGACAAAAGTTTATCTGTCGTCTCTGTCTCCAGGAACTGCGCGTCACAAAAATGAACCGAAAGCCACTTCAGCTCAGTCACTATAAGAAATCGGCTCTGTCTAAAGCCTTTAAATGTCTAAATATTCAGGCTAATAAATGTTATCTGATTATGTAATCCATATGAAAACGAGAGGTACAGAGGATGTACTCAAACATGTAGCCTGTAAGCGCTTCCCAATGAGAAAATGACAAGGGTGAAAATCTCGCTCTAATTAAATGTAGCAGGCTAAATCGCCCTGAATTAAAATGTAAAAACAGATCAAATAATGTATTTGTCGAAATGTTGCGATATTGTTTCATTTAAGTTCATAATTATTCTATACATGTTATTTAATTTAGCAGCATTACCACGAAGCGCCGTTGTTCGATATTTATTTGAATAATAAAAAAATAATAATAAAAAATTTATTCACAAATTGCATGCCTGGTTGAAAGGATCCAAAGATCCCTGTAGACTTTAATATTGAGTTGAACATTTTGTTCATGACAACAAATTAACATGCGTTTTTTCAGATTATATTTAGTTTTGCTTGGAAAAAGCTGGCCCAAACCAGTTTTATTTAATCAATTATTGAAATAATGAAATATTTAGTAATAAACTTTTATGACAGAAATATCACTAGGCTACATGTAACTTAAATCATTTAATTCCTTCATTATCAACACTGTCTAGAATAGCGATTTAAGTGTGAATTGCGACTTCTCTTTGTGTTAAATCAGCCTCAGACTCCGATAGCCGGTGGGGGGTTGGAGGGACAGTTCAGTGTATCGTGCGCGCAGGACAATAGGCCTAGGTGTTAATGTTCCTCTTTCATATGGAGAGCGAGGGAGACTAAATAAACTTGTTAAAAAGAGATGTAGCGCGAGAGAGGCAAAGAAAAACGCATGTTTTAATTTAATTATGTTGCTTTGGACAATTTTCGTTTTGTAGGCCTACTGTTTTAATTGTTTAATATAGCTGTCATTTCTTTGGCAATACAAATTTAAAATGTCGCAAGAATAAGATTAGCCTAGTGTTTCTTATTTTGCATCGCAAAAGAAATAAACTCCAAACCCGATGCAACCCTGTTTTAAATAATTAAAAAAACTGTCCCGACACTTTATTTAAACCTTGAAATGTTCGAACTTAGTTTCAAACTTAAGTAATTTTAGTGTTCTTTTACATTACACAATAATTTAGCAGACTAAAGACGAGCTTCTTCATTTTCATTTTCTGATGCAATCGGCTGACAATCTTCCTTCATCAGTGTTTGTCGTTTGTGCAGCGGCTGCGGTTCTACAGGAATGTTGCAAATTTATGTTGTAATGATAATTAAACAAAACTCTTGACTTTAAATAAGTAAACAGTTATAAACAGTTAGCTATTTAAGCATCAAGAAGGTAAAATATAAACGCTGTTGGCCAACATCGGTTAACAACATATGCTACATTGAGATTCGATCTCGGGTCGTTTGAAGCTCCTCGAAGCTTGTGTTGTTGCGTTAACCACTGAGCTATCGTCTGTACGTCTGTAAATGTTTTTATTGCAATGTTTTATGTTTGCATTATTTATTCAATTTCATTTTAGTAGCCTAATTTCAGTATTGTGATTATGAATTATTTTAACTACGTTTCACTTGTTGAATTCATCTGCTACCAGCTTTCAATCGCTCTGAATGAGCCGCGGTGCGGCGGCAGATTACGCATTAGAAAGAATAAACGAACACTTTTCAGAGTCTATGATTGTAGCGCCTCTTAGCGGTAAAAGGCAGAAAATACACCCCACATTTTACCGCCGCGGTGGAACGGCTGATGTGGGCATTGTCATGGCTTTCCTCAACATTTGCATTTGAATAGCGCGCGTCCTCCGTGGGCGTGTCAGATTAACGCGTAATGAAGTGTAATGAGCTGGGGAAAAAAATTCTGACAGCACTCTCTTTTCATACAGATTACATAAACTGAGAATATTTGTTTTTTATATAAATTACTTCATTGAAAAGAAGAGAATTCAAGCTTCATAAAGAAAAATCTCTCGTGCCTGTATGACAAGTATTTGCAGAGTTAGAGTTAATTTTTCGGACGTGTTTCAGAATGGACTGCACTGACAGAGAGAAGGCAAAACTCGCATCATGTTTATTTTTCTTTATTTGACAAAAAGCACAAAACTTTGTTTTTATTGTGAGTATACAGAAAAATAATAGACAATTAACAGGATCGATTGATGTATAACACTTATATGTACGATCAAAATCAACAGAGTATTTTAAGTCTATTTTTCTGCTATGTGAAAAAAAACCGGCAAAACGCGCCGGCGCGTTTCTGGTCCCCAGAGGGTTAAGGGGATTTCAACTGGTCTGTGCAAAATAACAGTAAGCTGTCATATATATATATATATATATATATATATGATGATGGCATCATATATGGCATACACATGATGGCATACACTCACCGGCCACTTTATTAGGTACCCCATGCTAGTAACGGGTTGGACCCCCTTTTGCCTTCAGAACTGCCTCAATTCTTCGTGGCATAGATTCAACAAGGTGCTGGAAGCATTCCTCAGGGAGTTTGGTCCATATTGACATGATGGCATCACACAGTTGCCGCAGATTTGTCGGCTGCACATCCATGATGCGAATCTCCCGTTCCACCACATCCCAAAGATGCTCTATTGGGTTGAGATCTGGTGACTGTGGAGGCCATTTTAGTACAGTGAACTCATTGTCATGTTCAAGAAACCAATTTGAAATGATTAGAGCTTTGTGACATGGTGGAAGTAGCCATCAGAGGATGGGTACATGGTGGCCATAAAGGGATGGACATGGTCAGAAACAATGCTCAGGTAGGCCGTGGCATTTAAACGATGCCCAATTGGCACTAAGGGGCCTAAAGTGTGCCAGGAAAACATCCCCCACACCATTACACCACCACCACCAGCCTGCACAGTGGTAACAAGGCATGATGGTTCCATGTTCTCATTCTGTTTACGCCAAATTCTGACTCTAACATCTGAATATCTCAACAGAAATCGAGACTCATCAGACCAGGCAACATTTTTCCAGTCTTCAACTGTTCAATTTTGGTGAGCTCTTGCAAATTGTAGCCTCTTTTTCCTATTTGTAGTGGAGATGAGTGGTACCCGGTGGAGTCTTCAGCTGTTGTAGCCCATCCGCCTCAAGGTTGTGCGTGTTGTGGCTTCACAAATGCTTTGCTGCATACCTCGGTTGTAACGAGTGGTTATTTCAGTCACTGTTGCCCTTCTATCAGCTCGAACCAGTCTGGCCATTCTCCTCTGACCTCTGGCATCAACAAGGCATTTCCGCCCACAGAACTGCCGCTCACTGGATGTTTTTTCTTTTTCGGACCATTCTCTGTAAACCCTAGAGATGGTTGTGCGTGAAAATCCCAGTAGATTAGCAGTTTCTGAAATACTCAGACCAGCCCTTCTGGCACCAACAATCATGCCACGTTCAAAGTCACTCAAATCAACTTTCTTCCCCATACTGATGCTCGGTTTGAACTGCAGGAGATTGTCTTGACCATGTCTACATGCCTAAATGCACTGAGTTGCCGCCATGTGATTGGCTGCTTAGAAATTAAGTGTTAACGAGCAGTTGGACAGGTGTACCTAATAAAGTGGCCGGTGAGTGTATATATATAGCCTACATGTATATATATATATATATATATATATATGCACACACACACACACACGTATATATATATATATATATATATATATATATATACAAACAATCAAAATATAAATGAAAGCCAAAAGCACATTTTTAGTCATACCTGGAAACAAATCCTGGTCAAATGCTATATGGGCCAGTCTACAGAATTGGTTCAAAGTTACAGTTGGAAACATCTTGAAAAGAAAATAGTCTTTTCCCATAAATGTCTTATAAAGTATTATTTTTTAAAGTAGACCAATACAATAAAAATAAACCAGTCGCATTTCAAAGTCGCTCGCGAAATGACCGCCAGGTGGCGCAAAGGGACATTTATCAAAACGTAAGTGGGGCTAATGTCAATTAACAGTAAGGATGAAATTCTACAAGTTATGGTAATTTACAAATAAGCCTACAACAAACATTTATTTTTAAACAAATATTTTTAAATATGCAACATGCACGTTTAAACAACAAACAATACAATCTGAACCAGCGCTTCCTGTATTGAGACATGCAGCGCGTTTCAGTTACGATCCTGGTTCCAGTGGCCTTAATACATTCACGGCTTTTTAAAATGTCACAAAGCGTTTTGAGATGGTTTTGAATGAAATATTGAAGTTTATAATTAGGGTATTTTGGCACACCACGCCGAGTGGCTATGCATTATTCTAAAATCTGGCTTTATTCTGGCATGTTGAATTAGAGTTTGACAAACGCGGCGGCGCGTTCATTTGGATTTATTTTTCTCATAACAGCTAAAAGAACTTACTGCGTAATTGTTGGTCATACAGATAAGATATCATCTTTTAAAACTGTAAAAGGTCTACTTTTATTCATGTAGGCTAAAGTAGGCCTACACTCACAGGCTAACGACAAAACGTTTTCTCGCTCATGTGAGAAACAAATGTTTGGGCATTTTTTCAGTGAGAAAATTCATAGCCGAGCGGTAGAACTTACGGTTCGATCAGCAAGATGACACGGGTTCAAATCCCGATCAAACATGGTCTACTGTAAATTTTATATTTATTAATGCAGAGAGATTTGTCTAGCTCTAAAACTCTGTTACACCATACAGTTTTTTGCTTATATTTATAAAATAAAATTACCATGCATTTCCATTTTACACTAAGGAACAATAGTATCCAACAGAACGACGTTGCATCTGTACCAATCGTACGAGGCTACCAATCGTAATTTCAAAAGCAGTTCTGTAAAAAAAGTAATTTTACATATATAGCCTATATATATATTTTTTTATTTTTATTAGGCCTATTATTATTATTATTTTGATTCCCTACAACCTAGAGTTTTTAAAAACATGGTTTTAAGTAAAGTGTGATTTGCCAGGAGGGACGGGGATTTCCTTCTGGTCTAAACATCCCTGCTTCTGCTGAATTATTTGAATCCCCACACCCCTCCCTCCACAGTAATCAATGCTATAGGCTACTTCACCAATAGACCATATCAAATATAAAATAGAGATATGCAACAAGCACGTTTAAACAACGACAAACAATAAAATCAAAACCAGCGTTTCAGTTGTTCATTAGTTCAAGTGGCCTTAATGCATGCACTAGCCTGACTTCGTCATACTCATATTCTAGTCAGAATGTGAGTCTGATATTGCTTCATAGGGCTTTGATTATGAGGCGTGTCTTAACCGAACCAGGAAAAAAAAAAACTCTGCACTCAATTGGATAGACCTACAACCAATGAGAGCAACGCAGTAAGTCAACTACTTTGCATAGCACAGTTGTCAACTACAGAACTCAAATGCACGCACGCTGGAAGAAGTAAAATAACGAGTGTTGCTTCTTTTACTTGGCCCTCTATGAGTGCGACCAAAGGAGAAACCACAACGACCACAGGGTTTTCATTGCGTCCCATCTTCTTAGTTACCATCGGAGCCAGCTGATAAATTAAACTTTTGCCGAATCCCGTAGGAAGGACGGCAAACACATCTTTCCGATCGACAAATGCCTTGATTGCAGTTCTATGTTCGTCTTTTAAAATGAATGCGCTGTCGATTTCTTTTACAACGGACGCGATAGCGGAATCTCTACATCTCAGTTCTCCAACTGCAGTCATCTCTGAGGGAAACCAGTTCAACCCAAGCGCTCTTTGATAACATGAGGATTACGTAACTGCAGATCATCTGTCCATCATCGTATAAAGCCCGCCCTGGCAATTTGATTGGCCCGACGATTTCTGAACCGATCATAATTACTCCCCAATGGAGCGAGTCCAGACCGAACTTCCCGACCAAAAAATGTTGTGGGCGGGGTTCGGGCTGGCATCCAGGCTATGCATGCACGGCTTTTCAAAATTTCACAAAGCGTTTTGAGATTATTTTGAATGAAATATTGAAGTTTATAATTAAGTGTTTTGGCAGACCACGCCGAGTGGCCCTGTGCATTTTTCTAAAGTCGGGTTTTATTCGAACTTTTGCTAACGACAAAAGTTTATCTGTCGTCTCTGTCTCCGGGAACTGCGCGTCACAAAAATGAACCGAAAGCCACTTCAGCTCAGTCACTATAAGAAATCG
The DNA here is from genome assembly GCF_029890125.1 of Rhinichthys klamathensis goyatoka. Taxonomy (NCBI): domain Eukaryota; kingdom Metazoa; phylum Chordata; class Actinopteri; order Cypriniformes; family Leuciscidae; genus Rhinichthys; species Rhinichthys klamathensis. Next base: position 229,779 of record NW_026606716.1, read on the forward strand.
GCTCTGTCTAAAGCCTTTAAATGTCTAAATATTCAGGCTAATAAATGTTATCTGATTATGTAATCCATATGAAAACGAGATGTACAGAGGATGTACTCAAACATGTAGCCTGTAAGCGCTTCCCAATGAGAAAATGACAAGGGTGAAAATCTCGCTCTAATTAAATGTAGCAGGCTAAATCGCCCTGAATTAAAATGTAAAAACAGATCAAATAATGTATTTGTCGAAATGTTGCGATATTGTTTCATTTAAGTTCATAATTATTCTATACATGTTATTTAATTTAGCAGCATTACCACGAAGCACCGTGGTTCGATATTTATTTGAATAATAAAAAAAATAAAAAAAACTTAATTCACAAATTGCATGCCTGGTTGAAAGGATCCAAAGATCCCTGTAGACTTTAATATTGAGTTGAACATTTTGTTCATGACAACAAATTAACAAGCGTTTTTTCAGATTATATTTAGTTTTGCTTGGAAAAAGCTGGCCCAAACCAGTTTTATTTAATCAATTATTGAAATAATGAAATATTTAGTAATAAACTTTTATGACAGAAATATCACTAGGCTACATGTAACTTAAATCATTTAATTCCTTCATTATCAACACTGTCTAGAATAGCGATTTAAGTGTGAATTGCGACTTCTCTTTGTGTTAAATCAGCCTCAGACTCCGATAGCCGGTGGGGGGTTGGAGGGACAGTTCAGTGTATCGTGCGCGCAGGACAATAGGCCTAGGTGTTAATGTTCCTCTTTCATATGGAGAGCGAGGGAGACTAAATAAACTTGTTAAAAAGAGATTCAGCGCGAGAGAGGCAAAGAAAAACGCATGTTTTAATTTAATTATGTTGCTTTGGACAATTTTCGTTTTGTAGGCCTATACTGTTTTAATTGTTTAATATAGCTGTCATTTCTTTGGCAATACAAATTTAAAATGTCGCAAGAATAAGATTAGCCTAGTGTTTCTTATTTTGCATCGCAAAAGAAATAAACTCCAAACCCGATGCAACCCTGTTTTAAATAATAAAAAAAACTGTCCCGACACTTTATTTAAACCTTGAAATGTTCGAACTTAGTTTCAAACTTAAGTAATTTTAGTGTTCTTTTACATTACACAATAATTAAGCAGACTAAAGACGAGCTTCTTCATTTTCATTTTCTGATGCAATCGGCTGACAATCTTCCTTCATCAGTTTTTGTCGTTTGTGCAGCGGCTGCGGTTCTACAGGAATGTAGCAAATTTATGTTGTAATGATAATTAAACAAAACTCTTGACTTTAAATAAGTAAACAGTTATAAACAGTTAGCTATTTAAGCATCAAGAAGGTAAAATATAAACGCTGTTGGCCAACATCGGTTAACAACATATGCTATATTGAGATTCGATCTCGGGTCGTTTAAAGCTCCTCAAAGCTCGTGTTGTTGCGTTAACCACTGAGCTATCGTCTGTACGTCTGTAAATGTTTTTATTGCAATGTTTTATGTTTGCATTATTTATTCAATTTCATTTCAGTAGCCTAATTTCAGTATTGTGATTACGAATTATTTTAATTACGTTTCACTTGTTGAATTCATCTGCTACCAGCTTTCAATCGCTCTGAATGAGCCGCGGTGCGGCGGCAGATTACGCATTAGAAAGAATAAACGAACACTTTTCAGAGTCTATGATTGTAGCGCCTCTTAGCGGTAAAAGGCAGAAAATACACCCCACTTTTTACCGCCGCGGTGGAACGGCTGATGTGGGCGTTGTCATGGCTTGCCTCAACATTTGCGTTTGAATAGCGCGCGTCCTCCGTGGGCGTGTCAGATTAACGCGTAATGAAGTGTAATGAGCTGGGGAAAAAAATTCTGACAGCACTCTCTTTTCATACAGATTACATAAACTGAGAATATTTGTTTTTTATATAAATTACTTCATTGAAAAGAAGAGAATTCAAGCTTCATAAAGAAAAATCTCTCGTGCCTGTATGACAAGTATTTGCAGAGTTAGAGTTAATTTTTCGGACGTGTTTCAGAATGGACTGCACTGACAGAGAGAAGGCAAAACACGATAAATGAGGCCCATGATTAATCAGATGCAAACAGAAATATAAAACCAGTCCTAATTGAAAGAGAACAAGTTGACAAAAAGATTGAATCCAAGATTGGGTGAAAATAAGGTATAATGAGTGACTTATAAGCTATTTTTTATAGGCCGGTCATTTTTGACCGGGAACACCACAAGTGTGACTATGTGCCATATTTTTTACAAAACAAAAGTTTCAAAACAAAATTCCTGGTGAAACATTAGAGTAGACTAGTGTGATCAACAGTAGCCATTTTTTTCATTTTTTTTTTTTCATATTTCCAAATTTACTCATAAATTATTTGTTTTTTACTCAAAAAATGAGATGCCTACTCTCAGACAAATGAGGCCCCCGATTAATCAGATGCAAACAGAAATATAAAACCAGTCCTAATTGAAAGAGAACAAGTTGACAAAAAGATTGAATCCAAGATTGGGTGAAAATATGGTATAATGAGTGACTTATAAGCTATTTTTTTATAGGCCGGTCATTTTTGACCGGGAACACCACAAGTGTGACTATGAGCCATATTTTTTTACAAAACAAAAGTTTCAAAACAAAATTCCTGGTGAAACATTAGAGTAGACTAGTGTGATCAACAGTAGCCATTTTTTTCATTTTTTTTTTCATATTTCCAAATTTACTCATAAATTATTTGTTTTTTACTCAAAAAATGAGATGCCTACTCTCAGATAAATGAGGCCCCCGATTAATCAGATGCAAACAGAAATATAAAACCAGTCCTAATTGAAAGAGAACAAGTTGACAAAAAGATTGAATCCAAGATTGGGTGAAAATATGGTATAATGAGTGACTTATAAGCTATTTTTTATAGGCCGGTCATTTTTGACCGGGAACACCACAAGTGTGACTATGTGCCATATTTTTTACAAAACAAAAGTATCAAAACAAAATTCCTGGTGAAAATGTTAAGTTGACTAGTGTGATCAACAGTACCAATTTTCTTCAGATTTTATTTAATATTTCCAAAATTATTCAAATTTTTAAAAAAAATTACTCAAAAAATGAAATGCCTACTCTCAAATAAATGAGGCCTATGATTATTCAGATGCAAATCAAAATATAAAACCAGTCCTAATTGAAAGAGAACATGTTGACAAAAAGATTGAATCCAAGATTGGGTGAAAATATGGTATAATGAGTGATTTATAAGGTTTTTTTTATGGCCCGGTCATTTTTGACCGGGAACACCACAGGTGTTATAGGGTTTTGAACACCACATGAGGGTTAAATAGAGAATATTTGTTTTTGATATGATTTGCATAATTTAAAAATAGAGATTTCAAGCTTTGTAAAGACATATGTCTGACAAACTTTCGCTGAGTTACATGTCATTTTCTGTCGAGTCTCAGAATTAACTTCACATTGAGAGAGATGGCAGAACACGCATCATGTTTATTTGCTTTATTTTACGAAAAACTATTTTTTATTTTTATTATGAGTGTACACAAATAAAAGACATTTAACAGTTTTGAATGATGTATACCACTTGCCTGTATGACAAAAATCAACTGGGTTATTTGAGTCTCTTTTGCACTAATAAGAAAAAAAGCGAGCTGGTCAGGCCGGTGTGACCGCCGACACCAGAGGGTTAAAAAAGACCAGAATGTCAATCAGCATGATCTTTTATGTTGAAGTCGGTTAACCAAGGAAGTTGTGCGATCTGGTGGGAACACTAGCATGCCTTTTAATCAGTGTCCTCTCTTTTTTCAGATTAAAAGCCTGTAATCTCAGTGATCAGCAGTGTGAAGTTGTGGCTTCAGTTCTACAATCATCAAACTCCTCCCTGAGAGAGCTGGACCTGAGTAACAATGACCTGCAGGATTCAGGAGTGAGGCTGCTCTCTATTGGACTTAAGAGTCCAAACTGTCAACTTAACAAATTGAGGTATTTAAGGGGATTTCAACTGGTCTGTGCAAAATAACAGTAAGCTGTCATGTATATTTGTTAATGTGTTATATTCTAATATTCTATGCAACTGACAAGGATATTTCACCCAAAAATTAAGTCATCATTTACCCAATCTGTTATTGTTCTAGTGCAGTATGCACTTCTTTTTTTGCACCATAGAAGGAGAATTTTAAGACAAAAGTATCAAAGAATGGTCCCATGCGAAACGTGTCATATTATCCAAGTGTTCTGGAGTGTATATGACAGTATTTGGTGAAAAACAAACCTAAATTTAATTTGTGACTTAACAAAAGTATGAGTGCATTCATGACACTTGATTAGTGCTGCTGTTACCTCCGACTCGCCCAAAAAAGCAGACAAGTGAGAAATCAAGATCGAGAAATGCCGTAATTATTAGTCAGTTGGAGACAATGATGTGGGAGTTATTTGTCTTAAGATTTTGAAAGGACCCACATACCTGGAGCTGAGCTTCTTGCAGGGCAGGCGTACACGAAGATCCGGAGTAGAAAGTCAGACCCACTGTCCTGGAGCATAACTGGGGTTGGAACTACGGTAATGATAGGCTTGTTTCTTCTATTTGCTACACGTTGAAGCTGGACGTGTGCTTGGTTCCACACTGTCTTGCTCCGTCGGAGCCAGTCATTAATGACCAGTCATTATTTCCCTTGACCAGGGAAATAGAGTTGGTTGAAATCCCAGGACACATTGGAAAGGGGCAATGCTAGTGGAGGGTTTCTGAAGGGAATTTTGAGCATATTCAGCCCAGCGTAAGAAGCTGCTCCAGTCCGACTAATTCTGCAGACAGTACATTCTTATGAGTTCTGGGTTTAGGCTTTCACTTTGACCATTCGATCGTGAGTGATATCCTGAGGTGAGGCTTATATTTAAATTAAATTGGTGGAAGGCCGTCTAGACCCGAGATGTGAACTGGGAACTCCGGTCTGAGACAATATCTAGAGGTAGTACATGATAGCGAAACATGTAGTGGATTAAATGTTCTTCAGTTTCAAAAGCTGTTGGGAGCTTAGGTAGAGATGTAAGGCACTAACATGCCTTAAGAAAACAATTAATGACTGTAGTATATTGGTGTTACCCTGGGAGGCCAGGAGGTCAGTGACAAAATAGCAGTGTGTGACCAAGGTTGTTGAGGAATGGCTTGTGCCTGTAGAAGGCCTGCAGGTGTTGTCCAGAAGATTTCGCTGTGTGCAAGTATGACTGTAGAAGAGGAGGTCAGCAGCGCCATCTGCTGGACACCAGTAATATACATCCAACAAATATACAGGATAAGCCGACATAGTGATCGTGCTCCAATCACGGCAACAGACAGCCAATCAAATCTCAGCTTTGGTCGGGTGACTGTGTGCAGAACTTTTTCTAGCTTTCGCTCTATCATAGAGAGATGGTATGTGTGTTGTTTTTCCTAATTCCTGCCAGAGTTGTGTGCGTCAATGACTAAAAGCAAGTGTCTATTCATCTGGTTTATATTGCAGTTGCTGCTGATTACGATTAGTCGCTAAGTTGTTTATTTGTAAAATAAACAGATGTGACGAAGACCCGCGGCTCCGCACAAGCAAATGTTTGTGTAAACATAAGCGTTTTATACCGAATATGTATATTCGAAATAGTCTTATGTGAACAAGTTAATGCCGTTGTGACACATTTCCGCATAAATTCAAATGTTAGTTAGTTTATAAGTGTGATTTTATATGTCTTATATACACTTAATCTATATTGACCTATGCATATGCATGTGTGTTCGGTTCATAAAGCTAACAAGTTTAAGGATCCACATTATTTGTTCCCAGAGGGTGTCCATCCTAACACTGCCACTGCCACGGGAGATTCACATGGGATTAGTGGTATCTCATAATGTCAAGCTATATCCTCATCAATAAAACTGCCTGCTGCAACAGAGTCAAGTAGGGCAGTAGTAATGATGGTACTAGTAGAGAACATTATCTTTATAGGTACTTCTATACATGAAGTGGAATGACCAGGGAGAATGTACAGGGCTCCAGACTAACTTTTTGCCTTGGTTGCACTGGTGCGCCTAACTTTTTTATTTAGGTGCACCAGCACAAAATTTAGGTGCACTAAAATTTTTCCTCGTCTCGCGTTGCCTTTAACGCCACAATTTCAAGGTCACCTTTTTATCACGCTCCATATACATTCATATATATTATGTAAATGCTTTTAAACAAGAATAATAATACATTTGTTTTGAAGCACAATTATACTGTATATAAAAATGTTAATCTTTAAAAAAAATAAAACATTTAAAGTGCTGTTTTTACATTGTTCAAGTTAGGGCAGGGTATTGACACAAATTTCACAATTCGATTCAATATTGATTATTTTGGATATCAGGTACAATACATGGCAAATTTTCTCAAGGAAAACAAATCTCTTAACTAATGCTGTAAACTGGGAGTCAGTTGTAGCCCACTATGCTTCATTAGCCTACTATAATATTGAAGGTAAAAATTACCTGATTTGTACACAAACACTTAAATTACACTTTTATTTATTTTTATAATAATAAAGTTATATGAAATATAAACATTTAAATGGTGGCTGCATAAAAACTTGCCAGATTTTTTCAAACAACATGCATTAAATATTGAAAAACATTAAAAAATTATAATGAATATGCAATATGGTGCATATATTTGCTCCTCCCTAGAGTTAATTTTTCTAGCTAGCTAACGAGTTTATGGTCACTGGATATGTTTTTTTTTTAGGTAAATGTGACGTTACATGACATTGTTTACAAGCGTTTTACTGACGTCTTTCCACGGTTGAAACACTGATTGAGCGATTCCATGTGAAAGATACGGATTTCGATAAGTTGTACTCTATCTTTTAGCACACTTTCAGATGCTCTTTCATGTTTATTTCGCGCTGTAACTGGTATTATTAAGGCGGAAGAGAAGATCATGTGCACTCCGCGCTGCTGCTTCTCTGGGGCTGAGCTGAGCCAGAGCGATCTCACGCAACAGCGTCAAAACACTATTTATGTTTTTGAATTTCATAAGAAAATGGACCTAATTTGAAATCTGAGACTTTGTTTCATATCAATAGTAACAAAGCACAAAGATTATTGCGATTTATTGGATGGGATGCTCGCTACAATGTTCCATTCATTCATCAACTGAAAACAGCATAGCCCAACGGTTCGTAAAATGAGAATCGATTAAAATCGAGAAATCAATATTTTTTACCTAGTTCAAGTAGCCTACATTTTTTAAAGTTTCTTCGTCGTCTGTTTTCTTGCGTTTATTTAGCTGATGCTGCTGATTGCCGTAACTGATTCTCTGGTGCTCACGTCGCAATTTATTTCAATCACACAGACAGCACGGAGCATTTTAGTCCATTTTACGGAGCATTTTAGGAATATCTGAACCACAGCCAATCAGAGGCAAAGACCAGCCCAATCTCTATCTCTGATTGGTTTAGACCACGATATGATCCAACCATGCGTGCAAGGAGAACAAAAGACTCGTTTGTTGAGAGGCAACGGATGCGATCATGCGAGAAGGTTAGGTCCACTGGTGCGACCTAGGAAAAAATTTAGTCGCACCCTTACAAATTTTGGTCGCATATGCGACCAAATTGGTCGCACTCTAGAGCCCTGATGTAGGTTGTCACCTTTAGGAGTATACTATTGTGTTGGTCGAGTTGGGTAGTTAGCTCTCAGATGTCCTGCTTGACTGCTATACAGACATAGATGTTCTCTGATGTGGCGTTCTCACTCCTGTGGAGAGATGTGTTCATCCTCTCTGCATGGTTCAGTGTCACCCATTGGGAAGTTTGTTTGGTGAAGGGAATTAGAGAATCTGTTTGGTTTCTGAGAGTAAATGAGAGATCTCTAAATTGATGAATTGAAAAAAAAGCTCAGAAATGTTAGCCATGGCAAAAAAAGACTTCACACTTTGCTTAGCGTGCTCAGTGCGTAAATAGTCCATAAAATGGAGAACAAATGTTTGTGCAATCAGTCGTGGGGCCCTATCTTGCACCCGGCGCAAATGACTTTGTACACTGACGCATGTATCATTCCTATTTTGCACCCGCGCAAAGCGGACTTTTCCCTCCACAGACACACGTCGGTTAACTAAGAAATACACTTGCGCTCCCCGGGGCGGTTCAGCGCAAAGAGGAGGCGTGTTCCGGCGCAAACTTTCCCTCATGCTATTTTGCTGTTCTATAAAACAATTGCGCCACTGACCAGAAAAAACCTAGTCTAAAGTCAGTGGCGCGTTGCGCGTTGTTCATTATGCTATTTTAAGGGCACATGCTTGGCCATAATCAATGTAGCGTGTGCACAATGCGCATACACTTTGATTCTCTCATATAAGCAGCAGTTTTCATTTTTGCAAATCATACATTATTACGATAGATAGATAGATAGATAGATAGATAGATAGATAGATAGATAGACAATTTATTATAAAAGCATACATGTAGCTTACACATTTACCCAAATTATCATACGCCTGTTTAACAGAAGTTAATTTGGGTGGGTTTCTCCATCCCTAATGTCACTTCTCTGTGTTTTACGGTCCTGATGAGAACGCTGCTCTCCTCGGCTGTGAACCGCTCCTGTCGCGCGCCTGGCAAATCCGCCGTTGTAATAGGAATCCGCTTTAGAACAAGCGCGCCTGCTCTTAAAGGGTATGTTGGATGACGCTCTGATTGGTTTATTTCACGTTTCGCCCAAACCACACCTATGAATAATGAAGCTACTTCAGACCAACCCCTTTTAGATTTGCGCCTGGCGCAAGAGGCATTTATCCCGCCGGGAAAATAGCAACAGCGCCGGGATCCGCCCACAAAGTTACTTGCGCTTTGCGCTTTGACACTTGCGTTTCAGATCGTTAAAATAGGGCCCCAGGTATGTGAGTTCTGAGATTTGTAGTCCAAGTACTAATACTCAGGTGAGGGAGACCTCCGGTGGCAGACGGGAGGAATTTCAGAGGTAGCGTTCATGACAAACTAGTAGAACAGCTATCAGTTCAGGCGCAGAGATGTGCAGATACAGAGATCATCAGTTCAGGTGTAGAGATGCACAGATACAGAGATCATCAGTTCAGGTGCAGAGATGTGCAGATACAGAGATCATCAGTTCAGGTGTAGAGATGCACAGATACAGAGATCATCAGTTCAGGCGCAGAGATGTGCAGATACAGAGATCATCAGTTCAGGTGCAGAGATGCACAGATACAGAGATCATCAGTTCAGGTGCAGAGATGCACAGATACAGAGATCATCAGTTCAGGTGCGCTCCATGTTTCCGCTTAACCCTCTGGGGACCAAGGTGTTTTTGGGGTCATTGAGATGTTTTGACATGCTCTGACATTTGTGCTTTTTTTCAGTTGCTTATAAACATATTAATGGCACAGGTGAAATTACACTCTATTTAGCACAAACAGGACTACCATAATGTGTGAGCAACATGTACATGTACATGTTTGTATTTTTGAGAGAAAATTGTTTATGCGTGGTTATTGAAAAAACTAAAAAATAAAGTTTTTGAAATAAGGACACAAAAAACATACTAAATATGAGTCCACAAGACTTTTGACTAATGTACGTTGTTGCCTAGAGTTTTTGCTTCAAAATGATCTGAAAATCATCCTTCCTAATCATTCATATAAAACAATAGATTGTTTTAAATTGTGAAAAAAAAATTTTGTTTGCCAAGGCAATATGCGGATGGGCGGAACGGCCCAACCCCTATCATGAATAATTAAGTGGTTCTCAGACAGTGACCCTGCATAATAATGAGCCTTTCATTCAGGGGTGCAGTGTTGGGGGTAACGAGTTACAAAGTAACGGATTACAGTAACGATATTACTTTTTTGGGTAACGAAGTAAAGTAACGCATTACACTAAAAATATCGGTAACTACACTACTTTACTATACTATAGGAACGCGCTTTCCTGCGTTACCCAAGCCGTGTTTGCTTGTGTGTAAAGTTCTGTCTAGTGGTGCGTGCGCACCGTTGCCATAGAGATCGATTTGAGTGACATAGCTGCCGGTGCGAAGGAGAGAGGGAAATGGAGACGGAGACGGAGACAGGGGGTCTCTGCAGCGCGAGTCTCCGCTGACTGCGCGCGCACCTCCCCAAACGGACGAGGCGTTTATACTCGACGCGCTCGCCATTGTACTATTCTGTGAAACGACGGGGCGACTCGAGTAATTGTCCTCTTAACCATCAGGAATCAACGGTGAGAAGAAGAAAGGTCCACACTTGACGATGTTTATTTTAGTAGGCTACATCACCACCAATAACACTACAAAAAGAATCGTGTACGTAAAATCGAGTAAACCCTGAGATTATTACTTGTGACATTAGAACAAAATGTGGATATAAAAACATGTATGTAGACTATAGAACTAAATCAACGATCTCTTAAATAGTTTCTAATTTCACTAAACATTTCATTAAGTTTCGTGGACATTTTATAAAACATGGATCTTTCTATTAAAAATGCTTATTATGCTATTGTAGGCTCATTTTGTAAACATAAGCAACTGATTTAGAAACTGTGTGCCGGTGCGGTCATGGTGAGACGTAGGCTACATGCTCGGGCAGATTCGGCTTCTTGAAGTCGTTCATCCTCGGATTCGGCGCCGCGCGCGCTGTTACAACAACTCTTCTCAAGTCTTGGAGCACAGCAGGTAACACAAAACAAAATAAAACGAACAGGCTTGTTGCAGGGTTCATTGTAGAGGAATGCTTCCCCTGCCGACTATTGAATCGCCAAGAAAAATGCATTTTAAATTAAGATTAAAAATGTAAAAGTGACCTTTATTTTATTATTTTTCATTGACCACTTCATTTTTTTCTTTTATTGCCATGAGTCGAATAAAAAGCTTGTTTTGTTCTCAGGAGAAGAGTTTATTCTCATGTTTCCCAAAGCCTGTGTTTTAAAACTTGTGTGTTGACCCCATTTTAAAATGACCGCACCATAGCCTCCTTTATCCTGTTGTTTGTGGATTTTACAGTGAGATATATTTCCTTGTGCAGACAGGGATATTTTTCTTTCATATGGTTTTACATGCCATTTTGTATATATTTATACAATAAACACTATGTAGACAGGCTAAGTGATGATAGGGCTATGATATTTGTCCATAAATTAAGAAACAGGAAAGTAAAGTAATAAGTAGTGAAGTTACTTTTCAAACGCAGTAACTAGTAAAGTAATCTCATTACAATTTACAGAAGTAACTAGTAACTAGTAACTAATTACCTTTTTTGAGTAACTACCCCAACACTGCAGGGGTGTCACACAAGAAAGAATGTAAGGACAATATATATATATATATATATTAGTGCTGGGCAACGATTAAAAAATTTAATCGCGATTAATCGCATGATTTTCTTGCGATTAATCGCGATTAATCGCATTGTTGCGCGCAAAATTGAATAATGAATTCTAGTAGTGTATTGCGCACTTTTGATTTAAATGTACTGCTACAAAAGTGCAATAACATGTGGTTTGCAAAAACTTTAAACAAATAAGGTGCTTTTATACCAGCAGTATTCCCTTTACACAGTATCAATAAAATATTTCTTGTAAATCTCAACTTAAACATTAATGTAATCAAATCAAATATTTAAACAAAGCTATTTGCCACTGCCAGGGCATTACTTTTATTTTTTTATTTTATTTTATTTTATTTATTTAGAAAAACAGGGACAGCGTACAATAAACATTAACCTCAAGGGGAAAGATGCATTGTACCGGGTTTTAGCTCAAGAGCTAATTTTCACCCGTAGTCCCTGGGCAGGCTGATGTTAAGCTAAGATACATAAAACACATACATGAATAATAAGATTTACAATGCCAGAATAAAAAAAGTACAAAAGGAAATGTTCACACCTTTCATATACAGACCTTAGAGCACACACTTATATACACACATACATACATCTGGTCACATATGGGAACAAAATTGATTTAATAAAAGCCATTTCTTTGCCTGGCGTGTGAACGTATAAGAACTTGTGCTTTTAAACAACTCTGTAGGTAACATATTCCTTTTATCTAGCTTGTTAAAACGAGTCCAGTTTTCTTTTTTTTTTTTTTTCTGAACAGGTATCTTGTATCAGGGAGCAGCAGAAACAGTCTATGTAGTCAAAGGGTCATGATCACTACTACAGATATAAGTCGACCAACGTTACTTCTCTGATAGCAGCTTGTTTGGTCATGGCATGCCATGGTTTCCCACGTAAGATTACATTAAACAGAGGTAAAGCCAATTTATACTTCTGCCTCGAACTCACGCCGTAGCTGTGTAGCGCGCGTACCCTGACGTGCATCTCTCCAAAAATGTAACGTCAATTCTACGCGTACCGCAAGCGCTGTGATTGCTAGAACCGCTCCCCGGTTCTAGCAATCTCCCTCTGCATGTGTAATTGCGCGTCAACGCGGACAATGACGCAGATATATAAATGAAAACCAACGCGTTGTCTATAGCGTAGAGGCTCCGGCGTAAGTCCGACGCAGAAGTATAAATCAGCCTAGAGTGAGGTGAAGTGGTCGAGCACAGGTGCAGCGACAAGCGGGTGCGTTCCTGTGAAACTGTTGCGGTCATGCTCGCCTCACGCACGCGCCCGCGCGTTGCCGAAGTTGAATTGTCTAACTTTTTTGTACACGACGCGCAGCACAAATCATTGGAAGAGAGACTGATCCTCGGCTCGCTGTTTGTGAGTTTCCAGAATCTAAATAGTTATCAGGACATCAACAGGAGGGAATTCACATGGCAGAGCATCCCCGCTAAACTAAACGCAGGCCTATCAGGTAAAGTTATGTATAATTTTAATTTAAGTTAAAAAGTTAAAAAGGCTACAGCTGCGTAGCGCACAGAAGCCGTTGCATGCTACTATCCATAGAGCGCCTGTCATTCACTCGCGGAGCGCTATCTCCCTTTCTGTTCACCTGAGAGAACCTGCCAAAGCCTCTCCACTGCTTGTTTGGCTGGGTTATTTGCTGGCTGACCAACATCCCGCCCCTCCTGTGATCATGGTTTGACTGTAGGCCTATGTGTATTCAGAGGCAGTGAGCAACGGACTTTCAAAATAAAAATAAAAAAAACCTCTGCGTTAACGCGCGATAAAAAAATTGTCGGCATTAATTAATAAATGCGTTAACGCGATAATAACGCGTTAACTTGCCCAGCACTAATATATATATATATATATATATATATATATATATATATATATTGTCATTGCATTCTTTCTTGTATATATATATATAGCCTACATGTGTATATATATATATATATGCACACACACACACACGTATATATATATATATATATATATACAAACAATCAAAATATAAATGAAAGCCAAAAGCACATTTTTAGTCATACCTGGAAACAAATCCTGGTCAAATGCTATATGGGCCAGTCTACAGAATTGGTTCAAAGTTACAGTTGGAAACATCTTGAAAAGAAAATAGTCTTTTCCCATAAATGTCTTATAAAGTATTATTTTTTAAAGTAGACCAATACAATAAAAATAAACCAGTCGCATTTCAAAGTCGCTCGCGAAATGACCGCCAGGTGGCGCAAAGGGACATTTATCAAAACGTAAGTGGGGCTAATGTCAATTAACAGTAAGGATGAAATTCTACAAGTTATGGTAATTTACAAATAAGCCTACAACAAACATTTATTTTTTAAACAAATATTTTTAAATATGCAACATGCACGTTTAAACAACAAAGAATACAATCTGAACCAGCGCTTCCTGTATTGAGACATGCAGCGCGTTTCAGTTACGATCCTGGTTCCAGTGGCCTTAATACATTCACGGCTTTTTAAAATGTCACAAAGCGTTTTGAGATGGTTTTGAATGAAATATTGAAGTTTATAATTAGGGTATTTTGGCACACCCCGCCGAGTGGCTATGCATTATTCTAAAATCTGGCTTTATTCTGGCATGTTGAATTAGAGTTTGACAAACGCGGCGGCGCGTTCATTTGGATTTATTTTTCTCATAACAGCTAAAAGAACTGCGTAATTGTTGGTCATACAGATAAGATATCATCTTTTAAAACTGTAAAAGGTCTACTTTTATTCATGTAGGCTAAAGTAGGCCTACACTCACAGGCTAACGACAAAACGTTTTCTCGCTCATGTGAGAAACAAATGTTTGGGCATTTTTCAGTGAGAAAATTCATAGCCGAGCGGTAGAACTTACGGTTCGATCATCAAGATGACACGGGTTCAAATCCCGATCAATCATGGTCTACTGTAAATTTTATATTTATTAATGCAGAGAGATTTGTCTAGCTCTAAAACTCTGTTACACCATACAGTTTTTTGCTTATATTTATAAAATAAAATTACCATGGATTTCCATTTTACACTAAGGAACAATAGTATCCAACAGAACGACGTTGCATCTGTACCAATCGTACGAGGCTACCAATCGTAATTTCAAAAGCAGTTCTGTAAAAAAAGTAATTTTACATATATAGCCTATATATATATTTTTTTTTTTTAAATTTTATTAGGCCTATTATTATTATTATTTTGATTCCCTACAACCTAGAGTTTTTAAAAACATGGTTTTAAGTAAAGTGTGATTTGCCAGGAGGGACGGGGATTTCCTTCTGGTCTAAACATCCCTGCTTCTGCTGAATTATTTGAATCCCCACACCCCTCCCTCCACAGTAATCAATGCTATAGGCTACTTCACCAATAGACCATATCAAATATAAAATAGAGATATGCAACAAGCACGTTTAAACAACGACAAACAATAAAATCAAAACCAGCGTTTCAGTTGTTCATTAGTTCAAGTGGCCTTAATGCATGCACTAGCCTGACTTCGTCATACTCATATTCTAGTCAGAATGTGAGTCTGATATTGCTTCATAGGGCTTTGATTATGAGGCGTGTCTTAACCGAACCAGGAAGAAAAAAAAACTCTGCACTCAATTGGATAGACCTCCAACCAATGAGAGCAACGCAGTAAGTCAACTACTTTGCATAGCACAGTTGTCAACTACAGAACTCAAATGCACGCACGCTGGAAGAAGTAAAATAACGAGTGTTGCTTCTTTTACTTGGTCCTCTATGAGTGCGACCAAAGGAGAAACCACAACGACCACAGGGTTTTCATTGCGTCCCATCTTCTTAGTTACCATCGGAGCCAGCTGATAAATTAAACTTTTGCCGAATCCCGTAGGAAGGACGGCAAACACATCTTTCCGATCGACAAATGCCTTGATTGCAGTTCTATGTTCGTCTTTTAAAATGAATGCGCTGTCGATTTCTTTTACAACGGACGCGATAGCGGAATCTCTACATCTTAGTTCTCCAACTGCAGTCATCTCTGAGGGAAACCAGTTCAACCCAAGCGCTCTTTGATAACGTGAGGATTACGTAACTGCAGATCATCTGTCCATCATCGTATAAAGCCCGGCCTGGCAATTTGATTGGCCCGACAATTTCTGAACCGATCATAATTACTCCCCAATGGAGCGAGTCCAGACCGAACTTCCCGACCAAAAAATGTTGTGGGCGGGGTTCGGGCTGGCATCCAGGCTATGCATGCACGGCTTTTCAAAATTTCACAAAGCGTTTTGAGATTATTTTGAATGAAATATTGAAGTTTATAATTAAGTGTTTTGGCAGACCACGCCGAGTGGCCCTGTGCATTTTTCTAAAGTCGGGTTTTATTCGAACTTTTGCTAACGACAAAAGTTTATCTGTCGTCTCTGTCTCCGGGAACTGCGCGTCACAAAAATGAACCGAAAGCCACTTCAGCTCAGTCACTATAAGAAATCGTCTCTGTCTAAAGCCTTTAAATGTCTAAATATTCAGGCTAATAAATGTTATCTGATTATGTAATCCATATGAAAACGAGATGTACAGAGGATGTACTCAAACATGTAGCCTGTAAGCGCTTCCCAATGAGAAAATGACAAGGGTGAAAATCTCGCTCTAATTAAATGTAGCAGGCTAAATCGCTCTGAATTAAAATGTAAAAACAGATCAAATAATGTATTTGTCGAAATGTTGCGATATTGTTTCATTTAAGTTCATAATTATTCTATACATGTTATTTAATTTAGCAGCATTACCACGAAGCACCGTGGTTAGATATTTATTTGAATAATAAAAAAAATAAAAAAAACTTAATTCACAAATTGCATGCCTGGTTGAAAGGATCCAAAGATCCCTGTAGACTTTAATATTGAGTTGAACATTTTGTTCATGACAACAAATTAACATGCGTTTTTTCAGATTATATTTAGTTTTGCTTGGAAAAAGCTGGCCCAAACCAGTTTTATTTTATCAATTATTGAAATAATGAAATATTTAGTAATAAACTTTTATGACAGAAATATCACTAGGCTACATGTAACTTAAATCATTTAATTCCTTCATTATCAACACTGTCTAGAATAGCGATTTAAGTGTGAATTGCGACTTCTCTTTGTGTTAAATCAGCCTCAGACTCCGATAGCCGGTGGGGGGTTGGAGGGACAGTTCAGTGTATCGTGCGCGCAGGACAATAGGCCTAGGTGTTAATGTTCCTCTTTCATATGGAGAGCGAGGGAGACTAAATAAACTTGTTAAAAAGAGATTCAGCGCGAGAGAGGCAAAGAAAAACGCATGTTTTAATTTAATTATGTTGCTTTGGACAATTTTCGTTTTGTAGGCCTACTGTTTTAATTGTTTAATATAGCTGTCATTTCTTTGGCAATACAAATTTAAAATGTCGCAAGAATAAGATTAGCCTAGTGTTTCTTATTTTGCATCGCAAAAGAAATAAACTCCAAACCCGATGCAACCCTGTTTTAAATAATAAAAAAAACTGTCCCGACACTTTATTTAAACCTTGAAATGTTCGAACTTAGTTTCAAACTTAAGTAATTTTAGTGTTCTTTTACATTACACAATAATTTAGCAGACTAAAGACGAGCTTCTTCATTTTCATTTTCTGATGCAATCGGCTGACAATCTTCCTTCATCAGTTTTTGTCGTTTGTGCAGCGGCTGCGGTTCTACAGGAATGTAGCAAATTTATGTTGTAATGATAATTAAACAAAACTCTTGACTTTAAATAAGTAAACAGTTATAAACAGTTAGCTATTTAAGCATCAAGAAGGTAAAATATAAACGCTGTTGGCCAACATCGGTTAACAACATATGCTATATTGAGATTCGATCTCGGGTCGTTTAAAGCTCCTCGAAGCTCGTGTTGTTGCGTTAACCACTGAGCTATCGTCTGTACGTCTGTAAATGTTTTTATTGCAATGTTTTATGTTTGCATTATTTATTTAATTTCATTTCAGTAGCCTAATTTCAGTATTGTGATTATGAATTATTTTAATTACGTTTCACTTGTTGAATTCATCTGCTACCAGCTTTCAATCGCTCTGAATGAGCCGCGGTGCGGCGGCAGATTACGCATTAGAAAGAATAAACGAACACTTTTCAGAGTCTATGATTGTAGCGCCTCTTAGCGGTAAAAGGCAGAAAATATACCCCACATATTACCGCCGCGGTGGAACGGCTGATGTGGGCGTTGTCATGGCTTGCCTCAACATTTGCGTTTGAATAGCGCGCGTCCTCCGTGGGCGTGTCAGATTAACGCGTAATGAAGTGTAATGAGCTGGGGAAAAAAATTCTGACAGCACTCTCTTTTCATACAGATTACATAAACTGAGAATATTTGTTTTTTATATAAATTACTTCATTGAAAAGAAGAGAATTCAAGCTTCATAAAGAAAAATCTCTCGTGCCTGTATGACAAGTATTTGCAGAGTTAGAGTTAATTTTTCGGACGTGTTTCAGAATGGACTGCACTGACAGAGAGAAGGCAAAACACGCATCATGTTTATTTTTCTTTATTTGACAAAAAGCACAAAACTTTGTTTTTATTGTGAGTATACAGAAAAATAATAGACAATTAACAGGATCGATTGATGTATAACACTTATATGTACGATCAAAATCAACAGAGTATTTTAAGTCCATTTTTCTGCTACGTGAAAAAAAACGGCAAAACGCGCCGGCGCGTTTCTGGTCCCCAGAGGGTTAAGGGGATTTCAACTGGTCTGTGCAAAATAACAGTAAGCTGTCATATATATATATATATATATATATAATGAATACCAGGTTTGTTGTGCCTTGTAGGCATATACTTGTATGACTGCATATAATATTACATTAACAATTGCCTGTAGCATATGGCCTATTAATGGTTAAAAAGGAACACTTCAGTAAGCTACACTACACTAGAGATAAATAAATGGATTATCATATGTTGCTTCAAATGTTTCCATTCCTTATGACGTTATGTAATGAGATTGATCGAGCCGCTCCAAACTATGAAACATTATTTTTACCCCATTATACATATCTATGTTTGAGCAGATATCCACAAACACAGTATTTAACAGTTAACACTGGTCATTCTAGTGTTGTCAAAAATATCGATATTTCGATAAATATCGATACTGAAATATCTGAACGGTACCAATACTCATTTCCCGAAGAATCGATACTCAGGCGCGTTGACAAACACCACACGTGACGCACTCGTCTCATTCGCTCTGGTTAAATAGCAAAAGGGAAGTGAATGGAAAGATGGCGAGGGCAGCGCCCCCGCGACCGGCTTTGGTTGATTGATAAAGAACACCGCGAGCGGGCATGTCGGAGAATAGCGCGGACACACGTAAAAAACACACCGCAAGCGGGCATGTCGGAGTCGGAGAATAGCGTGGACACGTGCTACACACCGCAAGCGGGCATGTCGGAGAATAGCGCGGACACGAGCTACACACCGCGAGCGGGCATGTCCGGAGAATAGCTCGGACACGCGAGCGGGCTGCGGGCACCCAACAGATTGTTTGACTATCAATAATCCCTCACATCACTCTTTTTAAATTATTGTATAGGTGAAAACAGACTTAAGGAACAGGCTCCAGGGGTAGGCTACTATTTAGCAGCATGCTCAGCATCAGGGGTGTGTGTTGTTTGGACAGACCTGCCCCCACTGCTAAAAAAAGTCCTCAAGGAAACACTGTAACTCTTCTCATTTGAACTTTTCTGAAACATTAACCAAGATGGCCTAGTATTGTTGTTGATTAGAGTCTGTGTTGTCTCGTTTTAATTCTTAAAGTTAACATAATCTGACTGAGGAATCTTAGACAAGTAAATATTGTAACTGTGGTCAAATGTAAATTAACTCGTGCCTATTTAACTTTATTCAAAAATTATTATTTAATTCTGCTTTAATTTTCCTTCATTAGCGATTATCATCAATTTGATTACACAGATATTAATTAAACTAAACAGCTATCTCTGAATTCAATAATGACATGCCTTTAACTGAAAATTGAATGTTTAATCTTATTATTATAGTACATTACTGACTCTCTATCCTCCAATTTGATACTGTTAAGTGCTTTTTTGTTACAGTATATTTTAATCTTTGATAACAGTAGGTAATAAAAATACATCATGTTAGCTCTGGTCCAATTAAAAAAATATAAACAAATAGAACTCAGGACATTTTTGTTCATGTAAAATATACCTCGTTGTCATGTTCTAGAATTGTTATATTTAGCTTTAAATTAAAAAAATACCCCCTTGATATTGTGGCAGTTTTTTCTCCGTGGTATCGAAAATGGGATTGAATATCGATATTTTTCAAGGTATCGTATCGAAGTTAGAAATTCTAGTATCGTGACAACACTAGGTCATTCTAATATTCACCATATTAGAGTAAACACTCATACTAGCCTACTTTTATATCATGCTGTGTTTTATTATCGAACATAAAAACATCATCGTGTCGTACATGTATATAAATTTAGCATTGAAAGGTTGCCTACCTGGTCTATAGTTCATATTTCAACATGTTTCTGTCTATATACACACACACACACACACACACACACACACACATACACACACACACACACACACACAGACACACACACACACACACACACGCACACACACATTTTAGTCTGCCACCAGTTTAACTAGTAGCTACAATATGAAGTTTATGCATCAATAACATCCTTACTATTATGAATGGAAAAATCTTACCCTAAAAATCTTTCTTATCTTCAAATTATGTTCTTCTAATTCTTCTGAGGTAAATCCAAGGTAAACAGCACAGCACAAACACAACGTGTCTTCCAAACTCAATGAAAAGCAGAGTAGTACTGAAGTCTCTGATTCTTTGTTTTTGAGGTAATGAGGGCATTTACAGGTTATCGTTCCTTCAGGTGGACAATTTGCATGTCAATTGCTCGTGCATGCGTGGGTGTGGTCACATTAGAGCTAATGAGGACGCGTTGAGAAACTGTACATCTCGTTGCTTTCATACAGATTACTTAAATAGAGAATATTTGTTTTTGATATGATTTGCATAATTTAAAAATAGAGATTTCAAGCTTTGTAAAGACATATGTCTGACAAACTTTCGCTGAGTTACATGTCATTTTCTGTCGAGTCTCAGAATTAACTTCACATTGAGAGAGATGGCAGAACACGCATCATGTTTATTTGCTTTATTTTATGAAAAACTATTTTTTATTTTTATTATGAGTGTACACAAATAAAAGACATTTAACAGTTTTGAATGATGTATACCACTTGCCTGTATGACAAAAATCAACTGGGTTATTTGAGTCTCTTTTGCACTAATAAGAAAAAAAGCGAGCTGGTCAGGCCGGTGTGACCGCCGACACCAGAGGGTTAAAAAAGACCAGAATGTCAATCAGCATGATCTTTTATGTTGAAGTCGGTTAACCAAGGAAGTTGTGTGATCTGGTGGGAACACTAGCATGCCTTTTAATCAGTGTCCTCTCTTTTTTCAGATTAACAGCCTGTAATCTCAGTGATCAGCAGTGTGAAGTTGTGGCTTCAGTTCTACAATCATCAAACTCCTCCCTGAGAGAGCTGGACCTGAGTAACAATGACCTGCAGGATTCAGGAGTGAGGCTGCTCTCTATTGGACTTAAGAGTCCAAACTGTCAACTTAACAAATTGAGGTATTTAAGGGGATTTCAACTGGTCTGTGCAAAATAACAGTAAGCTGTCATGTATATTTGTTAATGTGTTATATTCTAATATTCTATGCAACTGACAAGGATATTTCACCCCAAAATTAAGTCATCATTTACCCAATCTGTTATTGTTCTAGTGCAGTATGCACTTCTTTTTTTGCACCATAGAAGGAGAATTTTAAAGAAAATTCCCGCTCACACCCATTCACATAATGGGAGTGAATCGCGAATAGCATCAAGCTAAAAAAGAGACAAAAGTATCAAAGAATGGTCCCATGCGAAACGTGTCATATTATCCAAGTGTTCTGGAGTGTATATGACAGTATTTGGTGAAAAACAAACCTAAATTTAATTTGTTACTTAACAAAAGTATGACTGCATTCATGACACTTGATTAGTGCTGCTGTTACCTCCGACTCGCCCAAAAAAGCAGACAAGTGAGAAATCAAGATCGAGAAATGCCGTAATTATTAGTCAGTTGGAGACAATGATGTGGGAGTTATTTGTCTTAAGATTTTGAAAGGACCCACATACCTGGAGCTGAGCTTCTTGCAGGGCAGGCGTACACGAAGATCCGGAGTAGAAAGTCAGACCCACTGTCCTGGTGCATAACTGGGGTTGGAACTACGGTAATGATAGGCTTGTTTCTTCTATTTGCTACACGTTGAAGCTGGACGTGTGCTTGGTTCCACACTGTCTTGCTCCGTCGGAGCCAGTCATTAATGACCTTATTTCCCTTGACCAGGGAAATAGAGTTGGTTGAAATCCCAGGACACATTGGAAAGGGGCAATGCTAGTGGAGGGTTTCTGAAGGGAATTTTGAGCATATTCAGCCCAGCGTAAGAAGCTGCTCCAGTCCGACTAATTCTGCAGACAGTACATTCTTGTGAGTTCTGGGTTTAGGCTTTCACTTTGACCATTCGATTGTGAGTGATATCCTGAGGTGAGGCTTATATTTAAATTAAATTGGTGGAAGGCCGTCTAGACCCGAGATGTGAACTGGGAACCCCGGTCTGAGACAATATCTAGAGGTAGTACATGATAGCGAAACATGTAGTGGATTAAATGTTCTTCTGTTTCAAAAGCTGTTGGGAGCTTAGGTAGAGATGTTAATCGACATGCCTTAAAAAAAACAATTAATGACTGTAATATATTGGTGTTACCCTGGGAGGCCAGGAGGTCAGTGACAAAATAGCAGTGTGTGACCAAGGTTGTTGAGGAATGGCTTGTGCCTGTAGAAGGCCTGCGGGGGTTGTCCAGAAGATTTCGCTGTGTGCAAGTATGACTGTAGAAGAGGAGGTCAGCAGCGCCATCTGCTGGACACCAGTAATATACATCCAACAAATATACAGGATAAGCCGACATAGTGATCGTGCTCCAATCACGGCAACAGACAGCCAATCAAAATCTCAGCTTTGGTCGGGTGACCGTGTGCAGAACTTTTTAGTTTTCGCTCTATCATAGAGAGAAGGTTTGTGTGTTGTTTTTCCTAATTCCTGCCAGAGTTGTGTGCGTCAATGACTAAAAGCAAGTGTCTATTCTTCTGGTTTATATTGCAGTTGCTGCTGATTACGATTAGTCGCTAAGTTGTTTATTTGTAAAATAAACAGATGTGACGAAGACCCGCGGCTCCGCACAAGCAAATGTTTGTGTAAACATAAGCGTTTTATACCGAATATGTATATTCGAAATAGTCTTATGTGAACAAGTTAATGCCATTGTGACACATTTCCGCATAAATTCAAATGTTAGTTAGTTTATAAGTGTGATTTAATATGTCTAATATACACTTAATCTATATTGACCTATGCATATGCATGTGTGTTTGGTTAATAAAGCTAACAAGTTTAAGGATCCACATTATTTGTTCCCAGAGGGTGTCCATCCTAACACTGCCACTAGGGCTGGGCGATATGGAAAAATGTTTTATCACGATATGTTTTTCCATATTGATCGATCTCGATTCTTATCACGATATGTAGTTTTTGCAGATGTTGCCAGTGTAAGGGATATCCTGAAGCTTGAAGAAATAAGAGATTCACTGAAACTTTCGAATAAAGTTTAATAACATAAAAAATTAAATAATATACCTTCCAATAATGAGCACAAAACATTTTTGTTAAGGTCATCATGCAGACCAAGGATTCACATTACCAGGGTTCATACACATTTTACACAGCAAAATCCCCAGTGTACATATGTACACTCTCGGTGTACATATAGGTCCAACTACAGGGTGTTAAAAATAAACACTGAAGCAGTGTTGAAGTTAATGAGATAATTAAGTGATTAATTAAGTGATGATTGGCCATTAGTGGTGACACCTAATGTTAATAAGCAGAATCATTGAAGGAAAGAGAAACAACAAGAACAGAAAAAAAGAGAAACACAAGAACTTCTGACTTCGAGCCATTACACATTATTGTACTTATTATTACCAGTGTATTTCTACATACATTCTTATTTATATTGAACAGAAGTTTAGATGGTAATGTTTTATTGAATGTTTCGTTTCATGTCACCATTATGGCGATCAGTGTTTGCTTTAGTTGGGCTCTTGACCCTTTGCTTTTTAACATTAGTTTTTCTCTGGCTGCTCCAACTCTGTGTTTATAAAGCACATGTGTTACTGCAAGAGAAAACATGACATGGGCTGTGTTTCCCGAAAGCATCGTAAGCCTAATTTGAACGTACAGACCTTTTGTTGCAAGCGTTCTACGATCAAGTTAGGCTTAAAATGTTTTTGGGAAACACATCCCAGGTCATGATGGTTATGTTTAAATGATGCAATTACAATCCTGTAGTGTCCTAATTCACTCAGCCAGCATTATAAACTGATTGGACAAAGGTTCTATTCATATTCATTACAGTAGCTAATTCCAGCAGTGCTTTAATAATCTGAAGGTTTTAAAATCCCACACAGATATCAAGAATCTACATATGAATCTCAACAATGGTGACAATCACACAAAAGATTCATGTTGCAGTGCATGATGGGAGCCACCAATCAAAATGCATCCATGGCTCCCATAATGCATTGCAGTATGAATAAATTATGCAGCTGAATTGTCCTTTAATTTTCATTGTTTTTCCTGTTTGTTTTTATTTTGCTATTGTTTTGTTATGACTTTAATAGCTTGTTTTGTGATGTTCAGAGTTGATCTGTGTGTCACTAGTTTGTTTATTGTCACTCACCATTGTTGTGATTCATATGCTTATTCTTGATGTTTGTGTGTCTGAACACAAGAGCTTCAGTGCACAAATAATTTTCCAAATTGTTCATATTGCTGTTGGATCTCAAACTGTAGAATCTCAGGGCTACAATCACCAATACTAAAACTCAACATCAATCATATAGTCAAAGATTTAGACTCTGAATGACATCAGTGAATCAGGTCACTAAATGACGATAATGTCATCTTTACAACATATTGTTAACAGGTTTTCTCATGCACTAACAAATATGCTTTATAAACACAATGTTGGAGCAGCCAGAGAAAACATAACAATAAAAAATGAAAAGGGTCAAGAGCCCAACTACAGCAATCACTGACCACCATAATGGTGGCTTGAAATGAAAAATTCCATAAAACATTGCCGTCTAAACTTCTGTTAAATCTCAATAACTTTTGTAGATGTATGACAGAAATAAAGTCACACTGGTAATAATAAGTGCAATAATGTGAAAAGGCTCGAAGTCAGTAGTTCTTGTGTTTCTCTTTTTTTCGTTCTTGTTGTTTCTCTTTCCTTCAATGATTCTGCTTATTAACATCGGATGTCACCACTAATGGCCAATCATCACTGAATTATTCACTTAATTATCTCATTAACTTCAACACTACTTCAGTGTTCATTTTTAACACCCTGTAGTTGGACCTATATGTACACCGAGAGTGTTAATTTAACACTGGGAATTTTGCTGTGTAACCAATACTTTTTCATGACTTTTCCATTACTTTTTGGCACATTTCCATGACTATGTATTCCTGAAAATGTCATTATAAGACTAAAAAAGTGTTAAAGTTTACCCTCAGAGGTTTAACACGCACAGCCACAACTGCCTGGTGCTTGGCGGCTATAGCATGGCTAGCTAGCGCTGATTCTCCCATATTAGACAGGGCTCGACATTAACCCTTTTCATGTGCTTGTCCTTCGGACAAATAAATCTGTCATTTACTTGTCCGAGTAAAAAAGTTGCTTGTCCGGATTTTTGTGTGTGTGTGTTAATTTATTCTGAAGCAATATTCTCATCAGTGTTCAATCAGCTTTGATATTTAAATCGGCATATTGTAATATCTGCACCTTTAAAGGGCATCCTCTCCCCCAATATAATCAAATGTATGGTTCATTTTTCATTTTAAAATTCCTAAATTTGATCAATAAATTCAATTATTTAGAATAATAAGACACTATAGGGCTGTTACCCTAGATAGGGCTGATCAAATTAAATAATTTACACTTACAAATTACATTTGCATAAAATAACGTTATGAAATTGATTTAAATATACATATAAGAAACGTTGGAAAGAATGATACTACTTATAAACATAACACTAAACCGCCAGTGGGTGGCGGCAGGCGACCGTCTTAATTAGTGAGTCATTGATTCATTCAATCAAACGATTCGTTCAAACGGTTGATTCATTCAAGAATGAGACAGATATTTATGAATGGGTCATTGAATCTTTGACTCAACCGATTCGTTCAAAATGCTGAATCATTCAGTAATGAAAACAGTGAGTGTTCTTCTGAGATGCGTCGTGGTTCTGCTGTGATTTTTGTTTGGAACTATTTTCGCTGCTGAAACAGAACAAAAACAGCCAATATTGCATCTAAAATGTAAGTGACTTAATTGTAACTGTTTATTGAACTGTTGTAGGAAATCAATGTCACATTTTCAATCATGATGGTATTCAGGAAAAATAATTGAGGCTGCTTATCATTTGTTAAAAATATAAAAACTCCACATTTAGATGTTTTTTTGTTAACTGAGTGTATGTGTGCTGCGCTCATGTGTGTAAGTTAGATTTCTCCTCGAGAGGCTGCGCGAGCGTCAACAGCGCAACTTTACCATCAGTAATAAATTTATTATCCACAATCGATCGCAACTTACAATAAATGTAATAAAATCAGAATCATTCTCTCGGTTTAGTGATTCCCTGGTTATTTTTGTTTGTTATTGATGTTCTAATCAGGCTACTGTCCGGTTTTACTCTGTGCAAGTTTGGAACCGCAATGTGGGATTAACAGCACAAAAGCGACTCTAATCCTGGTCTAGACCAGGGTTTCATTACTCCGGGTTTTATTTCCCCATTACTTCATCGCTCATTACTTACTCCCAGGGTTAAAAGCAGGGTTTAGAACCTTTATAATCAGAGGTTAATTGCAGCATTTAAACAATGTGTATTGTGAAAATTGGAAAACAAATAAAATTGAAAAATACATAATAGAGATTCGGACTGATTCAAGGTCCCTTCCTGATTCTGTTCCCTTCTCTCCCATCTTTGTGTCACAGTACTATCAATAAATAAGGCAAAAAGTCCAACAAAACTAAAAAAATCTTTTCAAATGATACTATTCAGCTAACAAGACTTTTTTTCACTAAAGGATTGTATAAACGAAGAAATAAAACATTATACACTTAATGTTCATGAAATATGAAGTCATGTCTATTTTAATTGGTTAATCTTGCTTCCAAAAGACCAGAATGTCAATCAGCATGATCTATTATGTTGAAGTTGGTTAACCAAGGAAGTCGTGCGATCTAGTGGGAACACCAGCATGCCTTTTAATCAGAGTCCTCTCTTTTTTCAGAATAACGGCCTGTAATCTCAGTGCTCAGCACTGTGAAGTTTTGGCTTCAGTTCTACAATCATCAAACTCCCTGAGAGAACTGGACCTGAGTAACAATGACCTGCAGGATTCAGGAGTGAGGCTGCTCTCTATTGGACTTAAGACTCCAAACTGTCAACTTAACAAATTGAGGTATTTAAGGGGATTTCAACTGGTCTGTGCAAAATAACAGTAAGCTGTCATATATATATATATATATAATGAATACCAGGTTTGTTGTGCCTTGTAGGCATATACTTGTATGACTGCATATAATATTACATTAACAATTGCCTGTAGCATATGGCCTATAAATGGTTAAAAAGGAACACTTCAGTAAGCTACACTACACTAGAGATAAATAAATGGATTATCATATGTTACTTCAAATGTTTCCATTCCTTATGACGTTATGTAATGAGATTGATCGAGCCGCTCCAAACTATGAAACATTATTTTTACCCCATTATACATATCTACGTTTGAGCAGATATCCACAAACACAGTATTTAACCGTTAACACTGGTCATTCTAATATTCACCATATTAGAGTAAACACTCATACTAGCCTACTTTTATATCATGCTGTGTTTTATTATCGAACATAAAAACATCATCTTGTCATACATGTATATAAATTTAGCATTGAAAGGTTGCCTACCTGTCTATAGTTCATATTTCAACATGTTTCTGTCTATATACACACACATACACACACACACACACACACGCACACACACACACACACACACAAACACATTTTAGTCTGGCACCAGTTTAACTAGTAGCTACAATATGAAGTTTATGCATCAATAACATCCTTACTATTATGAATGGAAAAATCTAACCTTAAAAAATCTTTCTTATCTTCAAATTATGTTTTTCTAATTCTTTTGAGGTAAATCCAAGGTAAACAGCACAGCACAAACATAACGTGTCTTCCAAACTCAATGAAAAGCAGAGTAGTACTGAAGTCTCTGATTCTTTTTTTTTGAGGTAATTAGGGCATTTACAGGTTACCGTTCCTTCAGGTGGACAATTTGCATGTCAATTGCTCGTGCATGCGCGGGTGTGGTCACATTAGAGCTAATGAGGACGCGTTTGAAAAACTGTACATCTCGTTGCTTCCATACGGATTACTTAAATAGAGAATATTTGTTTTTGACATGATTTGCATAATTTAAAAATAGAGATTTCAAGCTTTGTAAAGACATAGTCTGACAAACTTTCGCTGAGTTACATGTCATTTTCTGTCGAGTCTCAGAATTAACTTCACATTGAGAGAGATGGCAGAACACGCATCATGTTTATTTGCTTTATTTTACGAAAAACTTTTTTATTTTTTATTATGAGTGTACACAAATAAAAGACATTTAACAGTTTTGAATGATGTATACCACTTGCCTGTATGACAAAAATCGACTGGGTTATTTGAGTCTCTTTTGCACTAATAAGAAAAAAAGCGAGCTGGTCAGGCCGGTGTGACCGCCGACACCAGAGGGTTAAAAAAGACCAGAATGTCAATCAGCATGATCTTTTATGTTGAAGTTGGTTAATCAAGGAAGTTGTGCGATCTGGTGGGAACACCAGCATGCCTTTTAATCAGAGTCCTCTCTTTTTTCAGAATAACGGCCTGTAATCTCAGTGCTCAGCACTGTGAAGTTTTGGCTTCAGTTCTACAATCATCAAACTCCCTGAGAGAACTGGACCTGAGTAACAATGACCTGCAAGATTCAGGAGTGAGGCTGCTCTCTATTGGACTTAAGACTCCAAACTGTCAACTTAACAAATTGAGGTATTTAAGGGGATTTCAACTGGTCTGTGCAAAATAACAGTAAGCTGTCATATATATATATATATATATATATATATATATATATATATATATATATATAATGAATACCAGGTTTGTTGTGCCTTGTAGGCATATACTTGTATGACTGCATATAATATTACATTAACAATTGCCTGTAGCATATGGCCTATAAATGGTTAAAAAGGAACACTTCAGTAAGCTACACTACACTAGAGATAAATAAATGGATTATCATATGTTACTTCAAATGTTTCCATTCCTTATGACGTTATGTAATGAGATTGATCGAGCCGCTCCAAACTATGAAACATTATTTTTACCCCATTATACATATCTACGTTTGAGCAGATATCCACAAACACAGTATTTAACCGTTAACACTGGTCATTCTAATATTCACCATATTAGAGTAAACACTCATACTAGCCTACTTTTATATCATGCTGTGTTTTATTATCGAACATAAAAACATCATCTTGTCGTACATGTATATAAATTTAGCATTGAAAGGTTGCCTACCTGTCTATAGTTCATATTTCAACATGTTTCTGTCTATATACACACACATACACACACGCACACACACACACGCACACACACACACACACACACACACACACATTTTAGTCTGGCACCAGTTTAACTAGTAGCTACAATATGAAGTTTATGCATCAATAACATCCTTACTATTATGAATGGAAAAATCTTACCTTAAAAATCTTTCTTATCTTCAAATTATGTTCTTCTAATTCTTTTGAGGTAAATCCAAGGTAAACAGCACAGCACAAACAAAACGTGTCTTCCAAACTCAATGAAAAGCAGAGTAGTACTGAAGTCTCTGATTCTTTGTTTTTGAGGTAATGAGGGCATTTACAGGTTACCGTTCCTTCAGGTGGACAATTTGCATGTCAATTGCTCGTGCATGCGCGGGTGTGGTCACATTAGAGCTAATGAGGACGCGTTTGAGAAACTGTACATCTCGTTGCTTCCATACGGATTACTTAAATAGTGAATATTTGTTTTTGATATGATTTGCATAATTTAAAAATAGAGATTTCAAGCTTTGTAAAGACATAGTCTGACAAACTTTCGCTGAGTTACATGTCATTTTCTGTCGAGTCTCAGAATTAACTTCACATTGAGAGAGATGGCAGAACACGCATCATGTTTATTTGCTTTATTTTACGAAAAACTTTTTTATTTTTTATTATGAGTGTACACAAATAAAAGACATTTAACAGTTTTGAATGATGTATACCACTTGCCTGTATGACAAAAATCGACTGGGTTATTTGAGTCTCTTTTGCACTAATAAGAAAAAAAGCGAGCTGGTCAGGCCGGTGTGACCGCCGACACCAGAGGGTTAAAAAAGACCAGAATGTCAATCAGCATGATCTTTTATGTTGAAGTTGGTTAATCAATGAAGTTGTGCGATCTGGTGGGAACACTAGCATGCCTTTTAATCAGTGTCCTCTCTTTTTTCAGATTAACAGGCTGTAATCTCAGTGCTCAGCACTGTGAAGTTTTGGCTTCAGTTCTACAATCATCAAACTCCTCCCTGAGAGAACTGGACCTGAGTAACAATGACCTGCAGGATTCAGGAGTGAGGCTGCTCTCTATTGGACTTAAGACTCCAAACTGTCAACTTAACAAATTGAGGTATTTAAGGGGATTTCAACTGGTCTGTGCAAAATAACAGTAAGCTGTCATGTATATTTGTTAATGTGTTATATTCTAATATTCTATGCAACTGACAAGGATATTTCACCCAAAAATTAAGTCATCATTTACCCAATCTGTTATTGTTCTAATGCAGTATGCACTTCTTTTTTTGCACCATAGAAGGAGTATTTTAAAGAAAATTCCCGCTCACACCCATTCACATAATAGGAGTGAATCGCGAATAGCATCAAGCTAAAAAAGAGACAAAAGTATCAAAGAATGGTCCCATGCGAAACGTGTCATATTATCCAAGTGTTCTGGAGTGTATATGACAGTATTTGGTGAAAAACAAACTTAAATTTAATTTGTTACTTAACAAAAGTATGACTGCATTCATGACACTTGATTAGTGCTGCTGTTACCTCCGACTCGCCCAAAAAAGCAGACAAGTGAGAAATCAAGATCGAGAAAAGCCGTAATTATTAGTCAGTTGGAGACAATGATGTGGGAGTTATTTGTCTTAAGATTTTGAAAGGACCCACATACCTGGAGCTGAGTTTCTTGCAGGGCAGGCGTACACGAAGATCCGGAGTAGAAAGTCAGACCCACTGTCCTGGTGCACAACTGGGGTTGGAACTACGGTAATGATAGGCTTGTTTCTTCTATTTGCTACACGTTGAAGCTGGACGTGTGCTTGGTTCCACACTGTCTTGCTCCGTCGGAGCCAGTCATTAATGACCAGTCATTATTTCCCTTGACCAGGGAAATAGAGTTGGTTGAAATCCCAGGACACATTGGAAAGGGGTAATGCTAGTGGAGGGTTTCTGAAGGGAATTTTGAGCGTATTCAGCCCAGCGTAAGAAGCTGCTCCAGTCCGACTGATTCTGCAGACAGTACATTCTTGTGAGTTCTGGGTTTAGGCTTTCACTTTGACCATTCGATTGTGAGTGATATCCTGAGGTGAGGCTTATATTTAAATTAAATTGGTGGAAGGCCGTCTAGACCCGAGATGTGAACTGGGAACCCCGGTCTGAGACAATATCTAGAGGTAGTACATGATAGCGAAACATGTAGTGGATTAAATGTTCTTCTGTTTCAAAAGCTGTTGGGAGCTTAGGTAGAGATGTTAATCGACATGCCTTAAAAAAAACAATTAATGACTGTAATATATTGGTGTTACCCTGGGAGGCCAGGAGGTCAGTGACAAAATAGCAGTGTGTGACCAAGGTTGTTGAGGAATGGCTTGTGCCTGTAGAAGGCCTGCGGGGGTTGTCCAGAAGATTTCGCTGTGTGCAAGTATGACTGTAGAAGAGGAGGTCAGCAGCGCCATCTGCTGGACACCAGTAATATACATCCAACAAATATACAGGATAAGCCGACATAGTGATCGTGCTCCAATCACGGCAACAGACAGCCAATCAAAATCTCAGCTTTGGTCGGGTGACCGTGTGCAGAACTTTTTAGTTTTCGCTCTATCATAGAGAGAAGGTTTGTGTGTTGTTTTTCCTAATTCCTGCCAGAGTTGTGTGCGTCAATGACTAAAAGCAAGTGTCTATTCTTCTGGTTTATATTGCAGTTGCTGCTGATTACGATTAGTCGCTAAGTTGTTTATTTGTAAAATAAACAGATGTGACGAAGACCCGCGGCTCCGCACAAGCAAATGTTTGTGTAAACATAAGCGTTTTATACCGAATATGTATATTCGAAATAGTCTTATGTGAACAAGTTAATGCCATTGTGACACATTTCCGCATAAATTCAAATGTTAGTTAGTTTATAAGTGTGATTTAATATGTCTAATATACACTTAATCTATATTGACCTATGCATATGCATGTGTGTTTGGTTAATAAAGCTAACAAGTTTAAGGATCCACATTATTTGTTCCCAGAGGGTGTCCATCCTAACACTGCCACTAGGGCTGGGCGATATGGAAAAATGTTTTATCACGATATGTTTTTCCATATTGATCGATCTCGATTCTTATCACGATATGTAGTTTTTGCAGATGTTGCCAGTGTAAGGGATATCCTGAAGCTTGAAGAAATAAGAGATTCACTGAAACTTTCGAATAAAGTTTAATAACATAAAAAATTAAATAATATACCTTCCAATAATGAGCACAAAACATTTTTGTTAAGGTCATCATGCAGACCAAGGATTCACATTACCAGGGTTCATACACATTTTACACAGCAAAATCCCCAGTGTACATATGTACACTCTCGGTGTACATATAGGTCCAACTACAGGGTGTTAAAAATAAACACTGAAGCAGTGTTGAAGTTAATGAGATAATTAAGTGATTAATTAAGTGATGATTGGCCATTAGTGGTGACACCTAATGTTAATAAGCAGAATCATTGAAGGAAAGAGAAACAACAAGAACAGAAAAAAAGAGAAACACAAGAACTTCTGACTTCGAGCCATTACACATTATTGTACTTATTATTACCAGTGTATTTCTACATACATTCTTATTTATATTGAACAGAAGTTTAGATGGTAATGTTTTATTGAATGTTTCGTTTCATGTCACCATTATGGCGATCAGTGTTTGCTTTAGTTGGGCTCTTGACCCTTTGCTTTTTAACATTAGTTTTTCTCTGGCTGCTCCAACTCTGTGTTTATAAAGCACATGTGTTACTGCAAGAGAAAACATGACATGGGCTGTGTTTCCCGAAAGCATCGTAAGCCTAATTTGAACGTACAGACCTTTTGTTGCAAGCGTTCTACGATCAAGTTAGGCTTAAAATGTTTTTGGGAAACACATCCCAGGTCATGATGGTTATGTTTAAATGATGCAATTACAATCCTGTAGTGTCCTAATTCACTCAGCCAGCATTATAAACTGATTGGACAAAGGTTCTATTCATATTCATTACAGTAGCTAATTCCAGCAGTGCTTTAATAATCTGAAGGTTTTAAAATCCCACACAGATATCAAGAATCTACATATGAATCTCAACAATGGTGACAATCACACAAAAGATTCATGTTGCAGTGCATGATGGGAGCCACCAATCAAAATGCATCCATGGCTCCCATAATGCATTGCAGTATGAATAAATTATGCAGCTGAATTGTCCTTTAATTTTCATTGTTTTTCCTGTTTGTTTTTATTTTGCTATTGTTTTGTTATGACTTTAATAGCTTGTTTTGTGATGTTCAGAGTTGATCTGTGTGTCACTAGTTTGTTTATTGTCACTCACCATTGTTGTGATTCATATGCTTATTCTTGATGTTTGTGTGTCTGAACACAAGAGCTTCAGTGCACAAATAATTTTCCAAATTGTTCATATTGCTGTTGGATCTCAAACTGTAGAATCTCAGGGCTACAATCACCAATACTAAAACTCAACATCAATCATATAGTCAAAGATTTAGACTCTGAATGACATCAGTGAATCAGGTCACTAAATGACGATAATGTCATCTTTACAACATATTGTTAACAGGTTTTCTCATGCACTAACAAATATGCTTTATAAACACAATGTTGGAGCAGCCAGAGAAAACATAACAATAAAAAATGAAAAGGGTCAAGAGCCCAACTACAGCAATCACTGACCACCATAATGGTGGCTTGAAATGAAAAATTCCATAAAACATTGCCGTCTAAACTTCTGTTAAATCTCAATAACTTTTGTAGATGTATGACAGAAATAAAGTCACACTGGTAATAATAAGTGCAATAATGTGAAAAGGCTCGAAGTCAGTAGTTCTTGTGTTTCTCTTTTTTTCGTTCTTGTTGTTTCTCTTTCCTTCAATGATTCTGCTTATTAACATCGGATGTCACCACTAATGGCCAATCATCACTGAATTAATCACTTAATTATCTCATTAACTTCAACACTACTTCAGTGTTCATTTTTAACACCCTGTAGTTGGACCTATATGTACACCGAGAGTGTTAATTTAACACTGGGAATTTTGCTGTGTAACCAATACTTTTTCATGACTTTTCCATTACTTTTTGGCACATTTCCATGACTATATATTCCAGAAAATGTCATTATAAGACTAAAAAAGTGTTAAAGTTTACCCTCAGAGGTTTAACACGCACAGCCACAACTGCCTGGTGCTTGGCGGCTATAGCATGGCTAGCTAGCGCTGATTCTCCCATATTAGACAGGGCTCGACATTAACCCTTTTCATGTGCTTGTCCTTCGGACAAATAAATCTGTCATTTACTTGTCCGAGTAAAAAAGTTGCTTGTCCGGATTTTTGTGTGTGTGTGTTAATTTATTCTGAAGCAATATTCTCATCAGTGTTCAATCAGCTTTGATATTTAAATCGGCATATTGTAATATCTGCACCTTTAAAGGGCATCCTCTCCCCCAATATAATCAAATGTATGGTTCATTTTTCATTTTAAAATTCCTAAATTTGATCAATAAATTCAATTATTTAGAATAATAAGACACTATAGGGCTGTTACCCTAGATAGGGCTGATCAAATTAAATAATTTACACTTACAAATTACATTTGCATAAAATAACGTTATGAAATTGATTTAAATATACATATAAGAAACGTTGGAAAGAATGATACTACTTATAAACATAACACTAAACCGCCAGTGGGTGGCGGCAGGCGACCGTCTTAATTAGTGAGTCATTGATTCATTCAATCAAACGATTCGTTCAAACGGTTGATTCATTCAAGAATGAGACAGATATTTATGAATGGGTCATTGAATCTTTGACTCAACCGATTCGTTCAAAATGCTGAATCATTCAGTAATGAAAACAGTGAGTGTTCTTCTGAGATGCGTCGTGGTTCTGCTGTGATTTTTGTTTGGAACTATTTTCGCTGCTGAAACAGAACAAAAACAGCCAATATTGCATCTAAAATGTAAGTGACTTAATTGTAACTGTTTATTGAACTGTTGTAGGAAATCAATGTCACATTTTCAATCATGATGGTATTCAGGAAAAATAATTGAGGCTGCTTATCATTTGTTAAAAATATAAAAACTCCACATTTAGATGTTTTTTTGTTAACTGAGTGTATGTGTGCTGCGCTCATGTGTGTAAGTT
The DNA here is from genome assembly GCF_029890125.1 of Rhinichthys klamathensis goyatoka. NCBI lineage: Eukaryota > Metazoa > Chordata > Actinopteri > Cypriniformes > Leuciscidae > Rhinichthys > Rhinichthys klamathensis. The sequence goes on from NW_026606716.1 coordinate 265,194, forward strand.
AGATTTCTCCTCGAGAGGCTGCGCGAGCGTCAACAGCGCAACTTTACCGTCAGTAATAAATTTATTATCCACAATCGATCGCAACTTACAATAAATGTAATAAAATCAGAATCATTCTCTCGGTTTAGTGATTCCCTGGTTATTTTTGTTTGTTATTGATGTTCTAATCAGGCTACTGTCCGGTCGGGCAAGTAAAATTCTCTTTTACTTGTCCCTAGTTCAAAAAATCCACTTGTCTCCCGGTAAAGCGTTAATGTCGAGCCCTGTGTAAGGATTCAGGGCGGATCTAATCCGTGGGGAATTTGCATAAATTAATTAATAATTGGTAATTAATAATTATTCATACATGTTTGGATTAGATCAGTCTTACATTGAATTTACTCTCCCTCTAAGGGAGGATCTATCATTTTACCTGCATGCATACGTGTATCCTTGCATTTTAACTACAAGTTGATTGCATAGATCACGTTTTACAGACAGGTAAAATTTAATTAGCTCAATTGTCAGGATAATATTTGTGGGATCCACAATATCATCTTACTTTATAGGATTTTAGGAAACGCAATTCTCTGGCCAGAAGAATTGGGTTTCCCGCCCTATCAACACATAACGTTAACGTTACTCTTTAAAGTATCTTTAATTCGTAAAGCTTGTAGCATTTAGACCTTTGGCACTTAAGTGACTTGAAATTGAGCAAAGAGACAGCACATCAATCTAATGAATATATAATTAATTTAATAGAGGCATGACTACTTATGTATTTACTACGGTTACATGGGATATATGTATTTACAAACACATAGACAACAATGAACAATACAATAAGACATCAATGAACGAGAAATGCATAAAGTTTGGACAATGGATAACGTACACGCGTGAGCGAGTAAGAGAGAGAGGAAAGGGGATGGGGAGAGAGAGAACAGAGAAATTGGGAGAATTTCATTGGCAGGAAGACATTCACCTCTCCGATTACAACACGAAACATCATCTTAAAACTTCTTAGAAGCTCTATAAAGAGATCATACTTGCAATCAACTTATGGTTAATGGTCTCTCTCTGTGTCGAAACATTCCTGTACGGCCCTGTCTGGCCGCGTGAGCTGAGTCCTTTGGGTGTGAGGAAGCGTCACGTGGGCTGCTTGGCGCGCGTGTTGAACGGAGGTTTACAGTCTTTGTTGTAACATTTCCAAAGGGAAATAGTTCGGCTAAGTTCGTTTCACTTCGTGGAAGTTAACTGAGTCGCCTACGGAAAACAAAACTTTGACTAACAAAAAGGGAATAAAGATCTCTACGGGGAAATCACGCGGAGTTAACGTTGCATCTTTCCATGGCTTGTGAAGAAGCGTGTGTGTCTCTCGGTCCGGCGCGTCACGTGGTCACGTGCGCGTGTTTCTCCTTCAAAGAGAGCGCGCGCTCGTTTAAAGGTCCCTTGTAGATGGATTTTGCTGAAGAGATATGTCACGGGGTTTTCTTTTCAATCGTCGATTGGAATTAAACACAGAGACTTATCTACAACTGAAAAACACAAACTAAACTAGAGACAAATAAAAGAAAGGCGAAGAGCTCGCCCGGAGGCGAGACGTTACATCATGACACGAGGACACGGGAGGAAGAGAGCGAGCGAAGGGGAGAAGCGTCATTTATCACTTTCGGAGAAATCCAGCCTCTTCCTGTTGGCTTGGCCAATTAGAGGGTTGGAAGTTTACAGGCGGGACTTTGGGTTTATGGCCCTTTGTCTCCAGAGAGAGACATCTGAAACCCTAATCTCGTCGGTTGTTTAAGAGAAGAATCTTCACAATTCTTATAATACTAATGTGTCACAAAGTTTAGCAAAATGTAATGTCAATTAACAAATGGGGAACGAAGATTGGAGTTTATCGAGACCAAACTTGCCACAAATGGATTTGGTTAAACATTAGTTGGCAAAGTTTGAAACATTATCCAATTAAGAGTTGTCGAGAAACATAGACCAAACCACAGAAAGGCAACTCATGAAATAGGGAATTTAGATACATCGTTCATACAATTCTCAAGTGGATATACAATAGCATATATATATGAATACAGGATTCATTTCTCCTCCTTGGTTAGAATTCAGAGAGAGAGAGAGAGAGAGACATACTTCTCTGACATTCCTGGTGCGGTCGTAAATGCTGTTATCTAAGGCCCCAGGCTCTGACAGTATGTTAAGTTTTGGTTCTTACTGTCCCCAAAAGCTGGTGCACCTAGAATCATAACTTTTACTGTAATTTCTTGTATCTGATTAATTCCGCTGGATCATGAGAATTAAAACAAGACCAAGTACGACGTATAACAATACTGGGAATAGACAGTTAAATGTAAAAATGCATAATGATAAAGTCACAGTTATTCCAATGTGACATGGGCAAATGGACACACATAAAAACACATCAAATATATCTGGTTGAATGTCTTTTAAAGAAAAGAAGTTCCTTTGGGACATTACAAAAATGTCATAAAATGTCTTAATGTCTTGTAAGCGGACACCACGCTCTGTCCTGAGTGTGGGTGTCAGCTGTGGGGGAGGTGTGTGTGTGTGTGTGTGTGTGTTTGTGTGTGTTTTTTTCAAGTTCCAGGCCTTTTGGGGCTAAAGGCTTTGGGATTTTAGCACGAAGGTATTTAGTTATTCAGATTCACCCTGGCCCAGTCCTTACAGTCCCCCTTTTTGTCTGATGAAGTCCCTGTGTGGACTTAATCGGACAACAATCATCACAATGGACGGATGGCAGGTGAATCATGACTCATGCAGCAGGTGGTTATTAGGGCTGAGGATTCAGCTCTATGAGGTTCGAAGCTGCCTCTGGCCTGGTCTCTGACTTGGCACCCCCTTTTTGCGGGTTTCGTCCGAAACCTTTCGTGAGCTTGGCTGAAGATGTTTGTATCTCGTTGAGTCTCCTGTATAGGATGAAGGTCAAGCCCAGTGTCAGGGTGTGTCTGACTACCATAGAGGTACACCGTGCAGTGTCGGCTGCGGTCCAGGCTTGGACAACAGGTGAGGTAGTCAGAATGGGTAGTAGAGACAAAGCTTGGAGAGCTGTGGCGATAGGAGCAATGTCAATTAGCTGGGATCACCCCCCTTTCGCAAACCACAACTCCCGTTCTGGAGTTAGGGTGAAAGTGTGGTACCTGGAGAAGGATGGGATTTCCAGTTTTAATTTGTACTCTTTGCATGGAAGATGGTACCATGCCAGGTCGCCAAGGTGAGGGATGGCACTTTCCGGTGCTTGGATTCACAGGCTCTAGTGGAGCAAGGTGACACAGGTGTCGGTGTCATTCTGGTCGTAAGTGAGTGCAGCTGTGCGCACAGGAGTGTTAGCGAGCCGCCTGTCACTTACACTCTCTGCTTGGGTCTTGATGCCTTGAGTGCGTAGCTTGGCTTCGGCAGGGCAGCGGTTGTCGCTGATCTGCAGCCCGCAGATTCCGTCAGTGTTGTCTCTGAGGAGAGGCTTGTTAGGGCAGAGATAGTGAATTTCTTTGGTCAATGTGCACACGTACGGGTTCGGAGCTTAGGACGGCTTTGTGTTGCCGTCGTTGCAGTCAACCCCGTCCGGCGTGTGGATCTTGATGTGAATGTTACTTTTCAAAATCTGACCTTGACAAGGTTCTTGAGCCGGTAGATTCGGCTTGACTCTATGATGGGCAAGTTCAAGAGAAAACCTCCTCAACTTCTCTGCTTGTAGTCGGCGCAGAGAGGGATGGCACTACCCAGAGAGTAGGAAAGGTGTATTTGTACTCGTGGCGTGGTGATGGTGGACGCCAGTACGGTTTTCACGAGGCTTAAGGGTATCAGGTGCGGTGGAATTCTACCCCTGGCGAGGCTGTCGATGGAGGAGTTCACCCCCTGCCGCAGGTTTGTCATCAGGGCTGTTACCAGCTGAGTTTGAGCACAGTCATTCTGGAAGACAGTAAACAGCTGTTTCATGGAGTGAGTGTTGGAGTGCATGGGGTTCAACGCTGTGAGTGTTGAAAGTTACCACAGTTCCCTTCAGTGTCTTGTCGATGGTCTGCAGGGATGCACTCTGTTGTGAGTGCTCGTGACAGTCATTTTCTCAAGTTGCTTGAGCATGTGTTCAACCACGGTCTCAGCGTGAGTGCGGGAGTCCTTTGTCCATCGGCACCTACCCAGCTGTATTGTGTTGTTACGCTGGGGTAGTGTGTTCTGTAGGCGTTGTAAGGATCAGGTGGCACATTCACTTTCTGAGTGCGGGTCCGGCAGAAAAGGAGTCCTGGTGCCAGACCTGGTGAGATGTCCGAGTGCGGTTGCCCTCTGGTTGGCTGGAGGCACAGCAGCATCCTGGTAAAAGTGAAAGGGAGAGAGAAAGAGAGAAAGGGAGGAAAAATTTCGCCGGTATGCCACTTGCTTCGGTGTCTTGCAAGTGTCTCTGGTGCTGCGGCGTGCAGCGGCATACATTGGCATTACCCCCCTTTTGCACTGTGGCATCACAAGCTGTGGCGCGGTGATGGCATCAGGTGCAGAACGCTGAATGTTGTTTAGTGCACGCAGCATGTGCTTGTCGACGCAGGTTGGCTGAAGGCACCGGTTGTCGGTGGGTGCAGACGGCGGTCGTGGGTGGTTGGAGGGGTAGAGAGGTGGTTGTCTCAAAGTTCATTTGGTTAGTCACAGTCTTTGGTGAGCTGAAAGGTGCAGGGTAGCAAGTTCACATCTCCATTTGGTGCTGAGGCTGTGCCTTTATGGCTGGCTGAGGGAGTTCTTGTGACCTCTGTGACCTGCCAGTTAGGTTCTCTTGACCTGTGTGACTGGAGGGGGAAGGGTTTTTGAACTTGAGCTCAGACATTCAGTTGTTTAGGGTCTATTAAAGGCTCAAAGCGATTTAACAGAACTTGGCCAATCAGAAGTGGGTACGTGATCGGTACACTGGGTGAACGGGAGCTACCTGTTTTGAGCCAAAATGTTGTTTTGGCTGTAGGATTGCACGTTCAGCTCACATGTTTGGGACTTGAGAGTTCGTTTTGATGCTCAGCTGTAGCACTGAGTCTTTCAGAGAGTTGGGCTGACATTAGCGTGGTGTTCGAGCTAGTGTCTAGCAGGCCTTCAAGGCTCAAATCAATGTCTCTGGTGGTGGTTAGGTAGAGTTTTCGTGCCACCCCCTTTTTGATTAGGCTTTACAGAAGTCTTGGCGTCTGGGCTGGTGTCGTGACTGATGAGCGGTTAGGCAGGGGCTCTGTGGCATTCTGGCACACTTGTTGTGAGTGATTAATGCGTGGCCCTAAAAGTTCAGAACTACTGCTTAATAGGTTCGTTAAGCATTTAGCATAAAGCTAAGTGTCTCTTGTGTCCTTATCTTAGCTGTGACTGTTAGGCTAAGTTTTGTGTGGTTCCGATGGTGCTTTCTTATTTAAATTCTGCTTATTGTCAATCCTCAGGACTCTAGTAGTGGTGTTGAAGGGTCACAAAACGAGTGCACTGGTTGAAATTAAGCCAAAATAATAAATAAGGGGGTCTGTTTCCTTTCTGGGCCCTATAGGAGATGGAACCACACTCGGACAAGAGAGGCAACATTTTTTTTTTTAAATCATATAGATGACCTAATAGACCAGGGAATAGCTGCTTGCTATTATTATCAAGGTCAAAGGAATGAAATAATTAATGAGGAAAATAAAATAAAAATTAAAGCAAAATGGAATAAAATGATCAAACACAGGAATGATCTGAAGTCGAGAATAATCAGTGGCATTAGTGACTAAACTTTGGATTTGCTTTGATCAACACTTTATAGTGGGTTGTAGCGGTTGCATGTTCAAAACCACCTCGTGTGTGTCCCTCCAAAGGTTTAGTCAACATGCAGATGAAAATTCCTATGGTTATACAAATTCTTCTGTAGTTAGTTACGCAGTTTACATGTAGTTAAACTTAAGTTTAATTAACAGGGGATCTGCGAAGTTAGTCTTCAACGGTTAGCAAGGAGTATTCCTAAACCAGTGAAGGTGAACTTTAGCTAATAAGAATTGCAAACACGGAAAGTGGATAATTAGAAACCCTAACTGGTGTTGAGGAAAGTATTCTAGAATACTTTGCCCTGTGGAACACAGGCGGTGATTAAGGGTTTAAGTAAATGATGCTAGCTGCTAACTGTGGAAGTTATTTAGCTTAGCCTATGCTGTACGGGAGCTAGGTTAGGTTAGCTTAGCCTAAGTTAGCTTGATGCTAAGCTAGGTTAGCTTAGCCTAAGTTAGCTTGATGCTAGGCTAGGTTAGCTTAGCCCAAGTTAGCCGGATGCTAGGCTAGATTTAGCTTAGCCACCCAGGCTGGTTTGTTTACAAAAATGACATTACGAGTTAACACTTCCTGTGGCAAGTTGTTGTCATGGGAACCAGAGCATGTCAGAACAATTCAACAGTACTTGAAGAATGTCTGTACATTTTACATGAATCACACACGTTTTAACGGGTTAACAGGAGGCGCCTATGCTTTGTTTTTCAAGAACTTGATGTTCCATTTAGTAAACTGCAGATGTGTTTTGGCATTTGCTAATTGTACTAATGGAACTTTGCTCTTTACTTTACATGACTTATTCTATTTGTTTACAAAGTAAGGAAATAGAATTGCTGCAAGTCAACGCTTGTCTAAGCGTATGTAGTTACGTTTCTTCTCGTGCATAAATGCTGATTTTTCAGCACGTGACTTGGTTTGATCGCTTAGTAGCTTTCTGCTTGTAGATGCAGCCAAAATTTAGGTGAAATACATCAATCTAGCAACAAATTTATTTTTCTTTTTTTTTCTGAGGGCCTTTACATCGTAGAAAGGGGAGCATCACCCGGGTCTACATAGATAACACTGTTCTGAGTTTTCTTTGTCAGAAACAGGTTTTAGTCATACCGCGATTTGGATTTCTTTTTAACCAAAGCGGAATGGATATCGGTACAGATTACAAGCTGCTGAGATGATACCTTTTTCACACAGACTTACGCTTTAATGCTGAAGTTACTGATACCAGTTGATAATCTAAGGCTCTTTTACTTGAAGTAGAGATGTCAATTCCAGCTATTGTTTTATTGGCATTTAGACAAGCCAGCGATCGAAACACGTATTGCACGTTTTGTTTTAATTGGATCGCGATGATCAAGTGCACGCCCGTTGGTTAACGGTAGTTTAGAACTCAGGTGATTTTACTACACTCTGGCGTCAAGGTAACGTATACCCTATTTGGAGCTGGTGTTCTATGTAACTCTTCACTGTCACGGAACCTAATGTTTAGCGGTGCCGATTTACTCAACATCTAGAAACCGTTTGTTTCAAAAGAGTCGTGCATAGTCTGTCGGCCGTTGAGGCTTACATGTCCGTCTAAGATTCCTTTAAATCAGTAAAATTCTAATTTTACAGACGCAGAGTCTTGCAACTCTTTGAGCACACTTTCATCTACTTTTAAAAGTTTTATGTCCGATGTTGATCAAGGACCTTTTAGCTGAGTCTTGCACGGTGTTCGTGCAGTGTGTCTTCTGGTTTTGCAGTTCAGGAATTTGGGGTTTTAGTAATTCTTACTGAGGGGACCTTCACGCATCGTTGAGTGGGCATTGCGTGGGGGCAGAAGAACTATGGTGGCTGACGGGTTTTGGAGGGAAAGTTTCTTGAAACTTGTGTCCTCAGTCACAGGTTCGTTGTAAGTTCCACAGCAAACTCGTTCCGAGCCGGTGGTGGTAGCACAGGTTCTTCTAGGTCTGTGCTGCTGGGTGTCTGTGACGTGTGTTCACCGGTTGGAGATTGCAGGTGAAAAATCAATGTCCTGTAGATTGTCAGAGATGTGTGGAAGGCGGGCTTTTTCACCCCCCTTTTCAGCTCTTGTGCGTTGGCTGAAATGTGCGGACCGGTCAGGGGAAACTTGTGGTGTGTGTTTCCCCTTTTCAGGTCATGCTGCAGTCTAACAGAGTGTGGCGACTCTGTGTGATCGGTGCCAAGTTCGTGTTCGAGATCTTGTCTCTGTTGAACGGGCTTGTGGATGGTCGCACGGGCCTCTTTTGGGTTTTTCGCAGGCCGTGCGCTTTCGAGTCTCTTTCAGTTCGGTCTCTGCTCTTTGCAAGAGGCTTCACTTTGTCGGAGTTTCTCGTCGAGTTCTTTTCTCTGACTATTCACTTCGGTCTGTGTCGATGAAGGTTAGCCAGGGCGGTTTGACGTCTTTCCACTTCCTTCTTGTAGCTAGTGGTCGTTGTCATCCTCGGCTTGCATCCTTAGCGTTGCAACTTTGTGCTCCAGGGCGATGCGGCTCCTTTCGTGGAGACGTTCTTGTGTGATGAGCTGGCAAGTGAGGTTGACGTGTCTGACCGGTCTTTGTCGTGGGAGCTTTGGCTTGGTTTGTGCGCCGTCAGCTTGTCCACGTCTGCGATGCTCTTGGCTCAAGGCTCTGAGTCACTAGCGTCCTCGGGCAGGAAGTTAGCCGTCATGGCCGTCAGCCATGTGTCGAGGTTGTCCCAGCGGGTTGTGGGACCGGAACAAACTGGCTTCACTGTGGGCGAGAGGAACACAACACACGCAGAGAGACCAGTGCAATTTCGTTCTACGTTTAACGAGCTATAATACGGGCTATGCCGTGTATGAAAATTTTGGTTAACTGATGCAGACAGTTAAATCATTCGGTGGGACAATTTAGGTAGTTCAGTATGGGCCTGAATAAAATTTAACAGGGCGGTAGCTTAGTGGTCACCTGTTGATGCTAACGGCTTGGTTTGTCAAACTATTATTCAGCGTTCCTTGTTGTCTCAGATAGGCTCTGTCTTCTAGGTGAACTGAAAGGAACAGAGCACAACAGAAAAGAGCAGTGGCAAGATAGCAAAGTTTGAAGTAACATGCAACCATTAAAGATGGAAAGTTCTGTAATGAAATGGCGTCAATAGTACACAGGAAGTGTTACAAGGGAAGAGGAGGCCTAAGCCTGCGGTTTGTGGCTCGGAGAGGAGAAGGGAGCCACACGCTTCAATGACCGGGGGAATTCATAGATTCTGTGGCCAATACTAAGTGGATGGGTTTAATACCTTTTTCTAGTTTGCCTGGGGTGAAATGAGGTCATTCCGCTCGAAGTCAGCATCGTGGTTGGTCCTTCTGTCGCCCCAAACACTTGGCAGCAGTGTCCCGGGCCTTTCGGTGCATCTGTACCTAGGTGCGCCCTTTCAAGCAACTTGACCTGGAACACAACCGGCGGTGCCGAATTGGTAATGTCGTGTTGCGGGCCGCACGAAGGGAAAGATACAGGAAAGTCCGAGACCCGTGCTCAGTCAGTGCTGGTGACGCAGATCAGACGAACCACCCGCCGGACCTCGAGCAGAGCTGACTGTCAAATCGCCACAGCCCGAGAGAGATTTCTACCTACAAACACAAAACAGGATGAAGAACAATTGAACCTCAACGTGAATTAAAGCTCTTTTATCTAAATCAAATTGAGTGTCTTTTTTTTTTTTTTTTTTGAAAAATCAAAGGCAACGGCTTTACTAAAATTATGGTAAAAACAAAAGGGAATTATGACAATGTTAATTATCAGAATAACCTAGTCTCCCTTCGGAGGAGAGTTTTAGAGCCGCAGGAAGAGCACAGGAGGAAGCAAGCTGCAGTGGCGTGTTTGGGCCACTTCCTCCTAGTGGTCAATCTGGCTGACAGAGACCTTGATTTAAATTGCATTCAAACTGGTTTAACTACAATTCAAATCAAGCATATGCATAGATGTTAAGTAACTTCTAGAAAGTAAGGATACAGTTGTCATAACGTATCGAATCAAAATTACAAAAAATAATTTGAAAAAGGAAATATAGAAATAAAGCCATAAAACCATTCCCGACAGGAACGGAGACTTCCTTCAAATTAATTTGAAATTTGTTTGTTTCAAACCAAATTTGAATAAGTGTAGGAAATTGAAGGTTGGCATTATATTTGATTAGTCATCAGAAACTGCTAATACCTACTTTTGAATTTTAAATTCAAACGTGGTTTGAACTAAATTCAAAATAAATGTACACAGTCAGTAGTTAAATCATGTTATTAAAACTGGAACTTGCACATGCATTGAAAATTAGAAACACAATTTCAGGAATTCACTGGAACAATCTGAAATGGTGCTGAGAGAAAATTATTTAGGAAAGGATGACCTTGTTACCATTGTCCACACGATGGCGACATCTCGCTCATGGAGGGTAAAGTCAGGACGTGGAGGCCGTCTGATACTGGGAAACTCAAGGGCGCGCCCTAGCGTTTGGCAGTAGCATTGCAACCCGCCTGCTTTCACAAGTGACTGTCTCAGAGGACGTGCAAAGAATTACACGCCTCAATTGCTGCATCAATCCGAAATAGTGCGGAATTTAAATATCGACGGATTTCTTTCCGGTTCTATATTTCACAAAACGGTGTGGCAGGATTTTTCCTACACACACACATAGGGACAACAGGAATTACACGTCTGTCGTTCCGATACAAATACATTTATCAAATAGCATTTTATGATTTACAATGTTTTTTTAGGTTTTGGATTTTTTTCGATGCTATATTTCACACAAGTGTGTGGCAGGATTTCTTCGCTGCACTACACGTAAATTGTGGACAACAGGAATTAGGCATCTGTTTTTCGGATCCAAATAACATTTATCAAATAGCATATATGATGAAAAATGTTTTCAGTGTTGGATTTTTTTTTTTCTCGGTGCTATGTTTTACAAGCACATCTAGCAGGATTCGTCGCTGCGTTGTGCGAGAGAAAACAGGAATTATTCATCTGTTTTTCGACTCCCATAACATATGTCAAATAGCATTGATTAAAAATGTTTTCAGTTTTGGATTTTTATCGGTGCTATATTTAGTTAACACGTTAGCAGGTTTTCTTCGCTGCGTCGTGCAAAAGGAAACAGGAATTATTCATCTGTTTTCAACTCCAAATAACATTTATCAAATGGCATTGATTAAAAATGTTTTCAGTTTTGGATTTTTATCGGCGATATATTTATTTAACACGTTAGCAGGTTTTCTTCGCTGCGTCGTGCAAAAGGAAACAGGAATTATTCATCTGTTTTCGACTCCAAGCATATATCAAATAGCACTTGTGATAATATGCTTTTCGGTTTTTTACAATTGAGTAGCTAAGTCAATGTTTTAACCAGGAGTTTTTATCGTTAATCTAACGATTATAAAATAAGGCCTTTTTAAGAATAGTGAAAGAGCATCGATTCACTAAATCTTGTCTTCACCCTGACAGAAGAACATCGTTCGGACAGGGGAGTTTAACATTAAAAATGTCGTCGTTCAAAAGAGCTTTCTTCGTCTTTTGTGGGACAAATTTAATACTATGAACTGCAGTTTACTTTTAGTTATTAACAATGGCAAACGGAATGTCAGACATTATTTTGCAGCGGTGAGTTCGCATTGCGTTCGCTCACTCGAGGCGCACGTACAATATTAAATCACAATATAGACATAGATTGAAAACTGATTTTGCTCATAAAACAAGTTTAAAATGTGCCCGCATTCTCCACCATTTGTAAGGATTCAGGGCGGATCTAATCCGTGGGGAATTTGCATAAATTAATTAATAATTGGTAATTAATAATTATTCATACATGTTTGGATTAGATCAGTCTTACATTGAATTTACTCTCCCTCTAAGGGAGGATCTATCATTTTACCTGCATGCATACGTGTATCCTTGCATTTTAACTACAAGTTGATTGCATAGATCACGTTTTACAGACAGGTAAAATTTAATTAGCTCAATTGTCAGGATAATATTTGTGGGATCCACAATATCATCTTACTTTATAGGATTTTAGGAAACGCAATTCTCTGGCCAGAAGAATTGGGTTTCCCGCCCTATCAACACATAACATTAACGTTACTCTTTAAAGTATCTTTAATTCGTAAAGCTTGTAGCATTTAGACCTTTGGCACTTAAGTGACTTGAAATTGAGCAAAGAGACAGCACATCAATCTAATGAATATATAATTAATTTAATAGAGGCATGACTACTTATGTATTTACTACGGTTACATGGGATATATGTATTTACAAACACATAGACAACAATGAACAATACAATAAGACATCAATGAACGAGAAATGCATAAAGTTTGGACAATGGATAACGTACACGCGTGAGCGAGTAAGAGAGAGAGGAAAGGGGATGGGGAGAGAGAGAACAGAGAAATTGGGAGAATTTCATTGGCAGGAAGACATTCACCTCTCCGATTACAACACGAAACATCATCTTAAAACTTCTTAGAAGCTCTATAAAGAGATCATACTTGCAATCAACTTATGGTTAATGGTCTCTCTCTGTGTCGAAACATTCCTGTACGGCCCTGTCTGGCCGCGTGAGCTGAGTCCTTTGGGTGTGAGGAAGCGTCACGTGGGCTGCTTGGCGCGCGTGTTGAACGGAGGTTTACAGTCTTTGTTGTAACATTTCCAAAGGGAAATAGTTCGGCTAAGTTCGTTTCACTTCGTGGAAGTGAACTGAGTCGGCTACGGAAAACAAAACTTTGACTAACAAAAAGGGAATAAAGATCTCTACGGGGAAATCACGCGGAGTTAACGTTGCATCTTTCCATGGCTTGTGAAGAAGCGTGTGTGTCTCTCGGTCCGGCGCGTCACGTGGTCACGTGCGCGTGTTTCTCCTTCAAAGAGAGCGCGCGCTCGTTTAAAGGTCCCTTGTAGATGGATTTTGCTGAAGAGATATGTCACGGGGTTTTCTTTTCAATCGTCGATTGGAATTAAACACAGAGACTTATCTACAACTGAAAAACACAAACTAAACTAGAGACAAATAAAAGAAAGGCGAAGAGCTCGCCCGGAGGCGAGACGTTACATCATGACACGAGGACACGGGAGGAAGAGAGCGAGCGAAGGGGAGAAGCGTCATTTATCACTTTCGGAGAAATCCAGCCTCTTCCTGTTGGCTTGGCCAATTAGAGGGTTGGAAGTTTACAGGCGGGACTTTGGGTTTATGGCCCTTTGTCTCCAGAGAGAGACATCTGAAACCCTAATCTCGTCGGTTGTTTAAGAGAAGAATCTTCACAATTCTTATAATACTAATGTGTCACAAAGTTTAGCAAAATGTAATGTCAATTAACAAATGGGGAACGAAGATTGGAGTTTATCGAGACCAAACTTGCCACAAATGGATTTGGTTAAACATTAGTTGGCAAAGTTTGAAACATTATCCAATTAAGAGTTGTCGAGAAACATAGACCAAACCACAGAAAGGCAACTCATGAAATAGGGAACTTAGATACATCGTTCATACAATTCTCAAGTGGATATACAATAGCATATATATATGAATACAGGATTCATTTCTCCTCCTTGGTTAGAATTCAGAGAGAGAGAGAGAGAGAGACATACTTCTCTGACATTCCTGGTGCGGTCGTAAATGCTGTTATCTAAGGCCCCAGGCTCTGACAGTATGTTAAGTTTTGGTTCTTACTGTCCCCAAAAGCTGGTGCACCTAGAATCATAACTTTTACTGTAATTTCTTGTATCTGATTAATTCCGCTGGATCATGAGAATTAAAACAAGACCAAGAACGACGTATAACAATACTGGGAATAGACAGTTAAATGTAAAAATGCATAATGATAAAGTCACAGTTATTCCAATGTGACATGGGCAAATGGACACACATAAAAACACATCAAATATATCTGGTTGAATGTCTTTTAAAGAAAAGAAGTTCCTTTGGGACATTACAAAAATGTCATAAAATGTCTTAATGTCTTGTAAGCGGACACCACGCTCTGTCCTGAGTGTGGGTGTCAGCTGTGGGGGAGGTGTGTGTGTGTGTGTGTGTGTGTGTGTGTGTGTGTGTGTGTGTGTGTGTGTGTTTGTGTGTGTTTTTTTCAAGTTCCAGGCCTTTTGGGGCTAAAGGCTTTGGGATTTTAGCACGAAGGTATTTAGTTATTCAGATTCACCCTGGCCCAGTCCTTACACCTGTTAGAGATGTCAATTATCTGACATAGTCCACATCTCGCTTTTATTATTGTTCCTGGTCGTTTTTGCCATATCCAAACCACGTCCACACAATTGACGTGGTGTTACCTTTTTTTCCAACAATGTATTCGGTCTCGAATTTATGTAGTGATGTCGCCATCACGTTCGGCAGCATTATTTTCGCTGGACCTCAACTTCAGTTTCGCTCATTTTTTCTCCTTTTTCCAAAAATGTCTCCCTCTCTCTGTCTCCTTCCGTTTACTGTAGCCACGGCTGCTCGCTGAGAAGTGGGCGTGTCCTACCGGCATACGGCAGACTCTGATACTGTTGTTGTTGCGCTTACTTTTTCATGTGATATCGAATAATATGTCCCAAGTATATTATCGAAAGCGTTCAAAATTTTATCGCGATCCCGTATCGAGATCGAATTATCGCCCAGCCCTAACTGCCACTGCCACGGGAGATTCACATGGGATTAGTGGTATCTCATAATGTCAAGCTATATCCTCATCAATAAAACTGCCTGCTGCACCAGAGTCAAGTAGGGCAGTAGTAATGATGGTACTAGTAGAGAACATTATCTTTATAGGTACTTCTATACATGAAGTGGAATGACCAGGGAGAATGTAGGTTGTCACCTTTAGGAGTATACTATTGTGTTGGTCGAGTTGGGTAGTTAGCTCTCAGATGTCCTGCTTGACTGCTATACAGACATAGATGTTCTCTGATGCGGCGTTCTCACTCCTGTGGACAGATGTGTTCATCCTCTCTGCATGGTTCAGTGTCACCCATTGGGAAGTTTGTTTGGTGAAGGGAATTAGAGAATCTGTTTGGTTTCTGAGAGTAAATGAGAGATCTCTAAATTGATGAATTGAAAAAAAAGCTCAGATATGTTAGCCATGGCAAAAAAAAGTCTTCACACTTTTTGTTTAGCGTGCTCAGTGCTTAAATAGTCCTTAAAATGGAGAACAAATGTTTGTGCAATCAGTCGTGGGGGCCTATCTTGCACCCGGCACAAATGACTTTGTACACTGACGCATGTATCATTCCTATTTTGCACCCGCGCAAAGCGGACTTTTCCCTCCACAGACACACGTCGGTTAACTAAGAAATACACTTGCGCTCCCCGGGGCGGTTCAGCGCAAAGAGGAGGCGTGTTCCGGCGCAAACTTTCCCTCATGCTATTTTGCTGTTCTATAAAACAATTGCGCCACTGACCAGAAAAAACCTAGTCTAAAGTCAGTGGCGCGTTGCGCGTTGTTCATTGTTGTATTTCCCTTGTGTGTATGTGTGAGAAGGAAGGAGACCGGGGTCGGCTGGCTGAGGCTCGTGGTTATTTTATTCAATAAACTCAGATCACACTCGCGCCACATGCGCTCACAACATAAATCTCATTCACAGTACAAAGTACTCGGTAACTTGTCAATAGAGTCCTCTTTCCTCCACGATCCCACGAGTCCTCAGCCCTCTCTCCTCGAACGCTGGTTCCCGTCTGACTTTATACAGACTCCCCACGCCAATTACTGCAACGAGACACAGGTGTCAGTCATTTTGCACTTGACCCACTTACCGCCGCTCGTCTCTCCACTCTCTCTCTCGTCGCAGACCTCGCTGAACCACGCCTCCCCCGCCACATTCATGAATAATGAAGCTACTTCAGACCAACCCCTTTTAGATTTGCGCCAGGCGCAAGAGGCATTTATCCCGCCGGGAAAATAGCAACAGCGCCGGGATCCGCCCACAAAGTTACTTGCGCTTTGCGCTTTGACACTTGCGTTTCAGATTGTTAAAATAGGGCCCCAGGTATGTGAGTTCTGAGATCTGTAGTCCAAGTACTAATACTCAGGTGAGGGAGACCTCCGGTGGCAGACGGGAGGAATTTCAGAGATAGCGTTCATGACAAACTAGTAGAACAGCTATCAGTTCAGGTGCAGAGATGCACAGATACAGAGATCATCAGTTCAGGTGCAGAGATGCACAGATACAGAGATCATCGGTAACACTTTATAATAACTGCATGCTATTAATAATTTGTTAAGCATGAGTAAACAGTTCATTCATCATTTATAAAGCATTAATAGACAATAATAAGCAGTTTATAAATACAGCTATAAACACCTTTTTTCTTGATTTATAAGCATATCTATAATGCGTTTAATAATTGTATTTTCATACTTTGTTAATGATCAATTCATAATTTCTAAATGAAGTATAGCATTATTTGTAAACCAGTTATTTAAGAGTTGTCAGTTATTCATAAGAGCACTTAGAAAGTGTAAGTAAATGTAGTAAATACAGGTAGTTATAAAGCATTTAGTAGTGGTCAGTTAACTATGTTTGTGAGCTCATCTAAAGTGAGGACTATTCATGCCTTGTAAAGCATTTATAAAGGAGATTTAAAGGCGCATCAATCTTCTAAACAGTAAAATGTAACAAACACAACACAGTGATACAGAACATAGAAATATTTAACAGCCTCTAAATCTCCTTTATAAATGCTTTACAAGGCATGAATAGTCCTCACTTTAGATGAGCTCACAAACATAGTTAACTGACCACTACTAAATGCTTTATAACTACCCGAATTAACCCTGAATTACAGCATAAATACATGTTAATAAAGCATTTATTAACACACTAAGTAACCATCACTATATGTCTGAATAATAAGATGTATGAATGTACATTTAAATAGTTTATTAATCATTTACTCACACGTTCTAAGTAATCTTATGAACCACTGAAAACTCTTAAATAACTGGTTTATAAAAAAATGCAATTAATCATTTAGAAATAATAAATTGATCATTAATAAAGGATGAAAATACAATTATTAAATAAATTATGGATATGCTTGTAAATCAAGAAGAAAGCATTTATAGCTGTATTTATAAACTGCTTATTAATGTCTATTAATGCTTTATGAATGATGAATTAACTGTTTACTCATGCTTAACTAATGATTATTAGCGTGTAGTTATTATAAAGTCTTACCAGATCATCAGTTCAGGTGCAGAGATGCACAGATACAGAGATCATCAGTTCAGGTGCAGAGATGCACAGATACAGAGATCATCAGTTCAGGTGCAGAGATGCACAGATACAGAGATCATCAATTCAGGTGCAGAGATGCACAGATACAGAGATCATCAGTTCAGGTGCAGAGATGCACAGATACAGAGATCATCAGTTCAGGTGCAGAGATGCACAGATACAGAGATCATCAGTTCAGGTGCAGAGATGCACAGATACAGAGATCATCAGTTCAGGTGCAGAGATGCACAGATACAGAGATCATCAGTTCAGGTGCAGAGATGCACAGATACAGAGATCATCAGTTCAGGTGTAGAGATGCACAGATACAGAGATCATCAGTTCAGGTGTAGAGATGCACAGATACAGAGATCATCAGTTCAGGTGCAGAGATGCACAGATACAGAGATCATCAGTTCAGGTGCAGAGATGCACAGATACAGAGATCATCAGTTCAGGTGCAGAGATGCACAGATACAGAGATCATCAGTTCAGGTGCAGAGATGCACAGATACAGAGATCATCAGTTCAGGTGTAGAGATGCACAGATACAGAGATCATCAGTTCAGGTGTAGAGATGCACAGATACAGAGATCATCAGTTCAGGTGCAGAGATGCACAGATACAGAGATCATCAGTTCAGGTGCAGAGATGCACAGATACAGAGATCATAAGTTCAGGTGCGCTCCATGTTTCCGCTTAAACAGATATGTGGCTATAGCATAGGCGTAATTCTATGGGGGGACAGGGGGACACGTCCCCCCCAATATTCAACGAAGGGCAATTTGTCCCCCCCAATATTTGATCATATTTGGGGCGCGTTTCCAATACAGATTTGCGCAAAACTTTTGCGATATTTTCTAAATGTCGATAAAAAACTATTGCGAAATGACGGCGTTCCATTAACCGATGTTATGCGACTAAAACGTCTTTTTTTCCTCTCGCGATAAGTCATTCCAAAAATCATGGCAACGGACGTTGGTAGGTTTATAGCCTATATCACAGCCACCGCATAGACATTGTTATTATTAATGGAAGGAGACGTGTCGTGTTATCCAAGCGTTAATGGCAGGGAAAGACACGGAGTTCCTGGGTGTTTCTCCCTCATTTCTGCTCCGATGTCTTGATTTTGGCATTTCTTTGAGGTTTAGACACTGATCAATATAGAATGACTTTATTAATGTCATTATAGATCAGTGGGCTTAGAGTCCAGTAGACTATTCCTGTAATTATTGTTTCTTTTATGAATTCAATAAAGAACTCTGTCTCGTATTATGTCCAAACGGTCAGTGTACTTGCATTCATGTTTCTTATTTAACCCGTAATTGCAAAACGAAAAACGAACGGTTGTTGTATTTTTAAAACGCAAAGGTGAACACCAACATTTTAGTTTGACCTGTAGGCCTACACCAAATGCTGCACAAAAAAATAAATTATATATATATATGAGAGAGAGAGAGAGAGAGAGAGAGAGAGAGAGAGAGAGAGAGAGAGAGAGAGAGAGAGAGAGAGAGAGAGAGAGAGAGAGAGAGAGAGAGAGAGAGAGAGAGAGAGAGAGAGAGAGGAGAGAGAGAGAGAGAGAGAGAGAGAGAGAGAGAGAGAGATTTGCCCCTTTATTAAACATTTAAAATATTCACAAATTAATATGGAGAAAAAAAAATGTAGATTTTACTGGTTTTCTAAGGCCAAATTAGAACCTGGAAATTATATTTTTCCCGCAGTGCTGAATGAGAAGAGCCATGACCACAGCCTACAGAAAGGGGATGTATAGGTGAGTTAGGCTATAATAAATGTGTCTGAAAAAATAACGAGGCATTTTAATTGTTTATTATTAAACTATTGTTTTCCTAAATCAGTGTCGGCTAAAAACATATCTCCATCTCCGGATGCACCTTTAGAGAGAAATGCACCTTTCATACGGATTACATAATCAGAAGGTATAGCTTTCGATTCAAATTTGTTCCTTTTAAAGTGGACATTTAAAGCTTCAGTCTACAAAGGCTATATATCAGTTCTCGCGCTTCAGTTCACGGAGACCATGAAGCGCGCCTGATTGTTTTATTTTATTTTACAAAAGCTCATCGTTTTCTTGTTATTGTGAGATTACGCAAATAAAAGTAGCTGCGAATAATGTATTATTATATTCTGTATGACCAGAAATGATAGAGTATTTTAAGTTGTTTCGACTGTTGATAGGAAAATGCAAGTGTTCGCGCCCGCGCCACCGTGCCATCCAGTGCGCGCTCCACACCCAGTCCGCACACACACTTGGATATGCGTCAAAATCTTGTGTTTATTTGTGATAATCTTAGCCCTATTATTGTCCAACCTGTATTATGAATGAAATGTGACGAATTGCTTTGTTCCTTTTTTGGATAAAAGCGTCTTCTACATATAATAAATGTTATAATAATGATGATAATTATTATTATAATTTGCGGACACGGACCCAAAACACACCTCGTATTCTAAGTCAGGTGACTGTAAATGCGCAAAACCCGTTTCCATTGCAGTTTTGCGAAATATTCCTTTTTCAAATTGCCTGAAAAACCTCCTCATGCGAGCGTAAAAACTTTATTGGGATAAACGGGAGTTTTTGCGAAATGGACGTGTTTCCATTGTGCGCATTTTCATTACGCAATTTCAATTTGCGCAATTTGAAGGGTAATGGAAACGCGGCTTGTATGATTATGCGGGCAGGGCCATATCGATGTGATTGCAAATAGCCTACGTCTTTCTTCCCAGCTCCGAAAATATAAAATCCCGGCCGGTCCATTTCCCAAATCCATTCGACTTGCCTTACACTATACTTTTGGCAAAACCTATTTCTCCTGAAATCCATGTCATGTTTTCCTATCCCTTTAGTAGCTCGTGCATCGTCAGTGAGTTAGGAAAAACCAAACAGAAGAAGAGTTAGGAGGAGCGCGGAAATTGACAGACATTTGGCACATAGGCTATCTATGAATGGTAAATATCCTGTTATCCTGTAACAGCAATTTAATCAAAATGTTTATAGTCACTATATGTTTATAGAAGAATATAAGAGAGAGAGATCACTGACGGCTTTGTTGTCAATTCAGGCCTGTAATTGATGCCGATGCTGTAATCATTGTGAGTAGGCTATACGTTGGTTTGACGATCAGATGTAATAAAATTCCTTGTTGTGTTATACAATTACAAACATTCGGACTCTGACTTTTATTTTATTTTGATTAAAAAAATGTGTGCATGCGCCAACACAAAAAGTTCCACAGCTGTCCCCCCCAATGTGTGATTGACAATTTCGCCCTTGGGCTATAGTGATCTGTCACATGCATTAAAGAGTGTCAAAATGGTATTTATTGTTTTAATTTGAAGTAGAGACCTTGTTCTTATCAAAATAACAAAGCTTATTGTGATTATTGTATAGGAGTAAGTAACAGGCTATTTTATTATGTTGTAAAATTATTACCATCATCTGGGTGTGTATGGTGGTGATCCCACATGTGCTGTACATATTAGATGTGTTCGCCGCTTTTGCTGACACTTCTCATCTACATGTTTTGTAAATTGCATACCTGTCTTCAACTACTCCTGAATCATGTTTAGATAGCCAAAATGCCCCAATAGCTTTTTTTAATTTGCTTCTACGGCAAATACAAGTCCAGGAGATTGCATTGTTCCACAATGTTTTCAATTTGAGAGTTTCACATGCGCTGAAAGTCCATGCTTTGCACGCACCCTACCTTACCTAGACAAATAACTCAATAGTAACAGCCTCAAAGAGTATCCAGACAAAGGGCACGCCACACACAAGTCTGAAAGACTCATTTTAATGTTTTCTTTTTTTTAACCATAGCATCCAAATTCTTACTGTTTAATAATGTGACCATTGTAATCACGGTCAATTTTGAAATTGGGTAATCTCAACATCACTATTTGCAATCAATCAGAGGTCCTTGTAAAGATAATTGATGGGTTGAAGTAGAGGTCGACCGATATGGTTTTTTTCAGGCCGATGCCGATGCCGATCTTTTGAAATCCGGATCGGCCGATGGCCGATTAATGCTGCCGATTTATTTTGGCCGATATGTGCTTGTTTTAACCTCTATTTGAAAGATAAAATGTAACAGAAATAATAATTACTTAACATAGACAAACTTTCTCAAAAACATTTATTGAACGTAGAAAAGGGAATCCAAGGCACTCTTCTTTAGAAAATTAAAAAGCCTTTATTAGACTGGCTCTATCATGATTGAAAAAATTGTTAAAACATGTGGGGGAAAATACAACATGTTTTAACAATTTTTTTCAATCATGATAGAGCCAGTCTAATAAAGGCTTTTTAATTTTCTAAAGAAGAGTGCCTTGGATTCCCTTTTCTACATGACATTGAACTCTCGACCCCAAAGAGCACCTTCTAATACTTTTTTGAACTCCTTGAGCACCCTGGACTTTTTTCTCTTTCCAACACTTGAACACTTGAACAATGAACAATCTGCACTTGTACACTTAAATTAAAAATGTATAATGTCAGTGCATTGTAAGTAATACAAGGCTAAAAACATTTCTATCCTCTTCCCAAAAACTGTCCTGAAACATGGGCTGTATTTTTGGTTTGTTTGTTTTGTTTGTTGACGGACAAAGCCAAATGAACATAACCTAATTATCACAAAAAGGGGAAAAAAACTTTTAATTATTTAATATTTTTTTATATAAGGTTTATTTTATTTTATTTAACTTATAACAATAACGTATTTCACTAGTAAATTGCTGTTGAACGACAAAAACAACCACCAGATGGGAAAATTATATTTTACAAAAACTTTAAATGCCCACAACGCACCGTCCGTCTGTTGTTCTTCAGACAACTGCATCCCGCTGTTGGACCTTTTAGTCTACAGTGAAATGCAGTCACACTTTACACTGTTTGGCCAGCATTTTAACCATGTTTAATCCAGCTACTAACTAACTATGGTATGATAAAATTCGCTGCTGACTAGCGTCACGTGCAGCAAAGCGATGTTTCTGTTATTCTAACGTCCGTTTTCTGAGCATCCAAGAGAAGCACTGGCATAACAGTAGCACCGAACTGAAGCACAGAAATCCGCGTTGATATTCGGTGCGGTAGATAACGATCGTTAAGGTTCCAGTGCCGTATTAGCACCGGGTCTGTCTGTAGCTACCCGCTAGCAAAGCAAAGCCAGTCTGTCAAGTAGCCTATAGTGCGTTGGTCTTATTTATTTTAACGTTACTTATTTCTCTGCATTGAGTGACAACCCTCTCAAATATAAGCCACACAAACAGAACAAATAAAAGTCTCAGATTGACTCTGTAATTGCAAAATTATTGCTTACTTATTGTGACATGATCGCAACTCTTCTGTGATAATGCAACTTCAACTACGATCCAAAGTAGCCGAATGTCATGTCGCTTATTCAGGTTTTTTCTCGAAGTTGGCAGTAACATATCAAAAGTTTATTAATTAAATATAAAGGAGTTATAAGAATTGAATCCTTATCGTTTTCTCCAAAGCACTTAGTTAGCTCCTGCCTTAGGCACTGTATGAGGTCTGCTCACTCGGCTGGAAAATGACTCAAGCGGCAGCGCGCGTCAAACACGTGTCCCACGACAACACTAGGCTGCCCGCAGATGCGCCTGCCTGATAATCGGCTTGATATACTTGGATATTGGCCGATGCCGATTATGTAAAAAAAATGCAAAAAATCGTCCGATTAATCGTCCGACCGATCAACACTCAAAAAAATGATATGTTGGCTTTACTTAACTTTTTTATGTAAACAGGTTCCACCGGTTCCACATAACTATGTTTCGTTAAACAAACATAATATGTTAATGTAACTTCAACATCATGGAATTTGGTCATTTTAAGCTACCCAATTTAACTCTGAGCTAAAGAGTTAATTAAGTGAATAATTGAGTGATGATTGAGCATTATTGAAGACACCTGATGTTAACAAGCAGAATCTCTGAAGGAGAAAACCGGAACGTTTAAGTCACCATTATGGAGATAAGTGTGTGTTTTAGTTGGGCTCTTGACCATTAACTTATTAACTTTAGATTTTGTTTGGTTGCTGTACATGAGTTATATCAGCCAGATGAACAATAATCAAAGGTCATCTGATGGTGTTGGTTGTGTTTTAACATAATCATTATTTCACAATCATTTGACCTGAGTCACTGAACTTATATTAAACCGAATTTCCGAGATAAGTTAACCTTTCGAATAATAGCAGCATTGTCATTGTAGAGCATACTATTTTTAGACTTTTCAATGAAATTCAAATGATCAAATCAATAAATAAAAAAGAAACTTCCTAAAAAATATTCTGAGTAGGCACACACAGACATCAAGGATCAGCCTGTGAATCTCAACAATGGTGACAATTATAAAGCCTGTTGCAGTGCATTCTGGGTGCCACCAATCAAAACTCATTCATGGCTCCCATCATGCATTGCTGCATGAATAAATAATGAGCTTATGATCTGTTTGTCACCATTGCTGAGATTCATATGCTGATTCTTGATGTCTGTGTGTGCCTACTCAACATATTTTTTAAGAAGTGTATTTTTTATTTCTTGATTTGATCATTTGAATTTCATTGAAAAGGCTATGAATAGTATGCTTTACAACGACAGTAAGGTAAACTTAACTCAGAAATTCAGTTTAATATAAGTTCAGTGACTCAGGTCAAATGATTGTGAAATAATTATTATGTTAAATCACAACCAACACCATCAGATCTCCTTAGTTCATTGTTCATCTGGCTGTTATAACTCATGTACAGCAACCAAACAAAATCCGAAGTTAATAAGTTAATGGTCAAGAGCCCAACTAAAACACACACTTATCTCCATAATGGTGACTTAAACATTCCGGTTTTCTCCTTCAGAGATTCTGCTTGTTAACATCAGGTGTCTTCAATAATGCTCAATCATCACTCAATTATTCACTTAATTAACTCATTAGCTCAGAGTTTAATTGGGTCGCTTAAAATGACCAAATTCCATGATGTTGAAGTTACATGAACATATTATGTTTGTTTAACGAAACATAGTTATGTGGAACCGGTGGAACCTGTTTACATAAAAAAGTTAAGTAAAGCCAGCATATCATTTTTTTGAGTGAATCGGTCGACCTCTAGGTTGAAGAGCCGTATTGTTTATTGTAGTGTATATTCTTTAAAAAATTAAGCATACTAACATTAATACTTCCTGTTGTTGTAGATTATCTCAGTGTTTGGTGACAGAGGAAGGTTGTGCTGCTCTGGCTTCAGCTCTGAGTTCAAACCCTTCACACCTGAGAGAGCTGGATCTGAGCTACAATCACCCAGGAGAATCAGGAGTGAAGCTGCTCTCTGATATAATGAACCATCCAGACTGCACACTGCACAAACTCAAGTAAGTGGATCAGTAAGAATCATCCTGGCCGGCGTGTATGTGAGACTGAGAGTTTTTAATAGTTTTTGAACACTGAAGGGGTCCCAGTGTGTTAAAAGGTGACACCAAGCAGTCCTGACAAATCATCCAGATGAGTTGTTAGTGAGAATGTGTTGAGAAAATAATGTATAGACTCTGATATAGAAGCCATAGAAACCTCACAAAGACATAGTACTGGAACTTCCTCCTTCATTTCCCAACATACTCTTTGAGAGACCCCCATCTTACACTAATCACCCAAACGGATAACCTTCTCGAACATGTCTGTGAACCCATTTATGACACGGCGCTTGTGTGAGAGAGGTTATTTTACAAATATATTTTTAAACTTTATTTCACAGTCAATTTACAAATAAATAAAAAAATCAATCCCCCATCACAGTACAGAGAAAATATTATTATAACAGCACTGCATTTCAAAAGATGTCATATTGTTCATTACTATAATGTTAAAGATCAACAACAATCCTAGACATAAACACATGGACAGCCACAATTGTTGGTTTTGAAAGCAATTTTCAGACTGGTTTGTTTTTTTTCACCGATCCAAGCTTTTGCCTTCAAACAGTATCACTTCTCACATTTATTAAAAACTGTGACAAAACATTTTTAATCATGATCACGGTTTCTGCTTCTCTCAATTATGCATAACAGCCCACTGATTATTTATCCTGAAAACGATTTTTTATTTAATTTGATATTTTTGATATTGCGCATTTATAACAATCCTCACATAATAACTTTTTAATGCTTGGGTTTCCAGATGCCAAAGCCTAAATTCCTCCAATTAGAGCTTTTCTCTTAAAAGGATATATTTTCTGCCAAGTGGTTTTACTTGATCTCCCAATCTGGCAACTATGCGCTCTCTCAGCATTGCACAAAAAAAAAAAAACTTTAGTGCTGATGATTTGAAAACACAGACAAACATGTGTGTTGGAGTTTAGCAATCTCTATTGTGATATTCTGCTCAAATGAAAGTTCAGTAAGTGCCATTCCTTCACAAGGCCACTTGGGCAGTTTGACTAAATCTGAGAGCAGGCCTTCTTAAGGGTGACCTTTAATAAATCAAGCATAAATCTCAACTATATTGTTTGGGATTGTGGTTGACGACTAAATTCACTCTGTGCTACAATACAAAGCCTTATTTGTTGTTTTGATAGAAAAATGTAAACATAACCAATAAAAAAAAATTTGGAATTAAAGTTAGGAACTTCACGGTTTTAGCTTTTAAGAGAAGCTCAATAAGGTTTTGCCAGTTTTCATAATGTGTAAATCAGGAAACAGTAAAATAAACCCTGCATATGAGTTTGACGTTCTCTTAAATTTATGCTTACATGAAAGTGCAATAATTCTGTAGAAATGTAAAAAAAAAAAAAAAAAAGATTAACAATGTGTGATTATAATTTTTGAGCAAAATAATTTTGCAGGGATGTGATTCTTCTTACTTTTCCTTACTGAGTACTAGGACTTTAAGTTTTTTGGTTCCTTTATATCAGGAGCAAAAAGGCCAGTGCCATTGTCTGTTAGCAACGTGATCTCATTTGTGAGCTTTTTCCTCTGTATTTCTACTATTATTTTTGTGATAAAAAATTATCTATGCCCCAGCAAATGGACTGATGCTGCTATGTCACTTAACACAGGACCGGACACATTAACAATTGAACAAGTCTAAATCTCACAGTCCTAGCCTGGCTGCGCCCTCCTACGCACTTCCGCTCAATTTCATTTTCATTCAGTACTACGTCTGGGACTGCTGTATATTCTTAGGTTTCCAGAAATACATTTTTTGTAGGACCAATCAGCGAACAGAGGGAGTGGCTGAGAACGATGACATTGATGTAGTTGGAGTTGGAGTTGGAGTTCAGTAATGGCAGCGGAGAAAGACGTGAGAAAAGCTATTCGGTCCGTTGTTGCAAAACTGCCGAATATACAGAAGTTAAAGACAGAAACGGAATAAGTAATGCAACATTCATTTGGTCAAAGTAACGCTAGCTGGCTTTAACTGAGGGTGGAGGTCGGAGACTCCTAGTTAGGCTACGGTTTCAAACAAACTAACAGCTACTGTTGATAAAAATCACATAGATGCTTATCTGAGGCAATGTAACTAAAGACAAAACAGCATAACAGAGACTTACAGATATGCTGTCTGCACACGCAAGGTCTCTCACGTTTGGAGCACAATATCTGTCTCGCATGCACACTCGCTCTAGATTACAGGATATTTTAACTAATTTGCGGTATGACTAGTCAATCACGACTGGCTCAACAGGTAGATCTATAGATAAACTGATCTTTCAGGCATTTGATCCGACCGGGTTGACACTTCAGCGTGAGAAATCGGGGGTGTGGCGTGAGAATTGGGTCAATTGCGTGAGACATCACTGTCCTTGGTGTCAAATATACATTTAGAATTTACAATTGTTCCTTGAACTCTTAAATTCGATGAATAAAACCTGCAGCTCTCGTTGACAGACATCTTATTCTAAACATAATCCCATAGACAGTAAAAGAAAGCATAATCCTCAGGGGCCGTATTCACAAAGAATTTTAAGGCTAAAAGTAGCTCCTAACTGGCGAATTTAGGAGCAACTCCTAAAAATAATGGGCGTGTCACTCCTAACTTTAGGACTCCTAATTTTTTTCACTAAGAGTAATTCACGAAGCATTTTAGCCCTAAATGTAGCACCTAAGTCTGGGACAGCTTAAAAGAAGTCGAGAGGACTCCTAACTCACTAAGACCTATTCACAAAGGATTGTAGCGCGTTATACCAGCGCCTCTCGCAGTCGTCCGGGGTCCGCGACACAAGCGGGAATGCTGCATTGATCTGCAAACAAATCCATTCCCATTCTCACGCTTATTTTTGCTTGATATCCCAGTGCCAAATTTCCCTTTTATTAGGTTTTTGGGCCAGCAGCAGTAACTGATCCTGCGTCCAGTTGGGCTTTCTTTTCCGTTTTGGCGAGTTCATAATCCACCGTCATTCAACTATTATGGTGTGTTCACACCGAACGCGAATTTAATTATTTGCGCGAGTAGATTACATACAAAGTCAATGCAAAGACGCAAATAGACGCATCATTCTCGCCGGGCGTTGCGAATGACGCGGATTGGGCGACACGTTTGCCGCGAATGTCTTCCGCGCAAGTTGACAAATTTGAACTCGAGCGAATGTTCAAGCGTCTAACTAGACGCGATAGACGCGTATTTGACGCTCTATTCGCGTTCGGTGTGAACACACCATTACATTACTTTAATTGGAGCAACATTTCATTGCTTTAAGTAGTCTATTTAGGCTAATATGATGTAAATTAACCAAGCAAGTGTTAATGCAAGTGTCGTTTTTCATTATTAGGCAAGTGGCGGTTTTCATTGGGGTATAGGCTACCTTGATTTAATTGAATTCACGACTCTCTCTCTCTCTCTCTCTCTTTCTCTCTCTCTCTCTCTCTCTCTCTCTCTCTCTCTCTCTCTCTCTCTCTCTCTCTCTCTCTCTCTCTCTCTCTCTCTCTCTCTCTCTCTCTCTCTCTCTCTCTCTCTCTGCCTTTTTAGATTTACACTTCACTGTGGCCTGCACAAACATGTCATTATATTATGCATTTCGATGACATTACTATTATTATTTTGTGTAGGACATGATTTGTTGCGTCTGTGTTATGCTCCGCACGATGGCCCTGTCATCTAACAACCAATCACCGTGATCATTGCGAGGAAGCTCGTGCATGAGAAGTGACGTCATCTATAGCAACGAAGACTCACTCTTAGTTTAGGAGTTGACATTTTTCCTTACTAAAAGTAGGTCTGAAAGGCGTTGTGAATAACTTTTAAGAGAAAACTCCTAGCTAAAATATTTTAGTGCGATTTAGGAGTACTCCTAGTGGTAAGATAAAATTCTTTGTGAATACTGCCCCTGATCATTCGGACTTGTTGTTTCCGGCCGGTTTCGGCGCATGACATACGTCACGACACACACGTTAGCGATTGGCTATGGCAGATCCTGAGTGACTCTGGGCAGATCCAATAGTTTTGAACTTTAACAGAGAACCCGCCTACAAGGAAGTAAATGTTTCTCAATGGAGAGAGGCCAGACTCTCTGTACAAATGAAATGTACGAGAGTCTGGTAGAACCAGGCTACCACAGTCCTAGAAGCATACAAAATCTTATCTTATTGAGTCACAGCACATTGCTTTTCTAAACAATCTCCCTTTAGAAGTGGCTCCTCCAAAAGCCAGAACAGGGAGTCTGAGATCTCTGTTCTCTTGGAAATGAAATTTTCTCATATAAATTCCTTTATAAAATCCCCACAAAGCAATTGTTGTCTGGCCCAGCTCTGGGCCACACAACTAGTTTCTCTCTGCCCACATATGGAGAGGATTGAAGGGACTTGAGTGGCCCAGAATAAAAATATTGAGCAAATAAAAATAATAAAATAATAAAAAAATAAAAGCAAAGCTGTGTCCCATTCGACAGGGTCCACTGTGTTCAGTGTTTCGTTGTGTCCGACGCGTTCATGATCAGACGTACGGCTGCATCAGTGTCCTTATTTGCACACATATTTCATTTGAAGAAGTCATGTGCTCATACATGGTGCTGGTTCATGTTTAGAGCACTAGAGTATATTAAATATGTCCATAAGTTGAAACGCTTGCTCCGGTCCGTATATGAGCTATATTATTGGAGTTACGAGCGTTGTTGAAGTCATCGCTGTCATGCGTGCGCCGAGTGTTGTTTTAATTCTCCGCTGTAATGTGATCTCTGCGTAATACAGTGATTGGAGTGATTGGATTGAACAAGCTCTTTCTCATCAATAAATCCAGAGATTAGCTCAGAAACTTCTGATGTAGAATCGTGCTAAAGCCAGTCAAACACTTCGAAGCCGCTTCTGCCTCACATTCCATGACGTTGCTTTGACTTTGCTTTTCAACCCGGAAGAACGAAATTGCTCGGAAAAAATTATTTCCAATTAACCAATTTCCAATTATTGATAATTACAATTATGTTCAGTGATGTGCAGCCTATACATGTCTGTTCACATCTCAGAACATGTGTTTTGGGGTTTCATGACCCTTTAAGATGGCGTAATACCCTGTGAAGTCCACTTCTCAGTCCACTTACGCTCGAATGTAACGCAGCTTAAGACGTTTTATTCTTGCCACAATGCATGCTGGGAGCCATGGGTGAGTTTCATACTATGCTGGTACCCATTTCTATAGTGCTTTATACAATACAGATTGTTTTAAAGCACCTTTACAGTGATAAACAGGAAAATAACAAATTCAAAGATGCAAATAGAATTAATTCTTTATTCAGCTGAAATCAGTTCAGTGTGAGTCAAGATAAAGATGCGAGTATATAAAAAAAACACAAAATGTGGAAATTGTTATTGACAGGAGAATGGATATTCTGATTTTTACTGTGTGCAAAATTTCTCAAACTCATCAGAACATGAAGTTTTAATCCAACACAAGCCGATCTGAGAAAGCAGCGGCTGTTAAAAATACGCCATTATTTCACCACAGAGTGTCTGTTCGTCTAAACTAGTAACCGTGAAGTGTGTGAGAACAGAGGAATAACATCAGTACGAACCACCAACATTTATCTATTTGGATTCAATATTTTAATCATTCTGTGTCATTTTTTAATGTCAGTATTTCTACTATTTACATGTTTATGCCCAAAATGCTTAATTAATATTTAAAGTAGTTGACTGTCATTCTCCTCTACGCTGTGTGTGTTACTGTTTAAGAGGAATTAAATGTCCTATAGCCTATTTAACAGCGTTACAGGAGCATTCATTCATTCAACTATTTTAAAAGACTGGAATAAAGCACCAACGCACACAAGCAATCCTTTTTATTAGTCAAATTCATTTAAAAATGTAAACTCAATAGGTATGAAATATCAGTAAGAGTTAAGAGTTACACAGTTAATGAGAAGACGAGCATTGGACCGCTCCAGGGATAAATATATTTAGCATATATATATTATTATTATTCAGAATGCACAGTTGGAAATAAAATATATTTATAGGAACATTTCATCAGGCTCAAAATAATTAATACAGAGATCATTATTCATTTTTTTAATTAATTGGCAGCCATAAACCGTAGTGATAATCTGCATTCTCGTGTGTGTGTGTGTGTGTGTGTGTGTGTGTGTGTGTGTGTGTGTGTGTGTGTGTGTGTGTGTGTGTGTGTGTGTGTGTGTGTGTGTGTGCGCTGAATGCTCTAACCGGAAACTCCCGATATGTGTTAAGTAGAACGAGGAAGTAGTTGTGCAAGTAGTCTATTAATAATCCATGGAGCAAAAGCAAGTAATCGCCGTTATCATCTTCATGATGAAGGTTAAAAACCGCAGCTCACCCGTTTACTTGCATTTGATTACAGTGCAGTCTTGCCCTCCGCAAAATGGCGGACCCGTTGACGTATCGCAGCAACGTTCCAAAGCGGCCAATAGGACGTCTATGTATTTATTATGTCTATGCATAGATGCCCTATTGGCCGCTTTGGAACGTTGCTGCGATACGTCAACGGGTCCGCCATTTTGCGGAGGGCAAGACTGCACTGTAATCAAATGCAAGTAAACGGGTGAGCTGCGGTTTTTCTGGATAAAAACAAAAAGAAAATACATTTATCAACCGATTTCAGTGGTTTGTACGTGGTGTACAAAAAGTTCCATCTCTAGTTATTTAAAATCTCGATAGTTAGACTTATACAATTTTTTAAATTAGAAATTGTCAAAGTTTAGGCTTGTCGTGTAGGCTATCTGGCTTTTTATTCTTGGATAAGAATTGTGAAGATATAATTTAATTTTTACATTCAATTAAATAAAGTTTTCTTATTGTGGAAAAAGCATTTTCTGTGATTGACCCGATTTTAGCAATAACAAAGATAACTGATGGATCCTTTATGGTAATACATATGATATAATATGGTACAACTACAGTGCAGTGCAAATAGTAAAAATAAGATAAAGTGAGAAGTAATAGTAAATGGATTAGTCAATAAAATAAACAAACAGTAGGCCTATACGGCAAATAAAATAGTAATGAATAGTAATTATATAATATCATAAGTACATAATAATACAAATATTGATAATAGCATATAGTTAATGTATAATACTTTAATAATAATAATAATGGAATAAGAAATATCAATTACAGTATATAGACAAAAAATAAGTTAAATAGTGACTATGAATAGTACAATGAATAGTCTATTGCAAGTGAGCGCCCGCTGATCGCCTGGATCTCACAACTCCGAAAACGTCAGATCAAATTTTTAAATAGGCGCTATCTTTATAAATAAACCACATATTTGAACTTTAAAAAACTACATTGTCGACTGAAAAACTATTAAAACTACATTTCGTGACACAATAACAGTATTTTTTCATTTCGCGGCTTTTCTCCTCTGAACGTGTACTATTACTAATTATATCATGACCAAATACAACCAGAAACAAATGTTCAGTCTTGCTTGTGAAAGATAATTCCTCGAGACCTGTTTTCAGTTGTGTGGCGATGTGTACAGCCCCAAACAGCGCACAAAACAGGCATTTTTCTCAATTCTCGTTATGAGAAGTATGAGAAAGTTGCCCTCCGCAATATGGCGGCGCCGTTGACGTACACTCCAGCGGCCAATAGGGCGTCTATGTATTTATTATGTCTATGGTTACCATGGCAACTGCTTGAGCGTCCATGTTGAACGCGCAAGTACAAAAAAATTGTAAAAAGTACAAAAAAGCTTGACATGTCGTAATTATACATTATTTAAGGTTCTTTTATATTTGTTAAAATATATTGATATAGGAACTGTTGTTGTCAAGTAAGATTCATGTGTGTGTGTGTGTGTGTGTGTGTGTGTGTGTGTGTGTGTGTGTGTGTGTGTTCTAGTGTGGATCACGGAGGAGAGTTCAGGATTACATCAAGACTACACAGATGTAAGTCCTCAAACACACAGTTTTAGTGTGTGTTGTTGTAAATGTTACTGTTGTAATGTGTGTTCTTGTGTTCAGACGCTGTTGATCTCACACTGGATCCAAACACAGCACACACTCGTCTCGCTCTGTCTGAGGAGAACAGAAAGGTCACGCGTGTGAGAGAGAGTCAGTCGTATCCTGATCATCCAGAGAGATTTGAGTGTGATGGGTGGGCTCAGGTTCTGTGTGGAGAGAGTCTGACTGGACGCTGTTACTGGGAGGCTGAATGGAGTGGAGATTATACTCATATATCAGTGGCATATAAAGGAATCCAGAGGAAAGGAGAGAGTGATGACTGTAGGTTTGGATGGAATAAGAAGTCCTGGAGTCTGATCCGCCGCTCTGGTCAGAGTCTCATTGTTCGGCACAATAACAATAGTGATAATGGTAACCCCACTGATGTTTCTGCTGATTCAGGATCCTGTAAGAGAGTAGGAGTGTTTGTGGACGTGTCGGCCGGCACTCTGTCCTTCTACAGCGTCTCTGACACACACACACTCACACACTTACACACATTCACACACACATTCACTGAACCACTTTATGCTGGATTTAGAGTTTGTGAAGTTGACTCTTCAGTGTCTCTGTGTCGCATTAAACACACACGCACTGACTGACACACACATGCTGACTGACACACCTTTACACACATTCACTGAACCCCTCTGTGCTGGATTTAGAGTTTATTATTCAGACTCTTCAGTGTCTCTGTCACATTAAACACACACACACACACACACACACACTTACACACATTCACTGAACCACTCTGTGCTGGATTTACACTTTATAATGTTAACTCTTCAGTGTCTCTGTGTCACATTAAACAACAAACACACTCTGTCCTTCTACAGTGTCTCTGACGCACACACACACACACACACACACACACACACACACACACACACACACACACACACACACACACACACACACACGTCTGGTCCACTATCTTTGTGGGGACTCTCCATAGCTCCATAGACGTAATGATTTTTATACTGTACAAACTGTATATTCTATCCCCTTACACTAACCCTAACCCTAAACCTACCCATCACAGGAAACTTTCTGCATTTTTACATTTCCAAAAACATCACTCATTGGGATTTATAAGCTGTTTTCCTCATGGGGACCAACAAATGTCCTCACAAGGACAAGGATTTCAGATATTACCACCTTTGTGGGGACATTTGGTCCTCACAATGTAATATAAACATGAGCACTGACTGACACACACACACACACACACACACACACACTGTAAAAAATATTTGCAAAGAAAATGTTTAATTGAACAATTTCTCATTTTTATCAGAGGATTATACATAAATACACACACACACACACACACACACACTAAATTAACACTTTTCCAGTTGTTTGACTGATTGTGTGTGTTACTGCATTTGTCACATGTCTGTCCTGTCTTGTGTTGCACATGGGTGGTTGTTATGTTGGGCCATGTGCCTCTGTCATTGTTTGATCCCTCCCGCTCGTTACCTGATTAGTGTTTGAGTTTCTCCACCTGTTCCCTCTTGATTTGTTCCCTTTATAAGTCTCCTCATGTTTGCAGTCTTTGTCGGTTCGTTGTCGTTGTCAGATGTTTCTCTGTTCCTGGTTGGTGTTCCCTGTATTCTTGACCCAGTGTTTGTTTCATGTTCATTTATTATGTTTTCCCCCTCGTGGGTTTTTGATTTGTGTTTGTTCTGTTTTGTAAATAAACCTTCCTTGTTATGCACTTGAGTTCTCCTGTTCCTAAGTGTGAACGTGACAGAACGAACCGACCATTTTTGAACTCAGCAGCAAGAAGGATTTTATTTATTTATTTATTTATTTTTTTCTCTGAAGAAGCATGAAGGACATGTATATGGACGACGATGATCTGGATTGCCCGGACTACGTCATCGCCACATTTGGAGCAACCCAGTTCCGTCCTATCGGCAGGGACCGAAGGACTCGGCCCGGTAAGGAATCCGGAGGAATGAACATCTTCCAAGCGTTCGCTTTGATGGCTCAGCAAAGGGAGGAGTCGGAGCGCTTGGCCAGGGTTTCTGAGACCCGTGGAGGTCACAGGAGAGATTTTCGGGGGACCCGCCAGGTAATTTTTCGTGGGACCCGGGGAGGTTGTAAAGGAGGAAGAGGTGGTCGAGAGGAGGGTCAACATCACTCTCCATCCTGGCCTCCTTACGACCCTGTACCAGTGGAGGGCAGTTCAGAGCCGGCTTCTCACCGTCATGGACGGAGGAGAGGAGATCCATCTGCCCAGCGAGAGACTGCTCACGTCCCGCGAGAGACTGCTCACGTCCAGTCTGCCCAGCGGAGGACTGCTCACGTCCCTTCTGCCCAGCGGAGGACTACTCACGTCCCCTCTGCCCAGCGGGAGACTGCTCACGTCCCATCTGCCCAGCGAGAGACTATTCACGTCCCGTCTACCCAGCGGAGGACTTTTTGCGTCCCGTCTGTCCAGCGAGAGACTGTCCACGTCATGCCTGCACAGCGAGAGACTGTCCCTGAGCCGGTGCCTGTCCCTGAGCCGGTGCCTGTCCCTGAGCCGGTGCCTGTCCCTGAGCCGGTGCCTGTCCCTGAGCCGGTACCTGTCCCTGAACCAGTATCTGTCCCTGAACCGGTGCCTGTCCCTGAGCCGGTACCTGTCCCTGAACCGGTGGTTGTCCCTGAACCGGTGCCTGTCCCTGAACCAGTATCTGTCCCTGAACCGGTGCCTGTCCCTGAACCGGTATCTGTCCCTGAGCCGGTGCCTGTCCCTGAACCGGTATCTGTCCCTGAACCGGTGCCTGTCCCTGAACCGGTGCCTGTCCCTGAACCGGTATCTGTCCCTGAGCCGGTGCCTGTCTCAGAGCCTGTGTCCGGCCCTGAGCTGGAAGAAATGTTTGTGTCTGTATTTGTTTCTGTTATGTTGACTGTTTCTGTTTTAGTATCTGTCCCTGAGCCAGTGTCTGTCCCTGTCCCTGAGCCTGTGTCGATCCCGGAGATTGTGTTTGCCCCTGAGCCGGAGTCTGTCCCTGAGCCGGAATCTATGTTTGTTTCTGTATTTGTTTCTGTTCTTTTGACTGTGTCTGTGTTAATGTCTGTCCCTGAGCCAGTGTCTGTCCCTGTCCCTGTCCCGGAGCCTGTCCTTGACCCGGAGCCGGTGTCGGTCCCAGAGCCTGAGCCTGTGTCTATCCCAGAGTCTGAGCCTGTGCCTGTCCCAGAGACTGAACCGAGGTCTACACCGCCCTGGCCGCCCGAGGGGTCTGCACCGCCCTGGCCACCTGAAAGGCCTGATCCGCCCTGGCCGCCCGAGGGGTCTGCACCACCCTGGCCACCTGAAAGGCCTGCTCCGCCCTGGCCGCCCGAGGGGTCTGCTCCGCCCTGGCCACCCGAAGGGTCTTTACCGCCCTGGCCACCCGAAGGGTCTTTACCGCCCTGGCCACCCGAAGGGTCTTCACCGCCCTGGCCACCCGAAGGGTCTTCACCGCCCTGGCCACCCGAAGGGTCTTCACCGCCCTGGCCACCCGAAGGGTCTTCACCGCCCTGGCCACCCGAAGGGTCTTCACCGCCCTGGCCACCTGAAAGGTCTTCACCGCCCTGGCCACCTGAAAGGTCTGATCCGCCCAGGCCGCCCGAGGGTTCTTCACCGCCATGGCCGCCCGAGGGTTCTTCGCCGCCCTGGCCGCCTGATGAACTCTGTCTCGCCCTGGCCGGTCGATGTCCCGTTCCGCCCTGGTCTGTCCCCCCTGTCCCGCCCTGGTCTGTCCCTCCCGTTCCGCCTGATGTTTCCTTCCTGCCCCGCCCTAGCCTCATGGAGCGTCTGGTAGCCGCTCCGTAGGGAGGGGGTTATGTCACATGTCTGTCCTGTCTTGTGTTGCACATGGGTGGTTGTTATGTTGGGCCATGTGCCTCTGTCATTGTTTGATCCCTCCCGCTCGTTACCTGATTAGTGTTTGAGTTTCTCCACCTGTTCCCTCTTGATTTGTTCCCTTTATAAGTCTCCTCATGTTTGCAGTCTTTGTCGGTTCGTTGTCGTTGTCAGATGTTTCTCTGTTCCTGGTTGGTGTTCCCTGTATTCTTGACCCAGTGTTTGTTTCATGTTCATTTATTATGTTTTCCCCCTCGTGGGTTTTTGATTTGTGTTTGTTCTGTTTTGTAAATAAACCTTCCTTGTTATGCACTTGAGTTCTCCTGTTCCTAAGTGTGAACGTGACAGCATTATCCCCATTATTGATATTCACACACTTTATTTGTGCACAGTGTGTTATTAAAATCCTTCAGATTATCTGATTAAAACTGCTGGATCTCAGAGGATTATTATAATCAATAATGTGAGATGAATAACACATCATCTATATAACCATAGAGATAACTGTAAAGTGAATCTGAATCTTCTGTCAGCTCCAGTATTTCTCTGTATATTCACATGTTTTATTACAGTTTAATGATGTTATTGTAGTTTCTGGTCAATAAACGCTTGTTCCTTGTTCAGTGTGAACATGTTTCTTCAGTGTTTGATGTTTGACTGTTATTTTCATTCATGATAAACGTTTGTCACCCTGAGTTTCACTGTTTTTACACGTTTGCTTTTTAATGTCCAGTTTTGACTGAATCACTTTATGAATCTTCATCAAAAGAGAGTTTGATTGAATCTGATACAGAAGAACTGTTGAACAGGAAAGTAAACCAGTCTGTGACAAATCATCAAAGTCAAAGTAAAAAACACTTTATGCCAATGTGTAATTATATATTTAAGATCTGAGTAATATTAAGTTTGTGTATTTACTGTAGAGTTAGTGTTCATTTATAGTTATTACTACAGTAAATACACGTAACAATGACATAAAATAAATAAAAAATACATCAAGTTTTATATTCGTTTCAAATTCGTTTGTTTCTAGTGGTTTAAAAACTGATCTAGAAAAAAGTAAAAACATTGTCCTTAAAGATCTTAATTATTATATTCAAAAAAATATTATTACAGTTATAATTTTAAATCAGAAAAAAAATGCTCATTATGTTTATTTTTATATTTAAGTACTGAGTAATATTAAGTTCATGTATTTACTATAGAGTTAGGGTGTAAGTTAGTTTTTAGAAATGTACGCAGTATTCGTTTGTTTCATGGTTTTAAAAAAACGTTTATATTATTTTCTACAAGTTTAAAAACTGTAATGTGGTTTACGTAAAAAGAATATAGAACATATTCTCCTTAAACACTTGTATATGTGAGATTACATCTGAATTATGTTAAAAATTAATTTTAAATCAGAATAAAAATAAATAAATGCTCATTATGTTTATTTTTTCCAGGTCAGTTTATTTTAAATCAGATCTGGAGAAACTCAAACTAAACTTGACAGAATCATCTGAGCAGAAAAGAGGAACTAGAAGAATCAAAATAGTTTCGCTGTGTACGTCCCTTTTTGACCCAGCGCTGGGTTGCCAAAATAACCCAAATTGGGTTGTTTTTAACCCAGCATTTTTTCAGAGTGACTAGAAGAATCAATCAAAATTGTTGGCCATCATCAAATGAATGGTTGTTGTTGTTTTGAATGGAAAGAGTTTCCCATTTCCCATTGTGTCCCTGTAACTCAAGTAAATCAGTTTAACCTGAATCAAAGAGTTAAATCAAGCGGAGCTCAGAGGCTCATGTCCTCCATCATGAGTTTCACTTCATCATTTACTGTGTTTGGACCCGCCCTTACGAAAGGAAAATATATTTACCAATATATTACTTGAAAT
This sequence comes from Rhinichthys klamathensis goyatoka, assembly GCF_029890125.1. Classification (NCBI taxonomy): domain Eukaryota; kingdom Metazoa; phylum Chordata; class Actinopteri; order Cypriniformes; family Leuciscidae; genus Rhinichthys; species Rhinichthys klamathensis. The sequence goes on from NW_026606716.1 coordinate 303,315, forward strand.
GTATTGTAATATATTATTTTCCAATATATTATATATTGAAAAACATGGAATAATATATTAATGATAAATATACACTCACCTAAAGGATTATTAGGAACACCATACTAATACTGTGTTTGACCTACTTTCGCCTTCAGAACTGCCTTAATTCTACGTGGCATTGATTCAACAAGGTGCTGAAAGCATTCTTTAGAAATGTTGGCCCATATTGATAGGATAGCATCTTGCAGTTGATTGAGATTTGTGGGATGCACATCCAGGGCACGAAGCTCCCGTTCCACCACATCCCAAAGATGCTCCATTGGGTTGAGATCTGGTGACTGTGGGGGCCATTTTAGTACAGTGAACTCATTGTCATGTTCAAGAAACCAATTTGAAATGATTCGAGCTTTGTGACATGGTGCATTATCCTGCTGGAAGTAGCCATCAGAGGATGGGTACATGGTGGTGCTTGTCTGTAAATTTGCAAAATTCTTGTATACATGTACAGCACTTTGGTCAACCTCGGTTGTCTTTAAACTTGTGCTTTATAAATAAACATGTATTGTATTGTATTGTATTGTATTGTATTGTATTGTATAAAGGGATGGACATGGTCAGAAACAATGCTCAGGTAGGCCGTGGCATTTAAACGGCGCCCAATTGGCACTAAGGGGCCTAAAGAGTGCCAAGAAAACATCCCCCACACCATTACACCACCACCACCAGCCTGCACAGTGGGAACAAGGCATGATGGATCCATGTTCTCATTCTGTTTACGCCAAATTCTGACTCTACCATCTGAATGTCTCAACAGAAATCGAGACTCATCAGACCAGGCAACATTTTCCAGTCTTCAACTGTCCAATTTTGGTGAGCTCTTGCAAATTGTAGCCTCTTTTTCCTATTTGTAGTGGAGATGAGTGGTACCCGGTGGGGTCTTCTGCTGTTGTAGCCCATCCGCCTCAAGGTTGTGCGTGTTGTGGCTTCACAAATGTTTGCTGCATACCTCGGTTGTAACGAGTGGTTATTTCAGTCAAAGTTGCTCTTCTATCAGCTTGAATCAGTCGGCCCATTCTCCTCTGACCTCTAGCATCAACAAGGCATTTTCGCCCACAGGACTGCCACATACTGGATGTTTTTCCCTTTTCCCACTATTCTTTGTAAACCCTAGAAATGGTTGTGCGTGAAAATCCCAGTAACTGAGCAGATTGTGAAATACTCAGACCGTTCCGTCTGGCACCAACAACCATGCCACGGTCAAAATTGCTTAAATCACCTTTCTTTCCCATTCTGACATTCAGTTTGGAGTTCAGGAGATTGTCTTGACCAGGACCACACCCCTAAATGCATTGAAGCAACTGCCATGTGATTGGTTGATTAGATAATTGCATTAGTGAGAAATTGAACAGGTGTTCCTAATAATCCTTTAGGTGAGTGTATTATACAATATATTATATATTCATGTAATATATTGCAATATATTGCAAAATATAAAAATGATTGCCGCTTTCCATATATTGCAATATATTGAGCATGAATATATAATATATGTGTTTATATATCATAAAATATATGCAATTTAATATTATAAATATCCAAATGTATTCCGATTTATATGGCAAAATGTATTGATAATATTATGTAAAGACATAGTGTCACATGTATGTTTAATATATGGTAGAATATATTTTAAATATATGTAAAATTATATGGAAATATATGTACATATATATTGTAAGATGTATGCACAATATATGTGTACATATATGTGAATATGTAGGCTACATTTAATGTATGTAGATATATACATGTAACATCTAAAATATATGAATACTTAATAAATATGCAACCTGCAATATATGTGCAAACCTTTAAACCACTTAATATCGTGCTCAAAATAATTATTATTCAAATATAGTAATTATAGTCTACTCTTAACGGTCTTAAGCCAATCGTCAAAATAACCACTTCAGCACAATGACCCCACAAACTCAGACATACCAGAAAACATTTTAAATTCCAAAATAATAGAACATGAAACACTAACAGATCTCCAACTATATTAATATTGAGCAAAACACATTAAATAACACTTAATTTTAACATTTGCTCTCCTTTTCCAGTCAGAAGCAAAGCATGCTGGGAACTAGAAATCTGATGTAACTCATTCCGTGAATGTGTGTATATATATGTGAGTGAACATATTCACATTTATATGGGAACATGTATGTGCAATATATGTAAACAATAAAGGATAAAACTTTGTGAATATTACATGCAATGCTATTTTTGTCCTCATTTATAAATATTTTATATGTATTAATACATAGCCATTAAGCCATACATAATCAATGCATAGGCCTATATTGCAGTATATTAAAGGTGCATTGCGCAACATTTCATGTTAAAAATACTCGTTTTTCTAACCCATACATGCTTAAACAATTGCCTGATGGGCTGAATGAGCCCTTCTCTGATCACTGCGATTGCCTCTATAATCCTGTACAGTAAAATAAATAAGAGGGATTCGGGCCGACTGGGCGTGACGTCATGCGCGTTCACAGTTCACTTTCAGGGCAATACGGAGCCGAATGCAAAAGCCACAGTTTAAATGGTTGATATTTGTTTTAATTTGAAAATAATTTTTTTATATATGTTTATTTTTATTTTGACAGTCTTAACAAACCTACACAATTCCATCTTTGTACTAAAACCTATGGATATATATATATATATATATATATATATATAAAGATTCCTGGACTTCTGGGTCAAAATGGAGCCGAATGCAATAAGAGGATTTAGACGTTTCAATAGAGTCTCTGATTTCAACTGTAGTTTAGTTTAAAGAGTTTGGTGAATATAAATGATGATTCTCCCTTGCATTTATTTAGCTAAAGACAGTAAAACAACTTTTAAGGCATTTCAGAGAAACTCCATGAATGAAGATGAATATCTAATATTGTAAAAGGCTGAAAAACAGGTTCTTTTGAAGGACCAGCTCTAGTTCTTTGGTGATTTGGTAGTTAGTCTTTAAAGAGACTGTTGCTAGTATAGATACTAGGGTTTAAAAAGACTTCTGTAGAAGTTGAAGTATCAACTCAAGCTTTTTACTCAAGTAAAAGTGTAAAAGTAACTGGTTTCAAAACTACTTAAAGTATAAAAGTAAAAGTAATGCAAGGAAAAAAATGCCATTAAGGACAAAAGCTTAGGCCGCGCCACAGGGGCATATAGTGCACTACCACCTCCTTAAAAAACATGTTTCTAAAGGCCATCACTATAACGTTATATTAAAATGTTAATGTTGAAAAATTTGGGTTGCACTACCTGTTTCAGCCACATATATGCCCATAGAAAATTAATTTCAGTCCAATTTCCATTTTTGTATAATGCAAATACATTAAAGAACCATATGTGTGTACTACTGAGCATTAACGTGTTTCATGGAGCGGATTCATGATGACTAGTTGCCTATAAGTATTGTAATGGTGCAAAAAGTCAAACTTCAGAGGTGTGTTATCTCGGAAAGGTATATGTTTATACTTCTCTTTAAGGGCGTAGGTTTGATTTTGAGATTGGTGGGGACTGGGGACATTCACAGAAGCGGAGGAATCAGGAAATTAATAGGATAAGGTTTTTAGCCTATATTGACCTTAACAATACGTTAATTCATTAATTCTGTAATGTTACAGTTCAATTCAATTCAATTCAAATTTATTTGTATAGCGCTTTTCACAATACATATTGTTTCAAAGCAGCTTTACAGAAAGTGCGTGCCAGAAATGTACATAGAAGAATATAGTTAGTTAATCATCATGTATTAATTTAGGGCATAACATATCGCCGGCGTTGAGTCGTCTCTTCACAGGCGTCGAGTCGTCTCATCGCAGGTGTTGGGGCATCTGAAGTCTCCGTGAGAGGCTGGATACAAACTGGAGCTGACGAACGCTATTTACCTCGGGACTAGCGTCCCGAGATAACAGCAGAAAAGCAGATGGGAAATAATTAGCGTAGCTGCTGTTCATAATATTAATGCAGTCGATCTGATTCAACAGTGGTATAAAAGGTAAGCATTATGTGAATGGTACAGGTAACTAATAAAGACAAGGAGGCAGTTTAACAGAGACTTAACCTTACTCCGTTCATAGTGCAATGCAATAGTGCAATACTGTCTTGTTCCTTGCTTTTTGAAGAAGCCAAACACGTCTGCATCTTTCATTAAAAGGATGTAGTTCACCCAAAAACGAAAATCATTTAGGCTACTCACTCTCAAGTTGTTTCAAACCAGATTCTTTCTTCTGCTGAACACAAAAGAAGATATTTTGAAGAATGTCGATAACCAAACAGTTAATTGTAGCCATTGACTTCCATTGTAGGACAAAAAAAATACTATGGAAGTCAATGGCTATCATCAACTGTTTGGTTATCGACATTCTTCAAAATATCTTCTTTTGTGTTCAGCAGAAGAAAGAATCTGGTTTGAAACAACTTAAGAGTTTTAAATAAGCGAACTATCCCTTTAACAGAAATTAACTGTTGGCATATATGTTTTGCATCAATACTGTCAAGTTTGTCCTGTTGGACACGACACACAGCAATACTGTCAAGTGTCACTTGTGACCATTGCATTGAGACATGTTTTCAGGGTCCTAAGTGCTGAAACTTCTTTCAGTCCTGCGGATAAGACTGGGATGACAAGGTTTCAACTTGATCAAACAGGCCTCTCATTTCAACAGACCAAGCAATGTTATTTTTTCATGTTTCATAGGGACTTTCCATAGACATAATGATTTTTATACTGTACAAACTGTGTATTCTACCCCCCTACACTAACCCTATCACAGATAACTCTCTGCATTTTCAAAAAACATCACTTAGTCTGTTTAAAAAAAAAATATATATATATATATATATATATATCGGATATTGCCATCTTTATGGGGATATTTTGATCCTATAATGTAGGGTTACTAGCCTGGGAAAACCCAGACAACTTCCGGCAAATTTAGATTTGCTCTGAAAGTTAGTCTGGCAAAGAGCTCATTCAAGCCCATTTCCAATACGTCGAAATCACGGCACTAATCAGAAACGTTGGGGCGGGCTTTACACGATGACGACAGCACTGGGATTTTGAAGCAGATTTTGTAGCCTACATTACAAAGATGGATGCCGCCGTCGAACATCACTCGTTCGAATCAGCTATCGCGTCTGTTTTAAGCCATTTGAACATTTCCTTTTAGTTAAAAACCGAGCAAAGAACAACACTCGGAGATGTTTCTCCGCCGCTCTGCATACGTCATCTCCTTCATCGCTCTGATTGGGTTTAGGTCTATCCGCGACGTCCGTTGGTGACGCCCCTCTGGAAATGATTTGTCTATGACGCTTTGCCAGACCATAACTCAGTTACAAATGAGAATGGTCTGGTTTTAACCAGACTATAGGGTTAATCACTCTCTCTCTCTCTCTCTCTCTCTCTCTCTCTCTCTCTCTCTCTCTCTCTCTCTCTCTCTCTCTCTCTCTCTCTCTCTCTCTCTCTCTCTCTCTCTCTCTCTCTCTCTCTCTCATACACATATACACATTTACACATACACACTCTCTCTCTCTCTCACACACACACACACACTCTCTTGATTATGTTTGCCACTTATCCCGCGATTGTCTTGTAAAAACGGCTGTCCCCAAATCAATATTTGATGCGATTTGCCCCATATTCTTGAGCAGAAAACTGTTGATTTCTCCCTCAATTACCGCATCTAGGTTTCCTAATTCCTTCGGATGAGTTTTGCCGCTTCGCACAACCAAATGTAACAGCCTCTCACAAGTTAGAAAGAAAACACAAAGCCAATCAGTTTAGCGATGTTCAGGAGGCGGGACTCAGATCTATTAAACGTTTGTGTAATTGGTCATTTTTTGAACGATGACAAGCCGAAATGAAAACAAGCCGAAATTAAATAGGAGTAACGAGGCTATTTTTAAAATGTAAGGAGTAGAAGTAAAAAGTCGTCTGAAAAATAATTACTCAAGTAAAGTATAGATACCCAAAATTTCTACTTAAGTAAGGTAACAAAGTATTTGTCCAGTCTGCATCTGGATCTCAGCTTCTGCCTGAGCTCGGACTCTGAGCTCTGAGACTCGGCTTTCTAGTCGAGAAAGATCCTCCAACACAGACTCTTCTGATGACCTGACCACAAAAACACCTCATCGTTCACTCTCTAATATTATCCACTGAGGAACATCATGTCCTTTGAGCACGACTTGTTTTTGTGTAAAGCTGGTGAAAATGATGTCACAACAAACAATGCCTATTTTTAAACCATTATTTTCTACATTAAATGTAAATGGAAGCTTTAGCGTTAAGTTCTGCCAGGAAGACTCAATTGCTACGTCACTTATTACCTTCTCATCTATCCAATCGTGTCTAATACTTGCGGTATAAAAGACCAGTACTTACACATGTTTGAGTTCGCAGATGCTGACGCTTTCATTCACCTCCATCCTCCCCACCACCACCAGGATGGTCCCTTCCCCTCCATCCTCCCCACCACCTCCAGGATGGTCCCTTCCTATACCTCACAGGGGGTCGGCTGCGCCCCTGCCTTCGTCTTCAGGCAGGAAATGCAGAGTCTGGACCCTCAGATTGCGAGCTATGGACGGGGCCTACGCCAAAGAACTTTATTGCTTGCTGGGCTATCAATAAATGTATTTATTGTTACAGTATTTATTCTCCCGAGTCTTTCTGGTAGAACATAATTTCTGTTGATTTTGGGGTGAAATCTGACCCAGACGCTTCATGACACTCATCCACTGATATTCTTCTAGATTGATCTGAGAGAAGGTTTGTTTGTCTCCTGACTTCGAAGCTGGAGCGACGTGACTCAAGCGGCTGGGAAACATCAGCAAGTCTTTATCCTTCTTCACAGACTCATGTAGTGAGAAGAAGAAAAATCACTATTTGATTTAGAATTCTGTCCAACTCATTCCATTCCATCATAATGACATCATCTTGTAATTTCATTTCATTTGACGTGGCATAATGAAAGTGAGGCTCTTGTGACATCATCACGACACTCACCATGGTAACAATATGGAGGAGGTTCACGTCTGGTTTGTTGGCTTTGGTGTCGGTCAGTTTGAGCAAAGAAGAAATCATGGTTTGGTACAGCAGGGGCTGGTATACTAAACACAAAATTCATTTTTTCTTTTTTTAAATTAAACCTTTTTTTAACAAATGTTTATATTCGCTGTTGACGTAGTAAACACACTGCAGTGCTTCTAGGTTCTACATCCGAACGCCGGCTCAGTATTGAGGGTGTGTAATTAATGACAGAATTAAAATTTTTGGGTCAACTAACCCTTTAAATCTGACTACAAACAAGGCAGAGAGAAATGGTGCAAACGAAAACAGAGAGTCTTAGTGGTGTGACGCTGGTGTGGCGAGGAGGATGAGAAGATGGTGAAGGGATAGTGAAGGGCTGGCTAAGGGTAGGAGAAACCGGCAGAGGATACAGGAGGAGTTTCGGGAGGTGGACGGCTGACCGGGAAGAGGCAGAACTGAAGGGTCCAGGGCAGTGCTGAAGCTGGTGAGAGCCAGGGAGGGGCCTTGAGGAAGGGTATGATGTGCCCAGGCCACAGCCAGAACTGTGATCATGGTGGTACACGACCTGACGGCACTGACTTTGGGGACGGCCGGAGGCGATGGCACTGGTTAAGAGTCCATTGTGTTGCCGAAAGGGGTCGCTGTGATAAAGAGAATTTGAAGACCCTGGCGACCTCAACTGAGCCGTAGCTACATGTCTGTATGGACAGGTTGATGGCTAATTTCGCTGGTACTTGTGACTAGTGACAATAAAGGCTACTACCAGCAGCCATATCACCCTGTAGCCCAAGACTGGTTGCCCACTGAAGCTAAGCAGGGCTGAGCCTGGTTAGTACCTGGATGGGAGACCTTCTGAGAAAACCAGGTTGCTGCTGGAAGAGGTGTTAGTGAGGCCAGCAGGGGGCGCTCACCCTGTGGTCTGTGTGGGTCCTAACGCCCCAGTATAGTGACGGGGACACTATACTATCAAAGAGCACCGTCCTTCGGATGAGACGTTAAACCGAGGTCCTGACTCTCTGTGGTCATTAAAAATCCCAGGATGTCTTTCGAAAGAGTAGGGGTGTAACCCCGGCATCCTGGCCAAATTTGCCCAGTGGCCTCTGTCCATCATGGCCTCCTAATCATCCCCATATATATATACACTGATTGGCTTAATCACTCTGTCTCCTCTCCACCAGTAAGCTGGTGTGTGGTGAGCGTTCTGGCGCACTATGGCTGCCGTCGCATCATCCAAGTGGATGCTGCACATTGGTGGTGGTTGAGGAGATTCCCCCTTCCATGTGAAGCGCTTTGAGTGCCTAGAAAAGCGCTATATAAATGTAATGAATTATTATTATTATTACTACTATAAAAGCCCCAAACCATTTTTGGGGATTTCCGCCTGGATTTGGCCTACCCAAATTAAAAAGTTTCCCATTCCCACATATGTTGGCCTAAATACACAGTTTTGGTATCATTTTACAGGAAACCCTTTGCAGTTTCATAAAACAGTGCTAAAAGTGATAAACATTTAAGTATATGTTGTCTGAGCTGTAATAAACACACAATAAAAGAGGCGCTTTTTGATTTTTTAATTTTAAATTCATTTTTGAAAGTGTATAACCCAGGCCCTGTGGGCTCTAGCAAGCTGCAGACAAGTATGGCTATTTCCTCTAGATGACAGCAAACACTGGAAAAATGCTCATACCCATACCCAGTGGTACATATGCAATATTCCAGTGTAATTTTACAGAAAACCCTTTAAAATTATATAAAACACTGCTGAATGTGATAAATATTATAGTATATGTTGTCTGTGCTATAGTAAACAAAAAGAAGAAAATAGGCGCTTTATGATTTTGATCATTGTTTGTTTAATTCTTTCTTTATTAAACAATCTGCAGTGCAGTAACTACAAGTATCTCTTTATTTCTACATGTGCCTCCAGGCATGTTACCACTCATCACTTAGCACACAGTGACCTCTAGTGGTTTTCTCAGGAAACAACATAAACTGATATCATTACTAACAACATAAACTGATATCATTACAATCATTTTATTCTTTCAGAAGATACAAGACTTATCGATTTATAAATATTTGCCTAAAATCTGTGGTCTATTACAATCTAGAACAGGATCCTCATCCTCCATATTTATATCATTCATAATATGGGCATCAGTTTTGTCACCTGTGTTGTGCATCACCTCAACATCACTGGCCAGCCTCCTGGAGATGTGATGCCAGCTGTGCCAAGTTGCCAACAGTGCCACATCTTCAATCTCCAATAGAACCTGAAACAAAGAAATCACTGTTTATACATAGTTTCTGCACTGTATTAATATCCATTTCACAATATCAAAATGTAGATTTACTGAAATGACCATTTTATTCAACTTATGCAAACTTGGAAACTATTGTGCAATCATACTTTCCATATCCAAAACATTTGACAATTATTTTCAAATAATAGTTTATCAGATTGGTTGCTGTGCTTTCACATTTCAAACTAACCATAACTTTATCAAAAAATGTATATAAACATTGTAAATGCTGAAAACCCATAGGGTGTACGTAACTTACCCAAACGCAGTCTTGAGAATGCGCACTCAAAACTTCTCCGAATCGTCCAGTTGCACCTCCAAAGATCGCTTTTATCAATGCCATTGATGCTTTTATCTTTCTAGATGCAATTATAGAAATCAAAACAGTTCATAAACTATAATAACACACCCGAACAATTTCACACACACTACGAGGATAGATGCAAGTTCAATTTCAGGCATCAGACCATAGACAGTAACAAATGTATTGCACATGGTTCATGTTAGTTAGCCTAATGCATTAACTAATGTTAACCACACTGTAAAAAATAAAATCGTAAAAAAACGGTCAATGACTGGCAGCTACGGCTGCCAAACAAAAACCGTACAAATAAAGTAAAATATCCTAATTTAAATTGAGTGCAAAAAACTTTTCCAAACTTTGTCCTTAAATGTTTTACAGAAAAACACTGTTATTTTACAGCTATTTCCTGAATTATTATGATCAAATACCTTCACTGTGAAAAAAGGTAAAATGACTGTCAGCAATGACTGCCATACAAAAACCATAAAATGAATGCAAAATATCCTAATTTAAATAATAAATACTATTGCAGAAATCTTCATTAAGCTTTTTAACAGAAACACTGTTCTTTCACATATATATATATATTTACTGAATTTTTACTAAAAAACATATTCACTGTAAAAAGTAAATATCTTGCTATAAACTACACGCATGATTTACTGATTATATGTCATCAGCAACTACACAGTTACTGTCTGTTAAATAAAGCAACACACAACATTTCATCAGTGTTTCTCTGCTCATCCTGGACTGAAGCTCAGGCTCTACTCTTCAACACAATGGTGACACACAAAACACACCATACAGAAACACTTTATATCCCAGCAGAACATTAAACACTAACAGATCTCTCAAGATCTCAGCATCTTCACTTATTACAATCCAGAGTTCTTGCATACTAACATTCCTATTGAGAAATAACAGAGGTTTAGAAATTGATATTTTATTGAAAATAATAAAGTTTGATGTCACCATGATAGAGGTCAGTGTTTGCTTTAGTTGGGCTCTTGACCCTTCATATATTAACATTAGTTTTTCTCTTAACTGTGCATGTCTTTGATGCATATTTGTTATTGTAGGAAATTGAGAGAAACTCAGATCAGATGATGTTGGTCACTTAATAGTGATAATATTCATCAAGCAGTTGTCTGCTGTATTGATACCACCTGATTGGTATGACTTTTTAATGACTGAATAAGTTGTAAAATGTTAATTGTTAATTTAGATTGCCAGTATTGCTATAGAAGATCCTACAATGCTTTGATATAAGATTTTATGAAGTCATTATGCAAAAAATTTTTTGACAGGATCATACAGACTCACTCAGGCATCAAGAATTAGCGTATGAATCTCAACAATGGTGACAATGAAAAAAAAAATTCTGACCTATTATAAAGTCACAAAAAGGCTTTGTTAATTGTCACCATTGTTGAGATTCATATGTTGATTCTTGATGTCTCCATACTCCTAACAAAATAAGCCAACTCAAAAATATTTATGTAGAATATATATATATTTTTAATTTGAGATTACATTAATACTGATCCCACAATATTTCAACAAATCATGTGAAAAAAAGTATAACTTTGTATAACACTAAAGTCCATCTATATATAATGTATTTACAGCCAATAGAGATTTGACTGTCATATCAATGAATCAGAGCATCATATGATGACTATAAAATCATCAATAAATGACCAAGATCATCTTATATTTTCTCTTGCAATTATTGCCATAATAAATGTGCATCAAAACACAGTTAAAGCAACCAGAGAAAAAGTAATGTTGAAACTCAAGAGTCATGAGCCCAACTAAAGCAAACACTGATCTCAATCATGGTGACATCACATTTCTATTAAAGTTTTTGACACTTTATTTAAATTAGGATATTTTACTTTAATTATATGGTTTTTGTTTGGCAGCCGTAGCTGCCAGTCATTTGACCCTATTTTTACGATTTTTTTTACAATGAAGGTATATGATCATAATAATGCAGGAAATACCTGTGAAATAACAGTGTTTTTTTTGTTTTATTTGAATTAGAAGATTTTACTTTCATTTTATGGTTTTTGTTTGGCAGCCGTAGCTGCCAGTCATTTGACCCTTTTTTTACGATTTTTTTACAATAAAGGGATATGATCATAATAATACAGGAAATACCTGTGAAATAACAGTGTTTTTTTGTTTTATTTGAATTAGAAGATTTTACTTTAATTTTATGGTTTTTGTTTGGCAGCCGTAGCTGCCAGTCATTTGACCCTTTTTTTACGATTTTTTTTTTCCACTGAAGGTATATGATTGTTATTTTACAGGTATATCCTGAATTATTACAGTGTTTTTCAGTTTATTTAATTTAGGATGTTTATCTTTAATGTTACAGTTTTTTGGGGGCTACAAGTCATTTGACCGTTTTATCATTTAACTGTTTTGTTACTGTTTAATTACAGATTATATTTGTAATTTTACATACATTTTTATGTAATTTAAGAAAACAGAAAAAAATCTGTATGAAAAATACAATCAAGTTCCTGTATAAAAAATGTAAATTACTGCAATTTGCCATTAATGTCACAATACCTAAAATAACAGCTGAATTTTTATTTGACAGATATTATTTGTAATTTTACAGTGTTTTGAGTACAATTGAAAATGAAAGAAAATGATCGTCAAAAAATCACAGTTATTTTCTGTAAAATTAGGATTTTTTTTTACAGTGCAATCAAACCACATTTACTCAGAACACCTCTTAAAATGAGAATGTAAGTGTGCTTACCCCATTTATTTTTAGTAAGAGTGGTTAGGAAGATTTAACCTTAATAAACTACAGTATTTTCAGGTTATTTATATGACAATGTGAAGAAAACTTACCAAAAAACCCCAAAACTTTTAGTTTAGACTGGAGTGAGGTGAAACCAGAAACAAAAAGTGCAAATCAAGTTGTTGTTAGCTAGCTGCTAATTGTGTTCAATTGTATATGGTAGAAAATTAGTTAAAATAAACTTTTTAATGCTACTTTATTATTGTAGTTTTTGATATTGATATGATGATATACCAAAATGATGATTAGGTTTAGCAAAGAAGGATTTTATCTTACAAAGCTATGAAATACAGTGGTAAAATCACAGCTTTAATAATAAAAAAAAAAAACAGGGCAAGAAAGGATGACAGTGTCCATCGGCCACCACCGAAAACCAATACATTTTAAGCGCAAGAGCTTGGTTAAACAAGGAGAGAGTGCCAAGCACAAAAAAATGCAGGGACAACAAGTGTGTGGAAAAAAAAATCATTTTCGATTATTAAGGCTTTTAATCATCCGAATGCTGCCGGTCGTTCCGCTCTACTGGCAGAGCTGGTGCTCTTAACTTTTTGAAGTTGGGAGCACCAGTGCTACCAGGTAAAAAAGTTAATTTCAAGCCCTGATTATATGACCCCTTTAAGCTAATATTTCATTTGATATGTATCATAAAAACTAAAGTGATGGTATTCTTTGTAAAGTTTAGATTCTGCTTTCAAATGATACCATGAATTGGGTAATACCTTATGGAAGCCTATAAATACCTTATATGGAAGCCTATAAAAAGAATGTACGAACATCATTTGTTTCAACATTGGTTTTTAACAGGTTAATAAAGTCATAGTTCCCTTTCGTTAGGGAACTCCTACGTCTTGTCGGAGGAGTTTCCAACGAATTGGGATCACACTAGGGAGACCAATTGCCTTCGAGTGAATTAAAACGAGCCAATGAATATTGGCATGCAATACTTGCATTCCGCGCCCCGCCTGCCAGTGCGGGTATAAAGCGGAAGCGAGCGCACACACATATGCTTTTAGCTTCGGAGCCGACCGGTGGTGTCCTCTGAGTGGATGAGCTTCAAGATTAATAATTAATCTTCACGCTCAACGAGTCTGCTGTTTTCTCCGAGACCTCTCTGTGTTGGTGTGACAGCGCTTCAGCGATCTTCGCGATCTCCCGGGGACCAGCTGCTGCTTCACGCGATCTGCTGTTGTTTCAAAGAGCTGTTGTCACAGCTGGTATTCAGTTGAGTGCGCACAGCGGGCTTGCAGTTTCCCCGCTGTGTTGCCGCGTATATCCCTGTGTGCTTCAGCACAATAAGAGAGCGTTTTCTGTGAGAAGAGCAACAAGTGAAGATCGAGTCCTTTTCAGGATGACGTTTCACCCGTGTGTTTCTGGATGCGGTCGTTTCCTGTCCTCATTTGACGGCCACGATCACAGTTTCACGTGCCTGGGCTTAAGCATGATGAGACTGCGTTCGTGGGTGGTTTGTTCTCTCATGAGAGCTTGACAACGTCGGCGCGTTGTTCGTCTCCCCTTTCTCATAAGGTCTTGAGCCGCTCAGCGTGCCGTGTGCCGTCGAGCTGCCGGCTGACAGCGCGGGTTGTCACGGCAACCCAGCGCGCGTCATTCGGCGCTCTAGATGTGCGCCTTTGACTGTTTCCCGATCTAGTTCCTCTTCTGGTGGCCAACGGTGGAGGGCTATTCTGGGCTAATGGCATTGGTGATTAGAGGATTACAGTGAGCGTTCTCTGACGAGACCATCTCCTCGGAACCTTCACTCCTCTAGCGCATCGCAAACATGCTGAGACTGTGTTCGTGGGTGGTTTATGCTCTCTTACGAGAGCATGACCACGTCGGCACGTTGTTCGCTTGCCTTTCTAAAAACGGGGGGTTGAGCACTCAGCGTGCCGTGTGCCATCAAAGTATGGCCACGTTCACTGTTTTGCATGCCTGGCAGCTTTCGGGTGGAATCTCTGGTCCTTCTCATGAGGGACCGGCTATTTCATTCAGGGCTCCAGGGGAGGATCAGATGTCGATCGCTGCATCGGAGAGAGGGCTGTTACACTCTGGAAATGATGACGCTGAGTTCCCACTGTAATGGTGTGTGTGTGCTGCTCGTGCTGAATCGGATTCAGACTTGACAGCCACACTTCCCGGGCTACCCTGGGGGCGCAGTGCAACGTGTAATCGCCTTGCCCCGCCCCCGTGCCTGCCCAGATGCGTGTGAAAGAGCTTTTAGCATATGGAAGCATGTTGGTGCTGTGGAAAGCCAAACATGCCAAAATCTGCAGAAAGTTTTTTCCTCTCTCACTACCCTTAGTGGTTTGACTACACAGGGGTAGTTCTGAGTCGGGGTTGAGCTGTGCAAGTTTAGCACTGGCCCTCGGTCAGACGATGTCCACACTGCTGGTCCAGAAGCATCCCACAGCTAAACCTTCACTCAAAAAATGATATGTTGGCTTTACTTAACTTTTTTATGTAAACAGGTTCCACCGGTTCCACATAACTATGTTTCGTTAAACAAACATAATATGTTCATGTAACTTCAACATCATGGAATTTGGTCATTTTAAGCGACCCAATTAAACTCTGAGCTAATGAGTTAATTAAGTGAATAATTGAGTGATGATTGAGCATTATTGAAGACACCTGATGTTAACAAGCAGAATCTCTGAAGGAGAAAACCGGAATGTTTAAGTCACCATTATGGAGATAAGTGTGTGTTTTAGTTGGGCTCTTGACCATTAACTTATTATCTTTAGATTTTGTTTGGTTGCTGTACATGAGTTATAACAGCTGGATGAACAGTAAATAAAGGTCATCTGATGGTGTTGGTTGTGTTTTAACATAATCATTATTTCACAATCATTTGACCTTATATTGAACTTATATTTAACCGAATTTCTGAGTTAAGTTTACCTTACGAATAATAGCAGCATTGTCATTGTAGAGCATACTATTTTTAGACTTTTCAATGAAATTTAAATGATCAAATCAATAAATAAAAAAGACATTGCCAAAGTTCGCTTTCTCGGTGCTCCTATCTCGCAGGGTTTGCCGTTTTCAGCGACACTGTTGGAGATTGTGCCCAGCGGATCTCCACAGTTCAGAAGCAGGTTGAGGAGGCCAGGAGCTGACCCGATATGCTGTCGACTCACTCCTGGTTTCTCCTCAGTCTGTTTGTCGCCATGGGTGTCAGCCCCCTGTGAAAAAGATGTCAGCCAGCTTTATGGTGACGTCTAGCTTTCGCAGGAGGACGGCGCCACCTGTCTCAGCAGCCCTGAGATGGGTGACACAGGGTTGGAGGAGATTGCTCTCAGGGAGATGGTGTCCCCAGCTAGAATTTTTTTGGTCTAAAAACGTTCTGGGAACATTACCAAGAAGTTCTAATAATGTTTTCAGCGGGTAGTTTTATTTTGGTTCCCAGAATGTTTTCCTAAAAGGAACACAGCAAAAACTCCAGTGATAAAAGTTAATGAGATAATTAAGTGATTAATTGAGTGATGATTGAGCATTATTGAAGACACCTGATGTTAACAAGCAGAATCACTGAAGGAGAAAATCACTATTGTTAAGTCGCCATTATGGTGATCAGTGTGTGCTTTAGTTGGGCTCTTGACCCTTACATTTTTAACTTTAGATTTTGTTTGACTGTTGTAACTGAGTTATAACTGCCAGATGAACAAAGAGAAAAGGTGATCTGAAATTGTTGGTTATGTTTTGACATAATCATAATTTTACTTGAATCACAAAACTAATTTAGAGCCTAATCTCTGACTTATATTTATATTGTCGATTGCAGCATCACATTGATGCTACAGCATAAGAGCCAGAATTTTCTATATATTCCAAAGGATTTCTTAAAACTTCTTCTGATTAAAATTTTTAAAGAAAATTGTGTAAGTACAAACAGACATCAAGCATGAGTGTATGATTCTCAACAACGGTGACAAATGAAATATTTAATTAGGAAAAGGACAGTTCAGATAATAATTTATTCATACTGCAATGCATGATGGGAGCCATGAATGATTTTTGATTGGTGGCACCCAGAATGCACTGCAACATGGTTTATTATCGTCACCACTGTTGAGATTCACAGGTTGAATCTTGATGTCTGTGTGTCTTAATAAAACAAATCAGTGATTCAAGACTTATTCATTCATAAAGAGATACTCAAGAATGAACCAAATTTGCCATTAAAAGTTATTGTTCAACAACACATTAATCAAATGTATAACAACATGATACAAATATTTACAGATGGATCAAAAGACCCCATAACAGGTAGAGCCGCTGCAGCAGTATATATCCCTCAGGACAGTGTCAAAATTTCAAAAAGAATAACAGATCATATATCTGTTTTTACAACAGAACTGATAGCTATATCATTAGCATTACAATGGATAGAAGAAAGGCAGCCTAATAGAAGTGTGATATGTACAGACTCACAATCAGCTCTGCAAAGTTTAGAGAGTGGAAATTCTGTTACAAGACAAGATATTTTAAATGAAGTATTGCAGAAGTTATTTAACATAAAACACTTAGATATAATTTTTTTTTTTTGTTGTTTTTTTTTTTTTCATCAAGTGTATTCTATCAAGTAGTGCTCCATACTCCAATCCAGTAGGTGGCGGATAATGCACCTTAAGTTGGTTTGCCAACCGCCATATAAACAACAGAAGAAGAAGAAGAAGAAAACAAATCTAAATCTTTTGAACAGAAATATTAATAATATATAGGGTTCTATAGAAAATGCTACAAATTGTATGCTGTAGAATCACCAGGCTGCTTGAAATCAACAAGGTAAACCTAATTGTATAAATTGTAGTCCTCTGTTGTATATCACTTTGGGTAAAAGCATCTGCTAAATGTAAATGATGTTTAGTGATTAAAGTCCATTGATGAATATGGCTAAACATAACCATCACCACCTGAACACCATTCTCTTTGTTCATGTGGCAGTTACAACTCAGTTATAACAGCCAAACAAAATCTAAAGTTAATAATTTAAGAGTCAACAGCCCAAGTAAAGCAAACACTGATCACCATAATGGTGACCTAAAATTAGATTTTCTCCATTAGTAATTCTGCTTGTTAACATCAGGTGTCTTCAATAACGGTCAATCATCACACAATTAATAACATAATTATCAAATTAATTTTAACACTCTTCGGTGTTCATATAACACTCATATTTGAACACTTATCTCTTTGAGTGTGGAGTCAAATAAACTCCCAGGAGGGTTAATTTAACACTGGAGTTTTTGCTGTGTAGGATAACATTCTTGCTTTAACACGTCACATTACAAGAACGTTTTATAAAATACACTCCGTCATCTCAGGCCTCAATGATATCCTCAAAACATTTTGCGAACGTTGATTTGATAATGTTCCTCCTTTGTTATTATGGAACATTATATAATCTTTTATCTCAACAACTTTCCCAAAACATCCTCATAATGTTACAGTTAAAACGTTAAAAACATTAACCAAATAGGGAATGTTAGCCAATGTTCTGAGAACGTTCCCTGCTAGCTGGGTCCTCACCTCTCCCGCCCCCGGAGGAGGGCCGGGTGGAGAATTTGTTCAGTTTCTGTTCCGCTGCTGGCTCCCCGAGTCCAGTGGTACCTCATTTTCAATACTGTGGAGCAATTTCTTCCATCTCTGTGTTACAAGAGGGGACTGCAGTGAGCGACGCTCCCATGCCTCGCCACTCCTTCCCCCCTCTTCCAGCACTCAGATGGCAGTGACGCCGCTACGGCCTCGTCACTCTTGTCTGTCGCTGGCCAAGGAGGCGTGGAAGCCAGGACTCGACGCCCCCGGGCCTCGCTCCTGGTTTCCCCTCCTAGAGGGTGAGAATGACAGTGACGCCGCTATGGCCTCGTCGCTCTCGTCTGTCGCTGGCCAAGGAGCTCAGATGCCAGTGTCGCTGCTACGGCCTCGTCACTTTCATCTGTCGCCGGGCAAGGAGGCGCCTAAGCCAGGACTCGACGCCCCCCAGCCTCGCTCCTCATTTCCCCTCCTGCCTCGGGACAGTCAGCAGTCGAACGCCCCAGAGAAAGATGGGCCTTCCCTGCTGTTTGCCCCCGGTGGAGGCAGGTAAGTGTTGCACCACACACACAGACCCCACCTTCGGCCGCAGCAATGCCTCCGAGTGCGGGTCCCTGCCTTCCACCTCGCTACCCCTCCGCGGGTACGCCGGTGGTCCGAGTGGGCTCGTTGGTTCAGTCTCTCGAAGCCTGGCGCTTCCGAGACCGTGAATCGGGCCCTTCACAAGCTCCCGTTCAAGATGCTTACGCAGAAATGCATCTTCGAGTGCATCCGTCCCCAGGATTGGTTTGCAGCAATCGACCTGAAGGACACGTACTTTCATGTCTCGATTCTGCTTTGACACAGACCGTTTCTTCGGTTTGCGTTCGAGGGTCGGGCATATCAATACAAGGTCCTACCCTTCGGCTTGGCCGTGTCGCCCCGCGTCTTCACGAAAGTCGTGGAGGCGGCCATTGTTCCCATGAGAGAACATGGCATTTGCATTCTCAACTATCTCAACGACTGACTTATAATAGCTCACTCGCGAGATATGTTGTGCGAACACAGGGACATGGTGCTCCGGCACCTCAGCCGTCTGGGACTTCAGGTCAACCGGGACAAGAGCAAACTCTGCCCCACGCAGAGGATCTCTTATCTCGGCATGGAGTTGGACTCGGTCGGCCAGATTGCCCGCCTCACAGAGGAGCGCGTCCAGTCAGTGCTCAACTGCCTCAAGTCTTTTCAGGGCAGGTCAGCGGTTCCACTGAAACAGTTTCAGAGGCTCCTGGGGCATATGGCAGCCTCGGTAACGCCGCTCGGCCTGCTGCATATGAGACCGCTTCAGCGCTGGCTTCACGATCGAGTCCCGAGATGGGCGTGGCAGAGCGGCACGTTCCGGGTCAACATTACCCCGCACTGTCGCCATACCTTCGGTCCTTGGTCGTACCCTGCATTTCTACGGGCCGAAAAAGAGAGGAGTGCCCTTAGTCCAGGTGTCCAGGCACGCTGTGGTTTTCACAGATGCCTCTGCCAACGGATGGGGGGCCACGTACAACGGGCATGCAGTTTCAGGTCTGTGGACGGGGCCTCAACTGCATTGGCACATCAACTGCCTAGAGTTGCAAGCAGTACGCTTGGCCTTGTGCCGCCTCAAGGGGCCTTCTGCACAAGCATGTACTGGTCCGTACGGACAGCACTGCGACCGTTGCGTACATCAACCATCAAGGTGGTCTATGCTCCCGTCGTATGTCGCGACTCGCCTGCCATCTCCTCCTATGGAGTCAGAAGCATCTGAGGTCGCTTCGGGCCATTCACATCCCGGGTGTGCTCAACCGTGCAGCCGACGAGCTCTCACGGCGGCCGCCTCTTCCGGGAGAATGGCGACTCCATCCCCAGGCGGTCCAGCTGATTTGGGGAATCTTCGGGGCCCTCAGGTAGATCTGTTTGCCTCTCCGGACACGACCCATTGCAAGTGGTTTTATTCTCTGACCGAAGGGTCTCTCGGTACAGATGCACTGGCGCACAGCTGGCCCCGGGGCCTTCGCAAATAGGCGTTTCCCCCAGTGAGCCTTCTCGCACAGCAGGTCTTGCTAGTTGCGCTGTATTGGCCCAACCGGACCTGGTTCCCAGAACTTATGCTCCTCGCGACAGCACCTCCTTAGCCCATTCCTCTGAGGAAGGACCTGCTTTCTCAGAGACGGGGCACTCTTTGGCACCCGTGTCCAGACCTCTGGAGACTCCATGTCTGGTCCCTGGACAGGACGCGGAGGTTCTAGGTGGTCTACCACAGGCAGTGGTAGACACCATCACTTCCGCTAGAGCCCCCTCTACGAGGCGCCTCTATGCGCTAAAGTGGAACCTGTTCGTCGAATGGTGCTCCTCCCGTCAGGAGGACCCCCGAACTTGCTCGGTCAGAGTCGTGCTTTACTTCCTGCAAGATGGGTTGGAGCGAAGGCTGTCTCCCTCCACCCTCAAAGTGTATGTCGCCGCGGTAGCCGCACATCACGATGCAGTAGAAGGTAAGTCTTTGGGAAGGCACGACCTGATCATCAGATTCCTTAAGGGTGCTAGGAGGTTAAATCCACCTCGTGTTTTGCACTCTGTACCCTCTTGGGACCTGGCTCTGGTACTTAGAGCTCTTCAAAGTCCTCCTTTTGAGCCTCTGTCGACAGTAGAGCTGAATATCCTGTCCATTAAGACAGCGCTCCTGTTAGCATTGGCTTCTTTCAAGAGGGTCGGGGATCTGCAAGCATTTTCGGTCGACGAATCGTGCCTGGAGTTTGGGCCGGCCTTTTCTCACGTTGTATTGACACCCCGGCTTGGATATGTGCCCAAGGTTCCTACCACTCCCTTTGCGGACCAGGTAGTGAACCTGCAAGCGCTGCCCCTGGAGGAGGCAGACCCAGCCCTAGCTTTTCTCTGTCCTGTCCACACTCTGCGGGTTTATATCGACAGAACACAAAACTTCAGAACCTCAGATCAGCTCTTCGTCTGTTTCGGAGGCCAGCAGAAGGGGAAGGCCGTCTCCAAGCAGAGGTTAGCCCACTGGCTAGTGGATGCTATCACCAGAGCGTATGAGTCTCTGGGTGAGCCTTGTCCTCCCAGGTTGCGCGCTCACTCTACTAGAGGTGTTGCCGCTTCCTGGGCTTTGGCTCAAGGCGCCTCGCTGACAGACATCTGTAGAGCTGATAGTGGGACTCTGCAGTCCAGGATCGAGGATAGTGTATTAGTTAATGTGGTCCAGAGAGAGTGAACAGGCTGGCAAAGCCAGGTGGCATGAAAATAGGTGTCTGTGCTCCCAGAGGTGCACTGTAAGCAGATGTCTGTGTCAGAAAATCCCATTTTGAATAGTTTGCTCTGAGTGATGTGGGTTCTGTGAATAGTTTTATATTGTATGAGTTGTAGATTGGTGTTGGTGGTCATAATGAAGGTATTTCTGCAGATCTGTGTCCAGAATACCGAGTCGGGATGTAGCGTGAGATCGCTTTCCCACTTCCCCTTTGGCAGGGTTATTGTGGGGTTAGATGTAGCGATGAAACTATAGATTTTGGATATAAGTTTTATTGGGTGGTTGACTATTTCTAATAACTGTTCACTGATTTTAGAAGGCTGTAGGGTGTTAGTTAAAGTTATTTTATTTTGAATTAAAAACTTAAGCTGTTGATAGTGGAGGAATTGGTCTCTCCCGATCCCGAATTTCTGGATAATTGAGGTGAAGGGCATAAATTTGTGATTTTCAAATACGTGGTGAAGGTGGGTAAGTCCCACTATCGGCTGCACTCTGTCTCCTAGGAGATACTTCAGATAG
The DNA here is from genome assembly GCF_029890125.1 of Rhinichthys klamathensis goyatoka. Classification (NCBI taxonomy): domain Eukaryota; kingdom Metazoa; phylum Chordata; class Actinopteri; order Cypriniformes; family Leuciscidae; genus Rhinichthys; species Rhinichthys klamathensis. The sequence goes on from NW_026606716.1 coordinate 325,143, forward strand.
CTCTATCCCTTCCAAATACAAAACCCCAGTCCTTGTTTCTCTAGCAGTCGCTAAAAAAATAATCTTTCAAAACTGGAAATCGAAATCATCTTACCATTTCACCCACTGGATTAATTTAATTACAGACTTTATTTTGACAGAAGAAACCATAGCTCATAAAAAGAACAATATATCTGCCTTTAAAGAAACCTGGAATCCCCTCATAACTTTTTTACAAATTCAACAGTTAATGTAAACCACGTGCTTTCCCTTTTACCCCCCCCCCCCCCCCCCCCAAAATATATTAGCTTTGTCTGTTTGTCTGTCTATCTGCTTGTTTGTCCGTCTGGCCGTGTGTCTATCTGACCGTTTGTATGTGTACCTCCCTGTCTCTATATTATGACTCTACGTTATATATCCCTCAACGTTGACATTTTCTCTAAAACCATTATATGAATAAAAATAAAGTTGACCTCCGAAGACGGGGGGGTGGTGGTCGGGCAAAAAAAAAAAAAAAAAGACATCTGTAGAGCTGCGGGCTGGGCGACACCTAACACGTTCGCTAGATTTTATAGCCTCCGTGTTGTACCGGTTTCCTCCCGTGTACTCGCTACAGCCAGTAGCGCGAGGAATTAGGTATGTCGGCTTGCTACGCCATTCCCGCCCCAGGGGCCGGATACGTGCGTCTTTTTCGCTCCGTTGGTTCCCCAACAAACGGTTAACCTCGTGAGTTCCTCCATCACCCCTCTGGCGCCAGGCGAGGCGGATCGCCCGGCGCCAGGTCTACTACCTCTCGTGTGAGTTGTTATTAGACTGGGTGGCCTTACAGTGGTCCCTTCGGTGACCCATTTTTTCCACGTTCCAGCTACCCTCCGGGTTAGCTCCGTGTCTTCCCCTCGACAGACCCGTTCTGTCGTCCTTGCTGAGTACGCTCCCACCCCTCGGGCTGGGACTACCTCAAGGACTGCCGTATGTTTCACTACCCTACGGGTTAGTACATACGTTTATTCCAGTGCCTCCCTTCAGGCGGGCAGGGGCTCCGCAGCGTCCCCTCCTACAGGGCACGCTTCCCCAGTGTTATCCAAAGTCCACTGAGCGGGTCTTGCGGAACAGCAGTGTGACTCTTCCTAGCTAGCTCCCGCCGTAAAGAAACTTAGAAACTGCTTAGGCGGGTAGCTAGGCTGGGCGCTGGAAGGGGCCAGCACCATGGCGTTTTATTAGGGATCCCAATTCGTTGGAAACTCCTCCGATAAGACTTAGGAGTTCCCTAACGAAAGGGAACGTCTCGGTCCCTGAGTAGGGAACGGAGACGTCTCGTCCCGTCGCCATGCTTGATGTACCTTCGCGGAGGACTGGACACCGTCCGGCTCCTCAGCGTAAAGCATATGTGTGTGCGCTCGCTTCCGCTTTATACCCGCACTGGCAGGCGGGGCGCGGAATGCAAGTCTTGCATGCCAATATTCATTGGCTTGTTTTAATTCACTCGAAGGCAATTGGTCTCCCTAGCGTGATCCCAATTCGTTGGAAACTCCTCCGACGAGACGTCTCCGTTCCCTACTCAGGGAACGAGGGTTACCATACGTAACCGAGACGTTTTTGTTATTTTTGGACCAAAATGTATTTTCGATGCTTCAAAACATTCTAACTAACCCACTGATGTCACATGGACTACTTTGATGTCTTTATTTTCTTTCTGGGCAAGGACAGTATACCGTACACATTTTCAATGGAGGGACAGAAAAGTCTCGGACTAAATCTAAAATATCTTAAACTGTGTTCCGAAGATGAACGGAGGTCTTACGGGCTTGGAACGACATGAGGGTGAGTCATTAATGACATAATTTTCATTTTTGGGTGAACTAACCCTTTAAGGCATCTGAACAAAGCTCTCATGAGACAGACGTTCAGAATGTTGACTATCAGACAAATCCTCGCACAAGTTCGCCCAGGGGATTGGTTTTTCACTGTGGATCTGAAAGACACATACTTTCACATCCAGATAGCCCCCATCACAGGCCATTCTTGAGATTCGCCTTCGAGGGGCACTCTTATCAATAGACAGTTCTGCCGTTCGGTATGTCCCTAGCACCCGTACATTTACGAAGTGCATGGACACGGCCCTTTCTCCCCTGAGACTCTGGGGAGTGCACATGCTGAATTATCTCGATGACTGGCTGGTTCTTGCGCAGTCGCGAGCCGAACTATTGATGCACAGAGATTTGATCCTCGGCCATTTCGAATGCCTGGGGCTCAAAATCAATTTGTCCAAGAGCAAACTAACCCCTAGCCAGACTGTGATCTTTCTGGGCACAGTTATCGACTCTACGACTATGTATCTATATGTAACTATTAGGGGTGTCACGATTTTCCAAATCTTCGATTCGATTTAATTTTCTATTCTAAGGTCACGGTTCGATTCTATTCTCGATTTTTACTGTTTTTTTTTTTTTAAAGCACAGGTTGCTATGCCATTTTTAGACTAGACTTTTCGGTCTCATGGCAGCCGCATCGCCAGTACTCAATATGGGATTACTGCATATGCACCCGGATTTCCACCTGCATCTGCAGTTGCCATGCTATCTTTTGACTGGCTGTAGCTAAGTTAGAGGAGGTTGACTCGCAGCATTTCAACACGCGTGTTTTTTTCCGCTTGGCTACCCGACCGGACGTGACATGGGGGCGTGGTAGCATCGACGATTCCATTTTTTAATTCGAAGTTTGAGATTGTGACTTAATTTCGGTGACACCATTATTATCTATGTATACTATACAACATATCTATATAAAACTATATCTATATGTATCTATGTATACTATACAACAGCTAAGAGCCTCCTTCAAAGCAGGTGTGCGCATACCCCTCAGAAAGTTTCAGAAAACTCTCTGTCTCATGGCAGCCGCATCGCCAGTACTCAATATGGGACTACTGCATATGCACCCGCTTCAGCACTGGCTCAAACGCCGATTGCCAGCCCGTGCATCCCCTAGGTCATCAAACTGGGTCAGGGAACTGGGATACCCAGTCCTCCTAGTGGCCCCCCTCTGGAAGTCCAGACCGTGGTTTCCAGAGCTGGTTCAGATGGTGGACAAAGTCTCATGGCCTGTCCCACTGAGGAGAGATCTCCTCACACAGGCGAAAGGCGAAAGCCCCTCAACCTTCCTGTGAAGGTCATGAACACGATTATTGAGGCTAGAGCCCCGTCTACCAGGCGTCTCTATGCCCTAAAATGGTCAGTGTTCTCCGGCTGGTGCTATGTTAGACACTTTGAACCTCAGTCATGAGAGGTATCAGTGATTCTCTCCTTCCTACAAGAGTTGTTAGACGCGGGTCATTCCCCGTCCACACTCAAAGTATATGTGGCAGCCATAGCAGCTTATCATGCTACAGTGGCTGGCCAATCACTAGGAAGAAATTACTTGGTCATACGGTTCTCTAAGGGGGCCAGGAGGATGAACCCTTCCAGGCCTCCTTCTGTACCATCTTGGGACCTCTCCACGGTCCTTGGGGCCCTGAAGGGTCCTCCATTTGAGCCGCTTCAGTCGGTTTATCTTAAACCACTTTCTCTAAAGACTGCTCTCCTGCTGGCACTGGCGTCCATCAAGCGAGTGGGAGATCTGCAGGCGCTCTCTGTGAGCCCCTCAAGTTTGGAGTTTGGAATATAGGTAACTCCAAATTTACTCTCAAACCTAGACATGGCTATGTCCCTAAGGTGCTCTCAACACCGTTTAGAGCACAGGTTATTACACTATTAGCTCTCCCCCTTCCGGTGAGGATGGGGAGGCTAATCTACTTTGCCCTGTTAGAGCTTTGAAGGTCTATTTGGAGCGCTCTGCATCCTATGGACAGTCAGAACAGCTCTTTGTCTGCTTCGGTGGCCGATCCAAAGGATCTCCAGTCACGAAGCATAGGTTGTCCAGATGGATAGTGGATGCCATCTCTTTGGCATACGCCTCGGTGGGTCAGGTTTGCCCTATAGGCACTAGAGCCCATTCGACTAGAGGTATGGCCTCGTCATGGGCGTGGTCCTCTTGGTTTCATATTCAGGACATTTGTGCGACGGCCGATTGGTCCTCGCCCTCCACATTTGTGAGGTTCTATAATATGGAGGTCCCTTCCCTGCAGGCGAAGGTCCTTTCTGTATGATTAGACTCGGCGAGGTCCGGTCTCGTCTATGTGTCAGGTCACTGTTAATAAGCAAACTATCCCTAGCTATAAACCAGCTTTGGCTGTTTTTTGCCCATATATATAATCAGACCCGAGGGTATCCGGTCTATTAGTATATTATTTTGGGGTACGAGCTTAGTGACATCACTATATATATGATTTAGATCCGACGGTGTCATATACAGTATATGTGAATTCTGGCTTGTTTCTGTGAGCCCAGAGGTCCTGGGCTTCAGTTGCAGCCAGTTACTTATGGTGCAGTGTTTTACATTGCGTCCCCACTGCGTATAGCTGCACAATACGAAGTGACTGTTCTCGAAAGGGAACATACTTGGTTACTATCGTAACCTCGGTTCCCTGAGATTAGTGAACGAGTATTGGGTAGCCTGGTAACAAGTAGTAACATGGCAAGTTGTCGCTTCAGTCGATTTAAACCAGCTATAAAGGCGAATTTGGGTTCCCTTTATAGGCTGGTGTCTACGCGCTGATAGCTGATTGGTGCACACGTCAGAGGCGCCTTCGCCATTGGATATGCAGTTGCTGCAGCACAGCCAATCAGTGAGTCAGTCAGTCTCTGTGCTCACTGTGCAGTTGCAATGCGTTTTACATATAAGCTTCAATAAATCCGAGGAAAGGAGTTTCCCCACTGCGTATAGCTACGCAATACTCGTTCCCTACTCTCAGGGAACCGAGGTTACGATAGTAACCGAGTACGATATCAGTACTGGAAATGAAAAAAATAGATATTATTTTTTGCGTGCATTTTTTCTCACCTGTTGAAATGAGGAATGTTCTCTCTCCTGACAAAATCAAGCCAGGTTAACAAAAGATACAGGCCACTATATACAGAGTAATCTATTTACACAACATGGAGAAGAAACAACCTTGTCGCTGAGGTGAGCAAATGAACCACAGTGAGTGATCGCAGCTGAAACTGAGGTGAGAGAATCATATAGATGCAGTGTTCAGAGGCTTCCGCTCTCACTCCATATACAGCTGTGCAGGAGAGATGCTGAGGAAAATCACAGAGTTTTTTCATCCAGCATGTGGTGAGAGCTGATTCTTCCTTCACCCTGGACACAACTGGAATAAAAAAGACAGAATGATGTGCTTTACTGTGTCTGAACGAAACACTCTGGGCTTTAGAGGAACTAAATGGCAGTTACAGGTGCTCAAATTCACTGAATCATAAGAGGGATTCGAGCGCTGATGAAAATGAACTTTGGGACAGTGGTAGTCAGTGCGGGTCTGTGTGGGCTGCTCAGTTTCATCCTGCTCGCCGTGTCCATCGCCACTGATTACTGGTACATTATAGATGTGGATAAAGGGACGAACTCCAGCCTGGAATACAGCAGCTCTCACTCCGGACTCTGGAGGATTTATGAAGGTAAGATGCTCAACACACACAACTTAAGCCCATTTTATGTCCGATTTTATTGTGCAGCTGCTGCACACATTTATATTCTTTCAATAATGTCTATATCCAGACTCATTTCTCACTTTACACAGATATACACATATGAATATACATTTACTTTAGGCTAAATACTGAGTATTACATTTGTTCATGGCCATATTAATGAGTCTAGCATATAGTTGCATTTAATGTGTGTAACACATTTCATATATATATATATATATATATATATATATATATATATATATATGTGTCACCACAACTCCTTTCTCTTACTGTTTAGCTAGTCATTTCATGTGCCTCATTAGATTAAAGTTTTTTTTATTATTATCTCATTTTAATCGCAGCATATAAACTGGCAAATGGTTCTACTGGCGGCAAAGAAAGTAATTTCTCAAATGTTCACAGATACAGTCCTCATCACTGGCGGAGGCTCCATTATGTACATAATTAATGTCTCATCCAATTCTGTAGAGGTTTCATGGCACGAGAGACTATTAAAAAGAGAAGCAGTTCATCACAGAAGTGTAAATGTTTAATGTTACACACGTTGTGATGACAGTTACTAAATCTGACGTATGAAAAGAGTGTTTTACATTTAATTCTAATTGCTGTCACTCAAAAAAATGATATGTTGGCTTTACTTAACTTTTTTTTGTAAACAGGTTCCACCGGTTCCACATAACTATGTTTCGTTAAACAAACATAATATGTTCATGTAACTTCAACATCATGGAATTTGGTCATTTTAAGCGACCCAATTAAACTCTGAGCTAATGAGATAATTAAGTGAATAATTGAGTGATGATTGAGCATTATTGAAGACACCTGATGTTAACAAGCAGAATCTCTGAATGAGAAAACCGGAATGTTTAAGTCACCATTATGGAGATAAGTATTTGTTTTAGTTGGGCTCTTGACCATTAACTTATTAACTTTAGATTTTTTGGTTGCTGTACATGAGTTATAACAGCCGGATGAACAATAAACAAAGGTCATCTGATGGTATTGGTTGTGTTTTAACATAATCATTATTTCACAATCATTTGACCTGAGTCACTGAACTTATATTAAACCGAATTTCTGAGTTAAGTTTACCTTATGGATAATAACAGCACTGTCATTGTAGAGCATACTATTTTTTTTTTTTACTTTTCAATGAAATTCAAATGATCAAATCAATAAATAAAAAAGAAACTTCCTAAAAAATATCTTTAGTAGACACACACAGACATCAAGAATCAGCCTGTAAATCTCACCAATGGTGACAATTATAAACATGTTGTAGTGCATTCTGGGTGCCACCAATCAAAACTCATTCATGGCTCCTATCATGCATTGCTGCATGAATAAATAATGAGCTTATGATCTGTTTGTCACCATTGCTGAGATTCATATGCTGATTCTTGATGTCTGTGTGTGCCTACTCTAAATATTTTTTAGGAAGTTTCTTTTTTATTTCTTGATTTGGTTATTTGAATTTCATTGAAAAATCTAAAAATAGTATGCTCTACAATGATAGTGCTGTTATTATCCATAAGGTAAACTTAACTCAGAAATTCGGTTTAATATAAGTTCAGTGACTCAGGTCAAATGATTGTGAAATAATTATTATGTTAAAACACAACCAATACCATCAGATGACCTTTGTTTAATGTTCTTCCGGCTGTTATAACTCATGTACAACAACCAAACAAAATCTAAAGTTAATAAGTTAATGGTCAAGAGCCCAACTAAAACAAATACTTATCTCCATAATGGTGACTTAAACATTCCGGTTTTCTCCTTCAGAGATTCTGCTTGTTAACATCAGGTGTCTTCAATAATGCTCAATCATCACTCAATTATTCACTTAATTAACTCATTAGCTCAGAGTTTAATTGGGTCGCTTAAAATGACCAAATTCCATGATGTTGAAGTTACATGAACATATTATGTTTGTTTAACGAAACATAGTTATGTGGAACCGGTGGAACCTGTTTACAAAAAAAAGTTAAGTAAAGCCAACATATCATTTTTTTGAGTGTAACAATGATGTCTTCCCTCTTACACAAATGCTGCTTTTCCTTTTACGAAAATAATCCTTTAAATTATATTGTATGCCTTGAACTTGTAGGCTGTAATAGCATAGAAGAGATTGCCAAGACAATTGATTCGCAGGCAACTGTGTGAAGCATAATAGGTGTTTCCAGCTTTGACTTGATGGTGTTTCAATGTCACCCACAGGAGAGAATGGCAGTTATCATGACATCTCGTTCTACACGGACACCTCCGACCACACTGAGCAGGAGAAGCACCTTTTAAGTGAGTCTCTGAAACTGCCATCTGCACATTAACCACAATCAGAGAATGGCACTGGGAATAGGCTTGTTATCTATAGTTAGTGTGTTCTCTGTCTGTTAAAGAGCTGTATTCCCAGCATGATATTCAAGCTGATGATCTTTGATTAGTAGTGTTACACTAGGGGGTTTGTGATATTGACCAAAAAAAACATTAGTTGATTTTTTATGCTGTGTGTTTTTTGTACCTTGGCTGGTTTAGGCCTGTCGTGGACAGCCGACTCCCGAAGCTTTTCATATTCTTAATATTCACAGTAGTGATATGAATATAGTAGTGCAGTAGTGATAGAACAACTATTTCAAGGGCATTTTTACCTTTTATAAGGGTTTGTCTAACCTTATTAGATACATGCATCATATTTTATGTAAAATTCTTACATTTAATCAATAAATTCAAGTTCCGATGAGAATGACCACAGAATGAACAAAAACATACTTATTTCTAATCCAAGAGAAAGATTAGTACAACGCTTCAATAATAAAGAAATCAAAATGACACAATATTCCATACAATTTTTCTAAAGTACTCGACACCCACTATCTCTGGATCAGATGCCTGTCACTTATCTCGTTGCGCCACTGGGATTCACTACTCCATAGCTGTGTCCCAATGTGAAGGCCGCATTTGAAGGCCGATTGCGTCACAGCGGCGCGACGAAGGCTGTCCCAATTCAAAGGCTGCATCTTCGAAGGACGCATTTGAAGGCCGATTGCGTCACCGCGGCGCGATGAAGGCTGTCCCAATTCAATTCCGCATCCTTCGAAGGCCGTATTCGAAGGCCGGTTGCGTCATCGCGGCGCGACGAAGGCTACCCTGATTCAAAAGCGACGCCAAATGCACCCTTCGTTTCCCCGTGAAAGGAAGGATACATAAATGGACACTTAGCGGCCTATCCTACCCTGATCCTACCCCATAATTCATTGCGCGCCGGTGACGACAGCATTTTTGGTGCAGCATTTGGTGTGTAGCCTACAGTTCAAATTCAAATGTTGGTGTTCAACTATGCCTTTTAAAACCGTTCATTTTTCGTTTTTCAATTACGGGTTAAAAAATTAAAAACGAATGGATGCAAATTTACACAGACTATTAAACTAAAGATAGTTTAGTGATAGTTTTTTAGATTAAAGTCTTTGATTTTACTAGTATTTTGATTGACTATCAAACCTTTCTACAAATACATTATTTTAAATATTTAATAATATAAGGTAGCCTACTTTTGCGTCCATTTGTTTTTCTTTTTTTTAACCCGTAATTGAAAAACTAAAAATGAAAGGTTGTTGTATTTTTAAAAGCCAAAGTTGAACAACTGTAGGCTACACAAATGCTGTGCAAAAAAAAAAAAAAGAAGACTTTTTGCCCCTTTATTAAACATTTAAAATATTCACAAATTACTATGGGACAAATGTCGATTTTACTGGTTTTCTAAGGCCAGATTAACCTGGAAATTATATTTTTCCCGCAATGCTGAATGAGAAGAGCCATGTCTCTGGAACCATGATTTATAGGCTAATGATAATAAATAACGAGGCATTTTAATTGTTCGTTTAAAAGTGAACATTTCAAGCTTTAGGGTATATTTTGTTTCAGTTAATTTATGAGACGCGCTCCAGTTCACGGAGATCATGAAAGCGCGACTGATTGTTTTATTTTATTTTACAAAAGCACAACGTTTTCTTGTTATGTGAGTTTGGACAAATAAAAGTAGTTGCGAATGATGTATTATTCTTTTCTGTATGACCAGAAATTATAGAGTATTTTTAGGGCCCAAGCCTTGAAAAGGCGAAGGCCCTATTGTTTTCCTAAGGATTATTTATTATTATTAGGGCCCAAGCCTTGAAAAGGCGAAGGCCCTATTGTTTTCCTTAGGATTATTATTATTAGGGCCCAAGCCTTGAAAAGGCGAAGGCCCTATTGTTTTCCTTAGGATTATTATTATTATTATTATTATTATTATTAGGGCCCAAGCCTTGAAAAGGCGAAGGCCCTATTGTTTTCCTTAGGATTATTATTATTATTATTATTATTATTATTTTATCGACTATTCGGGCACTTTTGGGGCTCTTAACGTGCACGAAAACTCTTGAAACTTTGCACACTGGTCAGAACCCGCGGCCATCAGGGCCGGGCTGAAGCTGGTACCCGGGCGTGGCAGGGGGGCTCGACAGCGCCCCCTGGAACGGGGTCCGAAAACTTGGTCCATAAATCAAACACGCTTCCATGTAATAATATGAAACTCGGTACACATATAGATCTCATCGGTTCATATATCCTTTGTACTTTTACTTTTTACCCCAGCCCAACAGGAAGTCGGCTATTATGGTTTGTTTGGAAGCGTATGCCCCTGGAATTCGATATACTCCTCCTAGAGAATTCAACCAATCGCAAGGAAACTCGGTCAGCATGATGTCAAGACATTGAGGATGAAAAATTGCCAGGGGATTTTTCATATCTCGAACGGTTTGGCCGTGGCGAGGAAACAAATTTATGGCGAATAATGGAAACAGGAAGTGTGTTATAACTTCTGCATACATTAACTGATCTTGATGAAACTTCAACAGTATGTTCGCTGTAAGAGGCCGATCACATGGATGTGACTATTGTGAGTCAAAGTTATAGCGCCACCAACTGGCAGCAGGAAGTGTGTCACTTTCTAAATGCTTTTGACAAAAGTGGGGGGGTTAGTTTTATCTACAGTTACAAAACTCAGCGTGTATATTCTTCTCCTCAAGCCAAACAACTTTCTAATTTAAAGTAATTAGCTCCGACCCTCAGAAAGTCAGATATTGTGGTTTGAATAGGGTCATTTTCTCTCTCTCTCTCTCTGAGCCAATATGGCAAGCCGCTATAACATTTAATCATTTTAACCTACTAGTCTCTATTTTCATGCTACTAGTACTTATTTTTAGATACTAGTATCTATTCCATTAAGTACTGGTACTTATTCATTAGCGACTAGTGCTTATTCTTTAGTACTAGTGCCTATTCTTTAGATACTAGTGCTTATTCTTTAGATATTCTTTTGAATACGTATTAGTAGCTAATGAATAAGTACTGGTATCTATTTAATAGGTACTAGTATCTAATGACTTAGTACTAGTATTTATTGAATAAATACTAGTATCTATTAATAGGTACTAGTATCTAAAAGGTCATTTTCTCTTTCTCTCTCTCTGAACCAATATGGCAAGCCGTTTTAACATTTAATCATTTTAACCTACTAGTCTCTATTTTCATGCTACTAGTACTTATTTTTTAGATACTAGTATCTATTCCATTAAGTACTAGTACTTATTCATTAGCGACTAGTGCTTATTCTGTTTAGAATATTCAAAGTGCTTATTCAATTTTTTTGCTTATTTATATTTTCAGAGCAGAAAATCCGATTTTTCTGCTTATTCAATATTGCATCTAAAAATGTAAGTGACTTGACGTGTGTGTGTGTGTGTGTGTGTGTGTGTGTGTGTGTGAGAGAGAGAGATGTGTCTGTTACAGTGACAAGAGTTTAACCCTTTAAGGCCTTGTCTTTTTGGATATATATTTTTTTTTATTAAAAAAAATGTGCATACAACCCATATATTTTAAATGTATTGTTTGCTTTAAATTAAATTAAGATTGTATGTTTGGTAATTGAACCTAAATAAATTTTAAATTAATGTGCTATATTTCAGATCAATATATTTGTTTTCCTTCATTTTAATCAACACTAACTTTATTCTCATCTGAATTATAAAGAATTTATTTCTGTATAAAATAAAAAATCCCGAATAATCCAGACCAACCAGAGCGCACTATTTCTACAACATCATCAGTGCTGAAGCGAAACTACCAGAGCCGTTCGGCAGATAGCAAGCAGATATTTTGTGTCACGTCGTGCACAATAACCCTAAAGGCACCAGGGTGGCGGTGCCACCGGCTTTATATATATATATATATATATATATATATATATATATATACACTCACCGGCCACTTTATTAGGTACACCTGTCCAACTGCTCGTTAACACTTAATTTCTAAGCAGCCAATCACATGGCGGCAACTCAGTGCATTTAGGCATGTAGACATGGTCAAGACAATCTCCTGCAGTTCAAACCGAGCATCAGTATGGGGAAGAAAGTTGATTTGAGTGACTTTGAACGTGGCATGATTGTTGGTGCCAGAAGGGCTGGTCTGAGTATTTCAGAAACTGCTAATCTACTGGGATTTTCACGCACAACCATCTCTAGGGTTTACAGAGAATGGTCCGAAAAAGAAAAAACATCCAGTGAGCGGCAGTTCTGTGGGCGGAAATGCCTTGTTGATGCCAGAGGTCAGAGGAGAATGGCCAGACTGGTTCGAGCTGATAGAAGGGCAACAGTGACTGAAATAACCACTCGTTACAACCGAGGTATGCAGCAAAGCATTTGTGAAGTCACAACACGCACAACCTTGAGGCGGATGGGCTACAACAGCAGAAGACTCCACCGGGTACCACTCATCTCCACTACAAATAGGAAAAAGAGGCTACAATTTGCAAGAGCTCACCAAAATTGAACAGTTGAAGACTGGAAAAATGTTGCCTGGTCTGATGAGTCTCGATTCCTGTTGAGACATTCAGATGTTAGAGTCAGAATTTGGCGTAAACAGAATGAGAACATGGAACCATCATGCCTTGTTACCACTGTGCAGGCTGGTGGTGGTGGTGTAATGGTGTGGGGGATGTTTTCCTGGCACACTTTAGGCCCCTTAGTGCCAATTGGGCATCGTTTAAATGCCACGGCCTACCTGAGCATTGTTTCTGACCATGTCCATCCCTTTATGGCCACCATGTACCCATCCTCTGATGGCTACTTCCACCATGTCACAAAGCTCTAATCATTTTAAATTGGTTTCTTGAACATGACAATGAGTTCACTGTACTAAAATGGCCTCCACAGTCACCAGATCTCAACCCAATAGAGCATCTTTGGGATGTGGTGGAACGGGAGATTCGCATCATGGATGTGCAGCCGACAAATCTGCGGCAACTGTGTGATGCCATCATGTCAATATGGACCAAACTCCCTGAGGAATGCTTCCAGCACCTTGTTGAATCTATGCCACGAAGAATTGAGGCAGTTCTGAAGGCAAAAGGGGGTCCAACCCGTTACTAGCATGGGGTACCTAATAAAGTGGCCGGTGAGTGTATATATATATATATATATATATATAAATATATATATATATATAAATATATATATATATATATATATATATATATATAAATATAGCTGCGAGCAGCGATGAAGGGCCCAAGCCGGCGGCACCGCCACCCTGGTGCCTTTAGGTAACTAAAGGCACCGGGGTTGCGGTGCCACCGGCTTGGGCCCGTAATCGCTGCTCGCAGCTATATTTATATATATATATATATATATATTTAGGGCCCAAGCCTTGAAAAGGCGAAGGCCCTATTGTTTTCCTTAGGATTATTATTATTATTATTATTATTATTATTAGGGCCCAAGCCTTGAAAAGGCGAAGGCCCTATTGTTTTCCTTAGGATTATTATTATTATTATTATTATTTTATCGACTATTCGGGCACTTTTGGGGCTCTTAACGTGCACGAAAACTCTTGAAACTTTGCACACTGGTCAGAACCCGCGGCCATCAGAGCCGGGCTGAAGCTGGTACCCGGGCGTGGCAGGGGGGCTCGACAGCGCCCCCTGGAACGGGCTCCGAAAACTTGGTCCATAAATCAAACACGCTTGCATGGAATAATATGAAACTCGGTACACTTATAGATCTCATCGGTTCATATATACTTCATGCTCTGATTTTTTACCCCAGCCCGACAGGATGTCTGCTATTTAGGGTTGTTTGGAAAACCCATGCTCAGGAATTCGAAATACTCCTCCTAGAGAATTCAAACACACGGCACGAAACTCGGTCAGCATGAAGTCAAGACACTGAGGATGAAAAATTGCCAGGGGATTTTTGATATCTCGAACGCTTTGGCCGTGGCGAGGAAACGAATTTATGGCGAGAAACAAGAAACAGGAAGTGTGTTATAACTTCTGCATACATTGACTGATCTCGATTAAACTTCAGCAGTCTGTTCGCTGTAAGAGACCGATCACATGGATGTGACTATTGTGAGTCAAAGTTATAGCGCCACCAACTGGCAGCAGGAAGTGTGTCACTTTCAAAATGCTTTGAAATCACCCTCTTATTTTTACCCGATTTGCTTCAAACTTTATGTGTATAATGTAGACACTCGCCAGATGTAGACCTGTGAAAGGATTATTGATGTCTTAGATACTGTTGCCATGGCAACGCATCAAACTTTAATATTCTTTTTGGATGCTTTTGAGACTCTTAGCATGCCTGAAATTGCTTAAAATTGCATGAAACTCGACAGACAGATCACATTTATTAGCTAGTAGACACGTGCAAAGTTTCAGAAACGGGCGTGGTGAGGGGCTCAGTAGCGCCACCTTTAGTCAAAAATGGGGTATTAGTTTTACCTACAGTAACAAAAATCGGTATGTATATTCGTCTCCTCGAGCCGGACAACTTTCTAATTGACAGTCATTAGCTCCGAACAACACAAAGTCAGATATTTTGGTTTGAATGTGATTTTCAGGAGAATTTTCTCCCTCCCTCTCTGTGTGTGGGGGGTTTGGGGAATTTGACTATTATTTTAATGGTGTTCAAGGTTTCAGGGGCTTTTGGGGCCCTTAACGTGCTTGAAAACTCTTGAAACTTTGCACACAGGTCAGCGCCCACAGCCATCAGGGCCGGGCTGGAGCTGGTACCCGGGCGTGGCAGGGGGGCTCAACAGCGCCCCCTTGAACGGGGTCCCCAAAACTTGGTCCATAGATCAAACACGCCTGCATGAATTAATATGAAACTCAATACACATATAGATCTCATCGGGCCGAACAACTTACCCTCGGTCAAGTTTTACGCCAGCCCAACAGAAAGTCGGCTATTATGGGTTGTTTGGAGAACGCTTGCTCAGGAATTTGAAGTACTTCTCCTAGAGATTGCATCCGTTTACCGCCAAACTCGGTCAGCTTGAGGTCAACACATTGAAGATGCTAAATTGCGGACGGATTTTTGATATCTCGAACGGTTTGGCCGTGGCGAGGAAACGAATTTATGGCGAGAAAAGAGAAACACGAAGTGTTATAACTTCTGCATACATTAACTGATCTTGATGAAACTTCAGCAGTGTGTTCGTGGTAAGAGGCCGATCACATGGATGTGACTATTGTGAGTCAAAGTTATAGCGCCACCAACTGGCAGCAGGAAGTGTGTCACTTTCTAAATGCTTTTGACAAAAGTGGGGGGGTTAGTTTTATCTACAGTAACGAAACTCGATATGTATATTGTACTCTTCGAGCCGGACAACTTTCTAATTTACCGTAATTAGCTACGACCAACAGGAAGTCAGATATTTTGGTTTGAATGTGGATTTCAGATTCTGAGTTTTTAGCTACTCCTCCTAAGTAGTTTATTTTATTCATGCCAAACTTTTTCAACATGATGAAAATACATTGAAGATGCTAAATTGTGAACAGATATTGAATATCTCAAACGGTTTTGCTATGGTTGAGGGATTCAAGTAATGTCAAAAAAAGAATCAGGGCATGTCTCATATCTTTCTAAAATGTAATTATACACCATTTATTTTTATATAAAATTATATAAATATTAGAACTAAACCCATTTTATTCCTGGTTGTTTAGTCAAAAATAATAATAATCCAAATCATATATAGTGCTATACTGCCCTCTTGTGTTCAAAATCAGGTAGGCCTATTGAATTTATATATATTTATATATTAGGGATGTTACTATGGGAATATTTTCCCACCGGTTAATCAACGTGTGATTGTGTAAACCAATTGTGTAAACCTCCCGCTGGGGGGGTTTAAAAACACTAACTTGAAAGCGAAAGTATAATATGGACGTCCGCACGGACATTGAAATGGTGGCGCTCGAATGAATTCCTATGGAAGTAGAAATTAACTAAACGTTCGCTCTGTTCTGCTCGCTCGTCGCCATGGACGCGCACCGTTATGAATGCCAGTGCAGCCGCATACTTTTTAGTGTCACTAAAATTAGTGCAATTTCGGGGGCCGATTGCTTGAATTGTGAGTTCGTCTATTATTTTTCACGGAAAACACAACAATAAAAGAGTACAATGACAGATTCGCTTAAATAGGCGTTTTTACATAAAATAGCCTATTCCGTCATCATCTTTTCAGTCAGCTCTTCACTCTCGTGATTAATGAAATTTGACTCCTGTTGCTGATATTTGCTGCAACTTTCGTTCAGCTCACAATTTAGTAAGCAAACACGTTTCAAATGTGTTTTTATTTTATTTTTGTGTATGTGTGTGTATATGTATGTATATATATAAATATAGCTTATGTTTCAAATATGAGTTAATTAACAATCGTTGGAAAGAATGATACTTTTAAACATAACACTAAACCGTCATTAGGTGTCGCCAGGCGACCGTCTTAATGAGCGAGTCATTGATTCATTCGTTTGAACGACTGAGTCATTCATGAATGAGACAGATGTTTATGGATTGATTGGTCATTGAATCTTTGAGTCAACCGATTCGTTCAAAATGCTGAATCATTCAGTAATGAGAAAACACGTTGCTGTGAGATGCTCGATGGTTCTGCTGTGATCTTTGTTTAACTATTTTCGCTGCTGAAACAGAAAAAAAAGTCAATATTGCATCTAAAATGTAAGTGATTTGACTTGTGTGTGTGTGTGTGTGTGTGTGTGATTGTGTGTGTGATTGTGTCTGTTACAGTGATAAGAGTTTAACCCTTGTTAAACTTTAGGCCTTGTCTTTTTGGATATATATCTTTTTATATTAAAAAATAGTCATACAACCCATATATTTTAAATGTATTGTTTGCTTTAAATTACATTAAGATTGTATGTTTGGTAATTGAACCTGAATGAATTTTAAATGAATGTGCTATATTTCAGATCATATATTTGTTTTCCTTAAAATTTGAACTAACACTAACTTTATTCTCATCTGAATGATAGATTATTTATTTCTGTATAAAATAAAAACACATTTGATTTTTCTTTTTTAATCAATGTAGAATGTGTAACTGAAAAAATAAACAGATTAGGGCTCTGTTTGATGACAAGAAATGAAAACCAATGCGATATGATGAATGTCCAAAAGATGGCTCCCACAGACTGTTTTTAAATAGGATTGTTTGATATTTTTTGCTTTTAAACTGTGTGTGTGTGTGTGTGTGTAAGAGATTTTGGTTGGGTGACAGTTGTAGTTTACAGTTTGACAAGAGTTTATAGCTTGACAAAAGCACAATGTTGTGTTTTATTGCAAGTGTACACAAATATAAGTAAACACTTTGCAGTTTGAATAATGTCCTGTATGAACAAAAGGACGGAGTATGTTTTTATGTCTACATTGTTCAATTACGCCACACACACACACACACACACACAAACACACACACACACACACACACACACACACACACACACACACACACACACACACACAAACACTATTTTTCTAATCAGATCAGGCAAGTAATATTCTGTCTTGTCTCTTAAAAAAACAATATATATATATTTATGTATATATATATATATATATATATATATATATATATATATATGTGTGTGTGTGTGTGTGTGTGTTTGTGTGTGTATATATATAAATATAGCTGCGAGCAGCGATGAAAGGGCCAAAGCCGGCGGCACCGCCACCCCGGTTATAGCGCCACCAACTGGCAGCAGGAAGTCTGTCACTTTCAAAAAGCTTTGAAATCACCTGATTGCTTCAAACTTCACTACTATGATGTAAACACACGGCAGATGTAGACCTGGATGTAGACCTGACCTTTCAGAAGGTTGCTCTCGCATACTTTGTGGTTGATATGTGCCCTCAATGCACACTTTTGCAGAGCCCACACTGATACAAGCTCTACAGCACACTTCTTTTCGACAGTCAAAGCAGGGTTACGTTTTTGCACGTCGTGCACAATAACCCTAAAGGCACCAGGGTGGCGGTGCCACCGGCTTTATATATATATATATATATATATATATATATATATATATAAATATAGCTGCGAGCAGCGATGAAGGGCCAAAGCCGGTGGTACCGCCACCCCGGTGCCTTTAGGTAACTAAAGGCAACGGGGTTGCGGTGCCACCGGCTTGGGCCCGTAATCGCTGCTCGCAGCTATATTTTTTTTTTTTTTTTCTCCTCTTTTATTTTTCTTACGACTATTCGGGCACTTTTGGGGCTCTTAACGTGCACGAAAACTCTTGAAACTTTGCACGCGGGTCAGAACCCGCGGCCATCAGGGTCGGGGTGAAGATGGTACCCGGGCGTGGCAGGGGGGCTCGACAGCGCCCCCTGGAACGGGGTCCGAAAACTTGGTCCATAAATCAAACACGCTTGTATGTAAGAATATGAAACTCGGTACACATATAGATCTCATCGGTTCATATATACTTCATGCTCTTACTTTTTACCCCAGCCCAACAGGAAGTCGGCTATTTAGGGTTGTTTGTAAAACGCATGCAATGGAATTTAAAGTACTTCTCCTAGAGAATTCAAAGAAATGCCACGAAACTCGGTCAGCATGAAGTCAAGACATTGAGGATGAAAAATTGCGAGGGGATTTTTGATATCTCGAACGGTTTGGCCGTGGCGAGGAAACGAAATTATGGCGAGAAACGTGAAACAGGAAGTGTGTTATAACTTCTGCATACATTAACTGATCTTGATGAAACTTCAGCAGTGTGTTCGCTGTAAGAGGCCGATCACATGGATGTGACTATTGTGAGGCAAAGTTATAGCGCCACCAACTGGCAGCAGGAAGTGTGTCACTTTCAAAATGCTTCGAAATCACCCTCTTATTTTAACCCAATTTGTTTCAAACTTCATCTGTATAATGTAAACATACGCCAGATGTAGACCTGTGAATGGATTCTTGATATCTTTGATACTGTTGCCGTGGCAACACATCAAACTTTAAAATTCTTTTTTGATGCTTTTGAGACTCTTAGCATGCTTGAAATTGCATGAAACTCGACAGACATGTCACATATATTAGCCAGTAGACATGTGCAAAGTTTCAGGAACGGGCGTGGTGCAGGGACTCAGTAGCGCCACCTTTTGACAAAAGTGAGAGGGTTAGTTTCATAGTTTTACCTGCAATCTTAAAACTCGGTAGGCATATTGTTCAGATCAAGCCGGACAACTTTCTAATTTACAGATTTTGGTTCCGAACAACAGGAAGTCAGATATTTTGGTTTAAATGGGATGTTTTGGAGTAATCTCTGTCCCTCTCTCCCTCTCTCTGCATACCTCTGTGTCTGTGGGGGGAGGGGGATGTGTCTGTTTGAGTGACAAAGCTTTTAATTATTGTTGATCAAGGTTTCGGGGGCTTTTGGGGCCCTTAACATCCTCTAAAACTCTTGAAACTTTGCACACGGGTCAGAACCCGTGGCCATCAGGGCCGGACTGAAGCTGGTACCCGGGCGTGGCAGGGCGGACCGACAGCGCCCCCTGGACTGGGATTCGAACACTTGTCCATAAATCAAAGACACTTGCATGTAATAATATGAAACTCTGTACACTTATAGATCTCATTGGGTTAAACAACTTTCGTGCTCTAAGTTTTACGACATCCCAACAGGAAGCCGGCTATCATGGTTTGTTTGGAAACGCATATCCCTGAAATTCTATTTAATTCTCCTTGGGAATTGATCGGATTTCAAGCAAACTCGGTCAGCATGACGTCAAGACATTGATGATGCTAAATTCCGGAGGGATTTTTGATATCTCGAACGGTTTGGCCGTGGCGAGGAAATTAATTTTATGACTAAAAAAGGACATATAAAGTGTGTTATAACTTAGTTAGTTTTACCTACAGTTACAAAACTCAGCTTGTATATTCTTCTCCTCAAGCCGGACACCTTTCTAATTTAAAGTCATTATCTCCGACCCTCAGAAAGTCAGATATTGTGGTTTGAATGTGGATTTCTTGAAATGGTATCTCTCTCTGTCTCTCTCTGACAGAGAGAGGGCCCCCCCCCCTTTCTGTGTGTGTGTGTGTGTGTGTGGCTGAAGGGAGGGGAAGGGAGGGAGGGAAGGGAGGGGAGGGAGGGCTGGTGTCTGTGTTTATGTGTGTGTGTGTGTGTGTGGCTGTCTGTCTGTTACAGTGACAAGAGATTAAGCCTTTCATTGCTGTGTGATTTTTCCTGCATTAAAGGATAAAGAAATCTTTAAGGCCTTGTCTTTTTGCATAACAATTTTATATTTTTTTTATCAATTACAAAATATGCATAGAACCCAGATCTTTAAAATGTATAGTTTGCTTTAAATAAAATTAAGATTGTATTGGTAATTGAAGCTGTATGAATTTAAAATGAATGTGGTCATTTTCTCTCTCTCTCTCTCTGAGCCAATATGGCAAGCCGTTTTAACATTTAATCATTTTAACCTACTAGTCTCTATTTTCATGCTTCTAGTACTTATTTTTTAGATACTAGTATCTATTCCATTAAGTACTAGTACTTATTCATTAGCGACTAGTGCTTATTCTTTAGTACTAGTGCCTATTCTTTAGATACTAGTGCTTATTCTTTAGTACTAGTGCCTATTCTTTAGATACTAGTGCTTATTCTTTAGATATTCTTTTGAATGCGTATTAGTAGCTAATGAATAAGTACTGGTATCTATTTAATAGGTACTAGTATCTAAAAGGTCATTTTCTCTCTCTCTCTCTCTGAGCCAATATGGCAAGCCGTTTTAACATTTAATCATTTTAACCTTCTAGTCTCTATTTTCATGCTTCTAGTACTTATTTTTTAGATACTAGTATCTATTCCATTAAGTACTAGTACTTATTCATTAGCGACTAGTGCTTATTCTTTAGTACTAGTGCCTATTCTTTAGATACTAGTGCTTATTCTTTAGATATTCTTTTGAATGCGTATTAGTAGCTAATGAATAAGTACTGGTATCTATTTAATAGGTACTAGTATCTAAAAGGTCATTTTCTCTCTCTCTCTGAGCCAATATGGCAAGCCGTTTTAACATTTAATCATTTTAACCTACTAGTCTCTATTTTCATGCTACTAGTACTTATTTTTTAGATACTAGTATCTATTCCATTAAGTACTAGTACTTATTCATTAGCGACTAGTACTTATTCTGTTTAGAATATTCAAAGTGCTTATTAGTTTAACCCTTTAAGGCCTTGTCTTTTTGGATATATATCTTTTTTCATTAAAAAAAAATGTGCATACAACCCATATATTTTAAATGTATTGTTTGCTTTAAATTAAATTAAGATTGTATGTTTGGTTTTTTAACCTGAATAAATTTAAAATTAATTTGCTATATTTCAGAACAATATATTTGTTTTCCTTCATTTTAATCAACACTAACTTTATTCTCATCTGAATTATAAATAACTTATTTCTGTATAAAATAAAAAATCCCGAATAATCCAGACCAACCAGAGCACACTATTTCTACAACATCATCAGTGCTGTAGCGGAACTACCAGAGCCGTTCGGCAGATAGCGAGCAGATATTTTGTGTCACGTTGTGCACAATAACCCTAAAGGCACCAGGGTGGCGGTGCCACCGGCTTTTTATATATATATATATATATATATATATATATAAATATAGCTGCGAGCAGCGATGAAGGGCCAAAGCCGGCGGCACCGCCACCCCGGTGCCTTTAGGTAACTAAAGGCACCGGGGTTGCGGTGCCACCGGCTTGGGCCCGTAATCGCTGCTCGCAGCTATATTTATTATTATTATTATTATTCTTATTATTTTTCTGCTACCTTTTGGACACTTTTGGAGGCCTTAACATGCTCAAAAACTCCTGAAACTTTGCACACATGTCAGAACCCGCGGCCATCAGGGCCGGGCTGAAGATGGTACCCGGGCGTGGCAGGGGGGCTCGACAGCGCCCCCTGGAACGGGGTCCGAAAACATGGTCCATAAATCAAACACGCTTGCATGTAATAATATGAAACTCGGTACACATGTAGATCTCCTCGTTTCATATATACTTCACACTCTTACTTTTTACCCCAGCCCAACAGGAAGTCGGCTATTTAGGGTTGTTGGTAAAACACACGCAATGGAATGTGAAATACTCCTCCTAGAGAATTCAAACAAACGGCACGAAACTCGGTCAGCATGAAGTCAAGACATTGAGGATGAAAGTTTGCGAGGGGATTTTTGATATCTCGAACGGTTTGGCCGTGGCGAGGAAACAAAATTATGGCGAGAAACGTGAAACAGGAAGTGTGTCATAACTACTGCATACATTAACTGATCTTGATGAAACTTCAACAGTGTGTTCGTTGTAAGAGCCCGATCACATGGATGTGACTATTGTGAGTCAAAGTTATAGCGCCACCAACTGGCAGCAGGAAGTGTGTCACTTCCTAAATGCTTTTGACAAAAGGGGGGGGGTTAGTTTTATCTACAGTAATAAAACTCGATATGTATATTGTACTCTTCGAGCCGGACAACTTTCTAATTTACCGTAATTAGCTCGGATCAACAGAAAGTCAGATATTTTTGTCTGAATGTGGATTTTTGGCTAAAAAAGCCTCTGATTTTTTACCCACTCCTCTTAAGTGGTTTATTCAATTCCCACCAAACTTTTTCAACATGATGAAAATACATTAAAGAAGCTAAATTGTGAATGGCTATTGAATATCTCAAATTGTTTTGCTATGGCGAGGGATTAAAGTCATGTCAAAAAAGTAAACACTAAAAGCCTCATATCTTCTAAAAAATTAATTATACACCATTTATTTCTAGATAAAATTACACAAATATCAGAACTAACCCCATTTTATTCTTGTTTTCAATTTAAGAATAATGTACAAGTTTAAAAACAGCCAGAATGTGCTATTCAGTTAAAAAATAAATACATCAAGTAATACAAAGGGCTATACTGCCCTCTTGTGTCCAAAATGATATCAACTCAGTACATAAAACTTTTTTATCAGGTATGGCTATTGTAATTAAATATAAATATATTAGGTATGTGGCTGTGAGGATCTTTTCCCACCGGTTAATCGACGTTAGACACCAGCGAGGCCTTTTAAATCGCTAATATAAAAGTGAAAGTAAAGTAAGGACGTCCGCACGGACATAGTGGTGGCGCTCGCAGTGCGCTCGAATGAATTTCTATGGAAGTGGAAATGAAAAAACGTTCGCTCTGTTCTGCTTGCTCGTCGCCATGGACGCGCACCGTTATGAATGCCAGTGCAGCCGCATACTTTTTAGTGTCACTTTAAAATTAGCACCATATCGGGGGCCGATTGTTTCCGGTTTTCAGGTAATACACAACAACAAATGAGTAAATGACAGATTC
Source organism: Rhinichthys klamathensis goyatoka (assembly GCF_029890125.1). Classification (NCBI taxonomy): domain Eukaryota; kingdom Metazoa; phylum Chordata; class Actinopteri; order Cypriniformes; family Leuciscidae; genus Rhinichthys; species Rhinichthys klamathensis. The sequence continues at coordinate 348,446 of NW_026606716.1, forward strand.
GCTTAAATAGGCGCTTTTACACAAAATATTCCATCATCATTTTTTTCAGTCAGCTCTTCACTCTCGTGATTAATGAATTTTGACTCCTGTTGCTGATCTTTGCTGCAACTTTCGTTCAGCTCACAATTTAGTAAGCAAACACGCTTCAAATGTGTTTTTATTTTATTTTTGTGTATACATATGTGTGTATATATATATATATATATATATATAGCTTATGTTTCAAATATGAGTTAATTAACAATCGTTGGAAAGAATGATACTTTTAAACATATCACTAAACCGTCATTAGGTGTCGCCAGGCGACCGTCTTAATGAGCGAGTCATTGATTCATTCGTTCAAACGATTCGTTCGAACGGCTGAGTCATTCATGAATGAGACAGATTATGGATTGGTCGTTGAATCTTTGAGTCAACCGATGCGTTCAAAATGCTGAATCATTCAGTAATGAGAACGCGTTGCTGTGAGATGCTCGATGGTTCTGCTGTGATCTTTGTTTAACTATTTTCGCTGCTGAAACAGAAAAAAAGTCAATATTGCATCTAAAATGTAAGTGATTTGACGTGTGTGTGTGTGTGTGTGTGTGTGTGTGTGTGATTGTGTCTGTTACAGTGATTGTTTAACCCTTGTTAAAGTTTAGGCCTTGTCTTTTTGGATATATATCTTTTTATATATAAAAAAATAGCATACAACCCTGAGAATTTTCTCTCCCTCTCTCTTCGTCTCTGTGTGTGAGGGATTTGTCTATTGCTTTTAATGGAGTTCAAGGTTTCAGGGGCTTTTGGGGCTCTTAACGTGCTCAAAAACTATTGAAACTTTGCACACAGGTCAGAGCCCACAGCCATCAGGGCCGGGCTGAAGCTGGTACCCGGGCGTGGCAGGGGGGCTCAACAGCGCCCCCTTGAACGGGGTCCAACAATTTGGTCCATATATCCAACACGCTTGCATGAATTAATATGAAACTTAGTACACATATAGATCTCATCGGGCCGAACATCTTTCCCCTGGTCAAGTTTTACGCCAGCCCAACAGGAAATCGGCTATTATGGGTTGTTTGGAAAACGCTTGCTGTGGAATTTGAAGTACTACTCCTAGGCAATTCATTCAATCATTGCCAAACTCGGTGTGCATGAAGTCAAGACATTAAGGATGCTAAATTGTGGACAGATTTTTGATATCTCGAACGGTTTGGCCACGGAGAGGAAATTAATTTTCATGACTAAAAAAGGACATATAAAGTGTGTTATAACTTAGTTAGTTTTACCTACAGTTACAAAACTCAGCGTGTATATTCTTCTCCTCAAGCCGAACAACTTTCTAATTTAAAGTAATTAGCTCCGACCCTCAGAAAGTCAGATATTGTGGTTTGAATATGGTCATTTTCTCTCTCTCTCTCTCTGAGCCAATATGGCAAGCCGCAATAATCCAGACCAACCAGAGCGCACTATTTCTACAACATCATCAGTGCTGAAGCGGAACTACCAGAGCCGTTCGGCAGATAGCGAGCAGATATTTTGTGTCACGTCGTGCACAATAACCCTAAAGGCACCAGGGTGGCGGTGCCACCGGCTTTTTATATATATATATATATATATATATATATATATATATATATATATATATATATATATAAATATAGCTGCGAGCAGCGATGAAGGGCCAAAGCCGGCGGCACCGCCACCCCGGTGCCTTTAGGTAACTAAAGGCACCGGGGTTGCGGTGCCACCGGCTTGGGCCCGTAATCGCTGCTCGCAGCTATATTTATTATTATTATTATTATTTTATCGACTATTCGGGCACTTTTGGGGCTCTTAACGTGCACGAAAACTCTTGAAACTTTGCACACTGGTCAGAACCCGCGGCCATCAGGGCCGGGCTGAAGCTGGTACCCGGGCGTGGCAGGGGGGCTCGACAGCGCCCCCTGGAACGGGGTCCGAGAACTTGGTCCATAAATCAAACACGCTTCCATGTAATAATATGAAACTCGGTACACATATAGATCTCATCGGTTCATATATCCTTTGTACTTTTACTTTTTACCCCAGCCCAACAGGAAGTCGGCTATTATGGTTTGTTTGGAAGCGTATGCCCCTGGAATTCGATATACTCCTCCTAGAGAATTCAACCAATCGCAAGGAAACTCGGTCAGCATGATGTCAAGACATTGAGGATGAAAAATTGCCAGGGGATTTTTCATATCTCGAACGGTTTGGCCGTGGCGAGGAAACGAATTTATGGCGAATAATGGAAACAGGAAGTGTGTTATAACTTCTGCATACATTAACTGATCTTGATGAAACTTCAGCAGTGTGTTCGCTGTAAGAGTCCGATCACATGGATGTGACTATTGTGAGTCAAAGTTATAGCGCCACCAACTGGCAGCAGGAAGTGTGTCACTTTCAAAATGCTTTGAAATCACCCTCTTATTTTAACCTGATTTGCTTCAAACTTCACTACTATAATGTAAACACACGGCAGATGTAGACCTGTGAATGGATTCTTGATATCTTAGATACTGTTGTCGTGGCAACGCATCAAACTTTAATATTCTTTTTTTATGCTTAGCATACTTGAAATTGCATGAAACTCGACAGACACATCTCATTTATTAGCCTGTAGACATGTGCAAAGTTTCAGAAACGGGCGTGTTGAGGGCTCAGTAGCGCCACCTTTTGTCAAAAGTGGGGGGATTAATTTTATCTACAGTAATAAAAATCGGTATGTGTATTCTTCTCCTCGAGCCAGACAACTTTCTAATTTACACTCAATAGCTCCAACCAACAGGAAGTCAGATATTTTGGTTTGAAAATTGTCATTTTATGTCTCTCTCTCTCTCTGAGCCTAACGTCTCTGTGTGTGTGTGTGTGTCTGTGAGTCTGGGGAGGGGGAGGGGGGCTAGATTAACCATTTGACTGCTGTGTGGTTTGGCCTGCATTTAAAAAAGAAAATAAATGTCTTACGCCTTGTATTTTTTAAATAAGTTGTATTAATAAGTAAAGGCATATAACCAGTTGAATTGTAGTGCACTGAACATAGTTTTATATAATTAGTTTATTAATTAAATTAACTTGGTCCATAAACTTCGTCAGAAAATTTGGTCCATAAATCAAACACACTTGCATGTAATATTATGCAACTCTGTACTCATATAGATCTCATCGGGCCAAACAACTTTAAGCCAGCCCAACAGGAAGTGGGCTATTTTGGTCTTAATGTGGATGTTTTGCAAAACCAGGCTCTACATTTTTACCCACTCCTCTTAAGTGGTTTATTTTATTCCCACCAAACTTTTTCAACATGATGAAAATACATTAAAGAAGCATAATTGTGAATATCTATTGAATATCTCTAATTGTTTTGCTATGGTGAGGGATTAAAGTCATGTAAAAAAAAAAAAAAAACACTAAAAGCCTCATATCTTCTAAAAATGTAATTATACACCATTTATTTCTAGATAAAATTATACAAATATCAGAACTAAACCCATTTTATTCTTGTTTTCAATTTAAGAATAATGTACAAGTTTAAAAACAGCCAGGATGCACTATTCAGTTAAAAAATAAATATATCAAATAATACATAGGGCTATACTGCCCTCTTGTGTTCAAAATCAGGTAGGCCTGTTGTATTTAAATATAGGTAGCTGCTATGTGACTCCGAGAATTTTTTCTCACCGGTTATTTGACGTGTAACACCGGGGGCTTTTATATCGCTAAGTTAAAAGTGAAAGTAAAGTAAGGACATTTATAGTGGTGGCGCTCGCAGTGCGCTCGAATGAATTTCTATGGAAGTAGAAATGAAAAAACGTTCGCTCTGTTTTGCTCGCTCGTCGCCATGGATGCGCACTGTAATGAATGCCACTGCAGCCGCATACTTTTTAGTGTCACTTTAAAATTAGTGCAATATCGGGGGCCAATTGCTTGAATTGTGAGTTCAATAGTCTATTATTTTTCACGGAAAACACAACAACAAAAGAGTACAATGACAGATTCGCTTAAATAGGCGCTTTTACATAAAATAGCCTATTCCGTCATCATCTTTTCAGTCAGCTCTTCACTCTCGTGATTAATGAAATTTGACTCCTATTGCTGATATTTGCTGCAACTTTCGTTCTGCTCACAATTTAGTAAGCAAACACGTTTCAAATGTGTTTTTATTTTATTTTTGCGTATATATATGTGTGTGTATAATATATATATGAATATAGGCCCTATATACATATATATATATATATATATATATATATATATATATATATATATATATATATATATATATATAGCTTATGTTTCAAATATGAGTTAATTAACAATCGTTTGAAAGAATGATACTTTTAAACATATCACTAAACCGTCATTAGGTGTCGCCAGGCGACCGTCTTAATGAGCGAGTCATTGATTCATTTGTTCGAACGATTCGTTCGAACGGCTGAGTCATTCATGAATCAGACAGATTATGGATTGGTCATTGAATCTTTCAGTCAACCGATTCGTTCAAAATGCTGAATCATTCAGTAATGAGAAAACACGTTGCTGTGAGATGCGCAATGGTTCTGCTGCGATCTTTGTTTAACTAGTTTCACTGCTGAAACAGAAAAAAGTCAATATTGCATATAAAATGTAAGTGATTTGACGTGTGTGAGAGAGAGATTGTGTCTGTTACAGTGACAAGAGTTTAACCCTTTAAGGCCTTGTCTTTTTGGATATATATCTCTTTTTTTATTACAAAATGTGCATACAACCCATATATTGTAAATGTATTGTTTGCTTTAAATTAAATTAAGATTGTATGTTTGGTAATTGAACCTAAATAAATTTAAAATTAGGAAGTCGGCTATTATGGGTTTAGGAAGGCCGATCAGATGGATGTAACTATTGTGAGTCAAAGTTATAGCGCCACCAACTGGCAGCAAGAAGTGTGTCACTTTCTAAATGCTTTTGACAAAAGTGGGGGGGTTAGTTTTATCTACAGTAACAAAACTCGATATGCATATTGTACTCTTCGAGCCGGACAACTTTCTAATTTACCGTAATTAGCTCAGATTAAGAGGAAGTCAGATATTTTGGTTTGAATATGGTGAGCCTCTCTCTGTCTCTCTCTGAGCTAATATGGCAAGCCGTTTTAACATTTAATCATTTTAACCTACTAGTCTCTATTTTCATGCTACTAGTACTTATTTTTTAGATACTAGTATCTATTCCATTAAGTACTAGTACTTATTCATTAGCGACTAGTGCTTATTCTGTTTAGAATATTCAAAGTGCTTATTCAATTTTTATGCTTATTTATATTTTCAGAGCAGAAAATCCGATTTTTCTGCTTATTCAATATTGCATCTAAAATGTAAGTGACTTGACGTGTGTGTGTGTGTGTGAGAGAGAGAGAGAGATTGTGTCTGTTACAGTGACAAGAGTTTAACCCTTTAAGGCCTTGTCTTTTTGGATATATATCTTTTTTTTATAAAAAAAGTGCATACAACCAATATATTTTAAATGTATTGTTTGCTTTAAATTAAATTAAGATTGTATGTTTGGTAATTGAACCTAAATAAATTTAAAATTAATGTTCTATATTTCAGATCAATATATTTGTTTTCCTTCATTTTAATCAACACTAACTTTATTCTCATCTGAATTATAAATAACTTATTTCTGTATAAAATAAAAAATCCCGAATAATCCAGACCAACCAGAGCGCACTATTTCTACAACATCATCAGTGCTGAAGCGGAACTACCAGAGCCGTTTGGCAGATAGCGAGCAGATATTTTGTGTCACGTCGTGCACAATAACCCTAAAGGCACCAGGGTGGCGGTGCCACCGGCTTTTTATATATATATATATATATATATATATATATAAATATAGCTGCGAGCAGCGATGAAGGGCCAAAGCCGGCGGCACCGCCACCCCGGTGCCTTTAGGTAACTAAAGGCACCGGGGTTGCGGTGCCACCGGCTTGGGCCCGTAATCGCTGCTCGCAGCTATATTTATTATTATTATTATTATTTTAACGACTATTCGGGCACTTTTGGGGCTCTTAACGTGCACGAAAACTCTTGAAACTTTGCACACGGGTCAGAACCCGCGGCCATCAGGGCCGGGCTGAAGCTGGTACCCGGGCGTGGCAGGGGGGCTCGACAGCGCCCCCTGGAACGGGGTCCGAAAACTTGGTCCATAAATCAAACACGCTTGCATGTAATAATATGAAACTCGGTACACATATAGATCTCATCGGTTCATATATCCTTTGTACTTTTACTTTTTACCCCAGCCCAACAGGAAGTCGGCTATTATGGTTTGTTCGGAAGCGTATGCCCCTGGAATTCGATATACTCCTCCTAGAGAATTCAACCAATCGCAAGGAAACTCAGTCAGCATGATGTCAAGACATTGAGGATGAAAAATTGCCAGGGGATTTTTCATATCTCGAACGGTTTGGCCGTGGCGAGGAAACGAATTTATGGCGAATAATGGAAACAGGAAGTGTGTTATAACTTCTGCATACATTAACTGATCTTGATGAAACTTCAACAGTATGTTCGCTGTAAGAGGCCGATCACATGGATGTGACTATTGTGAGTCAAAGTTATAGCGCCACCAACTGGCAGCAGGAAGTGTGTCACTTTCTAAATGCTTTTGACAAAAGTGGGGGGGTTAGTTTTATCTACAGTAACAAAACTCGATATATATATTGTACTCTCCGAGCCGGACAACTTTCTAATTTACCGTAATTAGCTCAGACCAAGAGGAAGTCAGACATTTTGGTTTGAATATGGTGAGCCTCTCTCTGTCTCTCTCTCAGCCAATATGGCAAGCCGTTTTAACATTTAATCATTTTAACCTACTAGTCTCTATTTTCATTCTACTAGTACTTATTTTTTAGATACTAGTATCTATTCCATTAAGTACTAGTACTTATTCATTAGCGACTAGTGCTTATTCTTTAGTACTAGTGCCTATTCTTTAGATACTAGTGCTTATTCTTTAGATATTCTTTTGAATACGTATTAGTAGCTAATGAATAAGTACTGGTATCTATTTAATAGGTACTAGTATTTAATGACTTAGTACTAGTATTTATTGAATAAATACTAGTATCTATTAATAGGTACTAGTATCTAAAAGGTCATTTTCTCTTTCTCTGAGCCAATATGGCAAGCCGTTTTAACATTTAATCATTTTAACCTACTAGTCTCTATTTTCATGCTACTAGTACTTATTTTTTAGATACTAGTATCTATTCCATTAAGTACTAGTACTTATTCATTAGCGACTAGTGCTTATTCTGTTTAGAATATTCAAAGTGCTTATTCAATTTTTTGGTTATTTATATTTTCAGAGCAGAAAATCCGATTTTTCTGCTTATTCAATATTGCATCTAAAAATGTAAGTGACTTGATGTGTGTGTGTGTGTGTGTGTGTGTGTGTGTGTGTGTGTGTGTGTGTGTGTGTGTGTGAGAGAGAGAGATGTGTCTGTTACAGTGACAAGAGTTTAACCCTTTAAGGCCTTGTCTTTTTGGATATATATTTTTTTTATTAAAAAAAATGTGCATACAACCCATATATTTTAAATGTATTGTTTGCTTTAAATTAAATTAAGATTGTATGTTTGGTAATTGAACCTAAATAAATTTTAAATTAATGTGCTATATTTCAGATCAATATATTTGTTTTCCTTCATTTTAATCAACACTAACTTTATTCTCATCTGAATTATAAAGAATTTATTTCTGTATAAAATAAAAAATCCCGAATAATCCAGACCAACCAGAGCGCACTATTTCTACAACATCATCAGTGCTGAAGCGAAACTACCAGAGCCGTTCGGCAGATAGCGAGCAGATATTTTGTGTCACGTCGTGCACAATAACCCTAAAGGCACCAGGGTGGCGGTGCCACCGGCTTTATATATATATATATATATATATATATATATATATATAAATATAGCTGCAAGCAGCGATGAAGGGCCCAAGCCGGCGGCACCGCCACCCTGGTGCCTTTAGGTAACTAAAGGCACCGGGGTTGCAGTGCCACCGGCTTGGGCCCGTAATCGCTGCTTGCAGCTATATTTATTATTATTATTATTATTATTTTATCGACTATTCGGGCACTTTTGGGGCTCTTAACGTGCACGAAAACTCTTGAAACTTTGCACACTGGTCAGAACCCGCGGCCATCAGGGCCGGGCTGAAGCTGGTACCCGGGCGTGGCAGGGGGGCTCGACAGCGCCCCCTGGAACGGGGTCCGAAAACTTGGTCCATAAATCAAACACGCTTCCATGTAATAATATGAAACTCGGTACACATATAGATCTCATCGGTTCATATATCCTTTGTACTTTTACTTTTTACCCCAGCCCAACAGGAAGTCGGCTATTATGGTTTGTTTGGAAGCGTATGCCCCTGGAATTCGATATACTCCTCCTAGAGAATTCAACCAATCGCAAGGAAACTCGGTCAGCATGATGTCAAGACATTGAGGATGAAAAATTGCCAGGGGATTTTTCATATCTCGAACGGTTTTGCCGTGGCGAGGAAACGAATTTATGGCGAATAATGGAAACAGGAAGTGTGTTATAACTTCTGCATACATTAACTGATCTTGATGAAACTTCAACAGTATGTTCGCTGTAAGAGGCCGATCACATGGATGTGACTATTGTGAGTCAAAGTTATAGCGCCACCAACTGGCAGCAGGAAGTGTGTCACTTTCTAAATGCTTTTGACAAAAGTGGGGGGGTTAGTTTTATCTACAGTTACAAAACTCAGCGTGTATATTCTTCTCCTCAAGCCAAACAACTTTCTAATTTAAAGTAATTAGCTCCGACCCTCAGAAAGTCAGATATTGTGGTTTGAATAGGGTCATTTTCTCTCTCTCTCTCTCTGAGCCAATATGGCAAGCCGTTTTAACATTTAATCATTTTAACCTACTAGTCTCTATTTTCATGCTACTAGTACTTATTTTTAGATACTAGTATCTATTCCATTAAGTACTGGTACTTATTCATTAGCGACTAGTGCTTATTCTTTAGTACTAGTGCCTATTCTTTAGATACTAGTGCTTATTCTTTAGATATTCTTTTGAATACGTATTAGTAGCTAATGAATAAGTACTGGTATCTATTTAATAGGTACTAGTATCTAATGACTTAGTACTAGTATTTATTGAATAAATACTAGTATCTATTAATAGGTACTAGTATCTAAAAGGTCATTTTCTCTTTCTCTCTCTCTGAGCCAATATGGCAAGCCGTTTTAACATTTAATCATTTTAACCTACTAGTCTCTATTTTCATGCTACTAGTACTTATTTTTTAGATACTAGTATCTATTCCATTAAGTACTAGTACTTATTCATTAGCGACTAGTGCTTATTCTGTTTAGAATATTCAAAGTGCTTATTCAATTTTTTTGCTTATTTATATTTTCAGAGCAGAAAATCCGATTTTTCTGCTTATTCAATATTGCATCTAAAAATGTAAGTGACTTGACGTGTGTGTGTGTGTGTGTGAGAGAGAGAGATGTGTCTGTTACAGTGACAAGAGTTTAACCCTTTAAGGCCTTGTCTTTTTGGATATATATTTTTTTTATTTAAAAAATTTTGCATACAACCCATATATTTTAAATGTATCGTTTGCTTTAAATTAAATTAAGATTGTATGTTTGGTAATTGAACCTAAATAAATTTTAAATTAATGTGCTATATTTCAGATCAATATATTTGTTTTCCTTCATTTTAATCAACACTAACTTTTAGGGCTGCAACAACGAATCGATTAAATCGATTAAAATCGATTTTTAAAAGAGTTGGCAACGAATTACATAATCGATTCGTTGCATCGCGCGACACGGAAATGTTTGAGTATAAAAAAAAAATTGGAGTTGAGCGCGGAGCACTGTCGCTCAATCGCGGAGCGAGCGCGAGAGAGACCGAGTGTGTCCGAGATCGCGCGCACGAGAGAGAGAGAGACCGAGTGTGTCCGAGATCGCGCGCACGAGAGAGAGAGAGACCGAGTGTGTCCGAGATCCCGCGCACGAGAGAGAGAGAGAGAGAGAGAGAGAGAGAGAGAGAGAGAGAGAGAGAGAGAGAGAGAGAGAGAGAGACCGAGTGTGTCCGAGATCGCGCGCACGAGAGAGAGAGACCGAGTGTGTCCGAGATCGCGCGCACGAGAGAGAGAGGCCGAGTGTGTCCGAGCATTGGTAATTTGGTACATACTACAGTAATATATAATTAGGCCTACTATATAAGATATAAATAAAAATAACAATTACATTCTTACCACTGAATTAGCTGACTGTGATTTGAATCAGATAGACAGACGATGAAAACAGTTTCTTTTCTGTCCAAATAGCCTACCACTACAAGGGCAGGGGAATATTTTTTCCACAATTTGCAGCACTGATTTTTTCGATCTTTACTCTAATGACTCAGAGAAACACTATACGTATATAAACAAAATACCTTACACACCATAGGAGATGGTCAATCCATTGTATTTGTTTTTAAAATATTATTTAATATTGTATTTATATTTTATATACATTGTATTTATAATTAATATTAGGATAGACTACAGATATTATCTTCTCTTATAATTATTATTATTGCTATTATTATTACCTATTATAGGTAATATGATAATAGGTGCATTTGCTTGTTAAAAAATGTCAAACATTTTGTTAAAGATTATAACATCTTTGACTAAAACAAAACACAAGTTTGTGAGTGTGTGCATCTGTGAGTGTGAGAGTTTGTGAGTGTGTGCTAGTGTGGTGTAGAGAACAAGTTCTGACGTTCAAACAAATCCTGTTAAGTTTTCTGATTGGTATTTTTCTTTATTTTTTATCAATTATTTATTGTTCTGACAGCAGCTCACTTTATTTTTAAAAAGCATATATTATTTGGCAGATGTAAAGCATACATGTGTATGTTTTTGGTTAGTCTATTTTTTTGCACTGGACTTTTTTTCACGGTGAATTTGCACTGTCAGTTCTGTTTTTTAATAAAGGATTGGAAATTAATGCTTTTTTTTATTATCCGATTCATCGATTAATCGTAAAAATAATCGACAGATTAATCGATTATTAAAATAATCGTTAGTTGCAGCCCTACTAACTTTATTCTCATCTGAATTATAAAGAATTTATTTCTGTATAAAATAAAAAATCCCGAATAATCCAGACCAACCAGAGCGCACTATTTCTACAACATCATCAGTGCTGAAGCGAAACTACCAGAGCCGTTCGGCAGATAGCAAGCAGATATTTTGTGTCACGTCGTGCACAATAACCCTAAAGGCACCAGGGTGGCGGTGCCACCGGCTTTATATATATATATATATATATATATATATAAATATAGCTGCGAGCAGCGATGAAGGGCCCAAGCCGGCGGCACCGCCACCCTGGTGCCTTTAGGTAACTAAAGGCACCGGGGTTGCGGTGCCACCGGCTTGGGCCCGTAATCGCTGCTCGCAGCTATATTTATTATTATTCTTTTTCTATCAACCTTTCGGGCACTTTTGGGGCCCTTAACGTGCTCAAAAACTCTTGAAACTTTGCACACGGGTCAGAACCCGCGGCCATCAGGGCTGGGCTGAAGATGGTACCCGGGCGTGGCAGGGGGGCTCGACAGCGCCCCCTGGAACGCGGTCCGAAAACTGGGTCTATAAATCAAACACGCTTTCATGTAATAATTTGAAACTCGGTACACATATAGATCTCATCGGTTCATATATCCTTCATGCTCTTACTTTTTACGCCAGCCCAACAGGAAGTCGGCTATTTAGGGTTGTTTGGAAACGCATGCTCAGGAATTTGAAACACTTCTCCTAGGGAATTCCGCCGTTCGTCTCCAAACTCGGTGTGCATGAAGTCAAGAAATTGAGGATCCCAAATTGCGAACGGATTTTTGATATCTCGAACGGTGTGGCCGTGGCGAGGAAACGAATTTATGGCGAATAATGGAAACAGGAAGTGTGTTATAACTTCTGCATACATTGACTGATCTTGATGAAACTTCAGCAGTGTGTTCGCTGTAAGAGGCCGATCACATGGATGTGGCTATTGTGAGTCAAAGTTATAGCGCCACCAACTGGCAGCAGGAAGTGTGTCACTTTCAAAATGCTTTGAAATCACCCTCTTATTTTTACCCGATTTGCTTCAAACTTCACTACTATAATGTAAACACACGCCAGATGTAGACCTGTGAATGGATTCTTGATATCTTAGATAATGTTGCCATGGCAACGCATCAAACTTTAATATTCTTTTCTTATGCTTTTGAGACTCTTAGCATGCCTGAAATTGCTTGAAATTGCATGAAACTCGACAGACAGATCAGATTTATTAGCCAGTAGACATGTGCAAAGTTTCAGAAACGGGCATGGTGCAGGGACTCAGTAGCGCCACCTTTTGACAAAAGTGGGGGTGTTAGTTTGATAGTTTTACCTACAATCATATAACTCAGTACGCTTATTGTTCAGATCAAGCCGGACAACTTTCTAATTAACTGTCATTAGCTCAGACCAAGAGGAAGTCAGATATTTTAGTTTGAATGTGGATGTTTCTGAGAATTTTCTCTCCCTCTCCCTCTGACAGAGAGAATGCACCCTGCCATTCGTGTGTGTGTGTGTGTCTGTGTCTGTGGGGGGAGGGGCTCTTTTAGTTTAAACACAAAATTATACATAGGGCCATACTGCCCTCTTGTGTCCAAAATTATATTTATATATACATTATACATATATTTGGTATGTGACTTGAGGACCGAGAGCTTTTAAATACGGGACATTGATAATGGCCACGTGCAGAGCGCTCGAGGGAATTCCTATGGAAGTAGGAATTAACTAAAGTTCTGCTCGCTCATCGCCGTGGACGCGCACCGTTATGAATGCCCGTGCAGCCGTTAGTTTCATTTTAAAATTAGCGCCTTTTCTGGGGCCGATTGCATGAATTGTGAGTTCAATAGCCTATTATTCTTCATGGAAACCACAACAACAAAAGAGTATAAAAGTTTGGTGTGAACGCAGCATAATGAACAAGCTGCGATCTCAAGATTGCAATGCTGGAGTGTGTGTGTGTGTGTGCGTGTGAGAGAGAGGCGCGGGCGAACTGTGTGTGTGTGTGTGTGTGTGTCTGTGTGGGTGTGAGTGATAGTTAGTTTAAACACAAAATTATACATAGGGCCATACTGCCCTCTTGTGTCCAAAATGATATTTATACATATATTTGGCAAGCATGTGACTGAGGACCGAGAGCTTTTAAATACGGACGTCCACACGGACATTGATAAGGGTTGCGCTTGCAGAGCGCTTGAGGGAATTCCTATGGAAGTAGGAATGAACTAAAAAACGTTCGCTCTGTTCTGCTCGCTCGTCGCCATGGACGCGCACCATTATGAATGCCAGTGCAGCCGCATACTTTTTAGTGTTACTTTAAAATTAGTGCAATAACGGGGCCGATTGCTTGAATTGTGAGTTCAATAGTCTATTATTTTTCACGGAAAACACAACAACAAAAGAGTACAATGATAGATTCGCTTAAATAGGGGCTTTTACATAAAATAGCCTATTCCGTCATCATCTTTTCAGTCAGCTCTGCACTCTCGTGATTAATGAAATTTGACTCCTGTTGCTGATATTTGCTGCAACTTTCGTTCCGCTCACAATTTAGTAAGCAAACACGCTTCAAATGTGTTTTTATTTTATTTTTGTGTATATATATGTGTGTATATATATATATATATATATATATATATATATATATATATAAACCCATTTTATTCCTTTTTTTCAATTTAAGAATTATTTTTAAGTTTAAAAACAGCCAGAATGGTTGTTTAGTCAAAAATAATAATAATCCAAATCATATATAGTGCTATACTGCCCTCTTGTGTTCAAAATCAGGTAGGCCTATTGAATTTATATATATTTATATATTAGGGATGTTACTATGGGAATATTTTCCCACCGGTTAATCAACGTGTGATTGTGTAAACCAATTGTGTAAACCTCCCGCTGGGGGGTTTAAAAACACTAACTTGAAAGCGAAAGTATAATATGGACGTCCGCACGGACATTGAAATGGTGGCGCTCGAATGAATTCCTATGGAAGTAGAAATTAACTAAACGTTCGCTCTGTTCTGCTCGCTCGTCGCCATGGACGCGCACCGTTATGAATGCCAGTGCAGCCGCATACTTTTTAGTGTCACTAAAATTAGTGCACTTTCGGGGGCCGATTGCTTGAATTGTGAGTTCAATAGTCTATTATTTTTCACGGAAAACACAACAATAAAAGAGTACAATGACAGATTCGCTTAAATAGGCGTTTTTACATAAAATAGCCTATTCCGTCATCATCTTTTCAGTCAGCTCTTCACTCTCGTGATTAATGAAATTTGACTCCTGTTGCTGATATTTGCTGCAACTTTCGTTCAGCTCACAATTTAGTAAGAAAACACGTTTCAAATGTGTTTTTATTTTAGTTTTGTGTATGTGTGTGTATATGTATGTATATATATAAATATAGCTTATGTTTCAAATATGAGTTAATTAACAATCGTTGGAAAGAATGATACTTTTAAACATAACACTAAACCGTCATTAGGTGTCGCCAGGCGACCGTCTTAATGAGCGAGTCATTGATTCATTCGTTTGAACGACTGAGTCATTCATGAATGAGATAGATGTTTATGGATTGATTGGTCATTGAATCTTTGAGTCAACCGATTCGTTCAAAATGCTTAATCATTCAGTAATGAGAACGCGTTGCTGTGAGATGCGCGATGGTTCTGCTGTGATCTTTGTTTAACTATTTTCGCTGCTGAAACAGAAAAAAAGTCAATATTGCATCTAAAATGTAAGTGATTTGACTTGTGTGTGTGTGTGTGTGTGATTGTGTGTGTGATTGTGTCTGTTACAGTGATAAGAGTTTAACCCTTGTTAAACTTTAGGCCTTGTCTTTTTGGATATATATCTTTTTATATTAAAAAATAGTCATACAACCCATATATTTTAAATGTATTGTTTGCTTTAAATTACATTAAGATTGTATGTTTGGTAATTGAACCTGAATGAATTTTAAATGAATGTGCTATATTTCAGATCATATATTTGTTTTCCTTAAAATTTGAACTAACACTAACTTTATTCTCATATGGATGATAGATTATTTATTTCTGTATAAAATAAAAACACATTTGATTTTTCTTTTTTAATCAATGTAGAATGTGTAACTGAAAAAATAAACAGATTAGGGCTCTGTTTGATGACAAGAAATGAAAACCAATGCGATATGATGAATGTCCAAAAGATGGCTCCCACAGACTGTTTTTAAATAGGATTGTTTGATATTTTTTGCTTTTAAACTGTGTGTGTGTGTGTGTGTAAGAGATTTTGGTTGGGTGACAGTTGTAGTTTACAGTTTGACAAGAGTTTATAGTTTGACAAAAGCACAATGTTGTGTTTTATTGCGAGTGTACACAAATATAAGTAAACACTTTGCAGTTTGAATAATGTCCTGTATGAACAAAAGGACGGAGTATGTCTTTATGTCTACATTGTTCAATTACGCCACACACACACACACACACACACACACACACACACACACACACACACACACACACACACACACACACACACACAAACACTATTTTTCTAATCAGATCAGGCAAGTAATATTCTGTCTTGTCTCTTAAAAAAACAATATATATATATGTATATATATATATATATATATATATATATATATATATATATATGTGTGTGTGTGTGTGTGTGTGTGTGTATATAAATATAGCTGCGAGCAGCGATGAATGGGCCAAAGCCGGCGGCACCGCCACCCCGGTTATAGCGCCACCAACTGGCAGCAGGAAGTCTGTCACTTTCAAAAAGCTTTGAAATCACCTGATTGCTTCAAACTTCACTACTATGATGTAAACACACGGCAGATGTAGACCTGGATGTAGACCTGACCTTTCAGAAGGTTGCTCTCGCATACTTTGTGGTTGACATGTGCCCTCAATGCACACTTTTGCAGAGCCCACACTGATACAAGCTCTACAGCACACTTCTTTTCGACAGTCAAAGCAGGGTTACGTTTTTGCACGTCGTGCACAATAACCCTAAAGGCACCAGGGTGGCGGTGCCACCGGCTTTATATATATATATATATATATATATATAAATAAATATAGCTGCGAGCAGCGATGAAGGGCCAAAGCCGGTGGTACCGCCACCCGGTGCCTTTAGGTAACTAAAGGCACCGGGGTTGCGGTGCCACCGGCTTGGGCCCGTAATCGCTGCTCGCAGCTATATTTTAAGTTGTTTCCACTGTTGATGGGAAAATGTAAGTGTTCGCGGCCGCGCCTCCGTGCCATGCAGTGCGCGCTCACACTCCCACACACATTTGCGTCAAAATCTTGTGTTTATTTGTGATAATCTTAGCCCTGTATTATGACTGACATTTGACGAATTTCTTTGTTCCTTTTTTGGATAAAACCGCCTTCTAAATATGTAGCCTAAATGTAGGCTAATAATAATATTATTATTATCATTTGCGTTGAGTTCACTGAAGACAGTAATATGTTAATCATAAAATAATTTATGAATGTTTTATTTTTATATAACCTAACCTTGTGTTTGTGTTATATTTCTTTTTTATATGTGAAGTCTTTTTTTGCTTATTCTATTATACTGAGCTTTTTCCTCCTAAAAAATTGAAAAGTGGCCTAAATGTCGTTTAGAAAATTCATGTATTTAACATCCTCAGTAAAATATAAAACATAAAAATGACAATAGCCAATTCTGGCTCCATAGCTGTTTACTCAATTATAACAAATTAATGATCAGGACGGCAGCTCCATCTCGCACTGTTGCTTGGCGCCATGGAGTGGTAATCGGGAACACCTGGATGCGCAATTAGGAAATCCTACGGAGGCTACAAGGTGCGTCCTTCGAAGGACAAATAGGCTGCATCCTTCGAAGTCCGCGGCCTTCGGAGGATGCAGCCTTCACATTGGGACACAGCTCATGTCTGGAACTGAAGCATCTTTGCACCACTTCTGGCCACATTACCTCTTGCGGTCTGGGCATGTACCACACAAGATTCGAACACACAACCTGAATGGTTCGGGGCTCGTGGCACATGGTTTAGCAGCTTGCGCCACTCAGTTGACGCTGACTTACCAAACTGCTGAGAAGAGGCTTCAGTGTAAGAATTAGCACACAAAAGCATGTTAATCAGATTAGCATGCTAAGCTATCTAAATGCTAATGAAGCTTATCGTTAAACTGATAGCTGAAGAGCCACAATGCATTCGTGAAGTGTAGCATTTAATATCATGATATTTTATTGTAATAAATGGCAATGTCCTTGTTTTGTTATATTATAGCGCCACCAAGAGGTGCAGTTCCACCGCTTTTTTTATGTGTTCTCAGAGTGAGCCCATACATGTGTGTGTCAAATTTGGTGAAAATACCTCATTTAGTTTTAGAGTTATAGACATTTATATGAGAGCATAAAAAAATGACCCATAGACGACTTTGGATTTTTTTGCCACTTACTATAAAATTTTTGACATTTGGGTATTAGCATATGGCCAACGACCTATGTTTCCAAACTTCCTACGGTAGTTTCGTCTCGATCGGTCTAACGGTTTCGATTATACAAAGATGGCAAATGTTTTTAAAGCGCTAAATCACAACGCTACACAAACAGTAAGGCGAAACCCAACATGTTTGGTATCGTTGGATTCAGGAACCTAAGGAGATGACTCGCGTGAAATTAAGTCAACCACACCTAGAGTTATAAGCATTTGAAAAATAAATTTTACCACTAGGTGGCGCTGGTTCGAAACTTCTCAGGCTCCTTTAGGGTATCGTATTGATGACCCATACCCAGTTTCGTAATGATACGTTCATGCATTCATAAAATACAGCATTTTAGTAAAAAAATTAAAATGGCCGACGTCCAAAATGGCCCGTTATGGGAAAATTAGATATTAGTCGACTCGGCATGATGCCCTGAATCTAACGAGACCAGTTTTATGATTTTTGGACAAGTCATTCAGATGTTATAAGCAAAAATATACATTTTTCTTATCTCCGGACCAGTAGGTGGCGCTGCTTCGATACGCAGCATGTTTGGTCTGAATGCGATAAAGCGAAGCGGAGATGCAGCCTTACGTCTGTTTTTGCAAGCGCAATGTAAAATTAGTTTGTGCGGTATTCAAGAACGGTTTGACGAAATTCTAGAACAAGTTCGAAAAAGTAGGTTTTTAAAATATTCAAAATGGCGGAAAGATTTACATGACGGAAAATGACGTTACATACGAATCGTACGATACGTACATACGATCGAATCGTATTGACCCAAAGAATCAGTGGGGAAAGGAATTTTGTTTCATATGGTTCAAAAGTGATTATAAACATGAGTAAAACTTTGGACAGTTGTTGGCGCTAGAGTGATTGAGTTAGAGACTCCAAATTTGCTATGGTGACTGTTCAGACTGTCCCAGAAGCGGTCTATGGGCTGCCATAGACTTCCATATGGAAGTAGAAGAAGAAGAATAGGACCGCCAACGATTTCAAGAGGTGCCTACGCACTTTCAGTGCTTGGCCCCTAATAATAAGACATGATAACAAAATAGGATGTTACCAAAGTATCAACACAATTCAATTTTATACTGCAGAAGTGAAACAGAAACAGCTTTTAGATGTATTTACAATTGCATAAACATAATGCTATGAAATATACATAATGCATATTTTTTTTTATGAAATACTTTGAGTCATTGATTTGTTCGAAAACACTGACTGATTCATGAACGAAAATGCCACTGTGTTGCTCAGAGATACACAACAGCTCCGATCTGGCTTTGTTTGGAACTCAAAATAGAACAAAAATAATGACAATATTGACAATAATATGTCTAAAATATATCACAATATTAACTTAATTTTTAACTAGTATTAACTATAACTTAAAGGTCCCGTTCTTCATGTTTTTTTGAAGCTTTGATTGTGTTTACAGTGTGCAATATAACATGTGT